>NW_028277256.1:0-600000 GCF_059751315.1 Micrasema longulum
TATAGCCCTTCCAACGATTCACGCCAGTCGCGAGAATAAATAAATTTCACAACTTCCTTCCAAATCCTGTCATCTTCACCTACTAACAAGCTTCTAAAATAGAAGCTTAACCGATATACCTTGGAAAAAACATTTAATAGGCACGTTACTAGCGCGAACAGAATAGCATTTCAAATCTTGGGTAATTGCCTCAGTGCCTTAATTCTCTACCGAACTTTAATCGTGATCAGACGTGATCTATGCAGAAACATGCTGTCATGTGGTGACAAAGAAATGCCTTTTTTATACTGCAACTATAAAAAGAAAATATAAATATAGTTTTATTATATAAATCTAAGATAAAATATCTGGGAATAATAATCGACCAAAATATTAAATGGAAAGAACAAAAAGATTCAATGTGCAAAAGACTAAGAAAATTATTTCACATATTTTTAAAGCTTAGAGGTATTTTATCGACGGATCAATTGAAGACAGTTCATTATGCTCTAGTACAGTCAATCATTCAATATGCAATAGTTGGATGGGGAGGGGCTTTTAGAACGCTCATCTTAGACCTTAAATGTTCTACGGTGAATGGTAATTATATTGATTTATTTATACATTTCATAATGCAGACCATTTTTAGTTCACTTTGCTCAGCTGAGCTGTATGAAACAGTACTTACGATTTTCTTGTTATATTACTTTAAAAAAAATATTATTAAATTTGTTTTTTACATTTATTCTTAAATTGTTAAGGCATTCTATTGAATATGTTGTAAAAAATTTATGTTATTTTTTTGAAAGTTATTTCAAATATGCTAGTATTATATTTTTTTGTGAAAGGCCGTTTATGTTAATAAAATAAAAAATAAAATGCTGCTCTAGAGAATTATTATCTAAGAGTTACACAGAAATTGATGTAAATCTCCTTCTTACATAAATGATTGCACATGAATAGCGATTTTTAATCACTTTTTTTTCAAATTGTTGAGGACAACTCAATATTTCTAACGAGCTAGTTTGGCTCTACGGGGATTGAATTAAAAAAAAGTTTTCTCACGAGAGGTTAAAATAAGAATATTTAACTGTAGAGCGAATTATTTAAAAAGTGTATGAAAAAAATAACCAACATGATTTCAATAAAAACAAACTACTCTGAGTAAGTTTTATTTTTTAAAATTTTTTAAAATTTCATACAAATACATCAAAATACATATATTTTACAAAAAAATACAACAATAACGTATCCCAGACTCTATGAGGCCAAGGGCCTTGTGTTGAATTGGGATACAACATAATTTAAAGTGGAAGCACGTACATATAGCAAAAATAAAAATGAAAAGATATTTTATTTTATTTTTTTAACATAAACGGCAAATCAGCCTTTTATAAAAATTTATAATACTAACATATTTGGCTTAATACATCCTTTTTTTTAAAAAACATAAATTTCCTTTTACCTAAAATTTATTTAAAAAATTAAAACCTAAAAATTATACAAGATTTTTATTAAAAAAATTAACCTAAAAATTATACAGCATATTTAGTAGAAAGTTTAAACAATTTAAGAATAAATGTAAAAAACAAAATTTAACAATAAAAAATTCTACAGTAATACAACAAGAAAATCATAAGTACCGTTTCAAACAGCTCGGCAAAGTGAACGAAAAACTGTATTTATTATGAAGTGCATGAATAAATAAATATAATTACCATTTACCATCTTTGAAAAAGTTCAAAAGGTTTGTTATGTAGGAACAATACCCTACACTAAATATATCAGATACGTGGGAATAACTATAGCCGAGTTCATGAAGTCTGTTTAATACGGCATTACAAGTTTACACTGTCCGTGAATTGTTGCTACAAAACGGTGGCACCTGTATATATATATATTTCAAAGGGCATCTGGACAACTCGTTTGAAAGTATATTAATCTATGCAATATCTCGCAGTAGTCTGCTGCAATGGTCTCTTCCCTTAGACAAAATCCAGACTTGTACACTTCTCCTGAAAATGGCTTTCGTTTCGGAGAACTTAATATATTCATCCAGGACATTAAACACTTTTGGGTCCACAAAAGAGAAATTTCACTGAGCAAACACCGCGCCGGACGTGTTTTTGGAATATAATAATTCAAATTACAGGAAAACCTCGTACGAGCATTCTGCTGGGATCTACTCCTGTAGCCGCTTGGCCAGAAATGTGTCAATGATTTTTTTTTTTTTAAATTGTCTAATGTCCAGTACCTTCGAAATCTTTCTAATTAACAAATGAAAATAGGTAAGTCAACCGGCCAATTAGCAGAACTGATCGATAAGAAGGGGAAGACAACTTGAGACATCACACGCGGCGTAATTTCAAAAACGCAAATCTATAAAAAAATCATAGCCCCGATAAAACGATGCATAAAAATTAAAACAAATTTTTGGGCTAAGTTAAATAGTCTAGTAACAAAAAATTAAAACTATAGGACTTCCTCATTATATTAGATGAAGTAACTAAAGAAATAACGTGTCTATCCACTATACGTCGCGTCGTTGCATTAATATAATCCTAAGAGATAAAAATACAATTTATTTGTTCATTGACGTTTTGTTTATTGATTTACTGTTGTTTTCAACATTGTTTTTTTTTGTTTTTTCTATTGTTTTCATTCAAGTTACTAGGTTAAATTATTCTTTGAAAAATTTTATATAGTCTGTTATATTGTAATTTGATCATTGCAGTGATTAAAATTTTCGTCAAACAATTTTATAAAAGGTTTTTTGAACCGTAAATAAATACGTACCTCCCAGACACGGGATAAAAAATATAACTCATTCCAATCTCAACAGGTTTCATTTTAATTACACAAGTTACGTTTATTATTAAACCCTTTGTACCAAAAAATGGTCGAGTAAAGTTGATTTGGCGAATTCGCACATAACAGGCTTCAAACTTTTCCTAATAAACATGAGAACTAAAATTCCACAATGGACTTTGAACAAACAAAAAATTTGGGAACGAAAAATCTTCGCGAAAAAGCAAACAAATAAAAAGTGAATTTGTTCGTCCTTCCCCACAAAGAGAATCCTTTCGAGCAAGCGGTCTAACTAGTAAACAAGGACATAAGCATACGGTAGCTACATGCGACATCACACGAGGGTAGTAAAAGGCACTATACAAGTAGGTGTGCACACATTAACCATACCTACTCACCCACAAAAGGGTGACTTTCCCTCTGACTTAACAGTGTTCCTAAAACGGTTGATAAAATTATAACAAATGTGCACATTCAAAAAATTAAATATTTCATTTCATATGTATAACATTGTTGGTTTAATTTTATTTTAATTTTTTTATTCCCTGAATTATTTTACGTTTAAAAATTGCTATAATGTATTTTATTTGTTTCTTTACTGTGAGCCACCCAATTTCTTTGCGAATTCTTTCTTCAATAGAATACATTTTTTTTAGTATAATCCTCATCACACTATGCAACTTGGCTGTGTTTTAACAAGTAATATTATACTCAGTAGGGTGACTACCAACCCCAACAAATTAATGAGTGCAAAAAACTTTTCACTAGTCCCGAACCTGAAACAACTTACTCTCTATCGATGTGCAACAGCCGGTTTAAATATTAACATTAAATACTTTTAAAAATATATATAAATCATGTAGTTACAAACAAATGTTTGATTCAAACAGGATTACCTATAATACACTAACACTGCATAAGGTCATATAAAAGTCAATAAGATATTGTTTTTAATTGAATATTACAACCAGAAGTATATTTTTTTGTCAAAAAAACAGAATGAAATTCCATAAAAAAAGGTTTCAACTAAAATATTACCGAAGGCATAATTTTAAGTAGAAATAATGGAAAATATCACACAAATGTATGTGATTTATAATGATTGTATTTCTTTTCAGAAAACAAAAAAATAAAATTTGGCCGCTGCCACTTTCATGTTTAATTTATTATCTTAAAATTTTTACAATAAATTTTAGTTCAATAATAGATGTGTTACACATCTACCGAGCTGCAGCGGAGGATACTTTGTTGTGTGAATAAAAATAATACATACAGTGTAGACGTGTTTAAGAGAAATGTTTGAATTTTTAATATTTAATATATGTTCATTTAATTCGTTTTTTTAAATTTTATTATTGTTTCTCAAAGTACTAAACTGCCTTAATAGAGATAGCTTCCCCTATTTAAGACAACAAAGACAATTATTATACAAAATGAAAACAATTAGCCAACTTTTTGATAGACAAAATATAGCGACAAGGCATTGTCTTGTCGCCCGAGAAAATAATCAACCCTTTCTATGTACTTTGTTGTTTATATGCAGTTTAATGTTATTTTAAACATACTTTATATATTAACGATTAACAACAGGGTTGGAAAACAATTTAAGATAAGGAAATATGAAAGTCTAGGCATTTACAGGACTCATGACCTGTCATTGGCTGGTTAAAGTGGCCAATTCACATACTGTGTCCAGTCTTTGTCTATAAACAATTTAACAAACTCAAAGTATTGTAATACTTTATCTATCTTTAATGAATAACTGTTACTATGCATACAAACCTATGAAGGTTATTTGAATAAACTATGAATCTTGTTAAAATAAAAAAAATTAAAAAAACAAATGAGAGTTTGAGAAGCTGCGATTTTCAACCTGAACTAGGATGGGCGCTGATTACGCATTACGTACTTAAAATTCGGCCTCTCGTTTCGCGCGTATTCGAAAAATAAGTGTGGACTGGCCGAGGGGTGGTAGTGGTAAGGTTGCTGGTGGGGCAGGGGGTTTCGCCGGGGAGAAGGGGGAATACCCGTGACGTATGATGGAAAAGCGCGGGAAAGACAGTGATTTTCGCGGTTCGCTGGTCCGCGTCTCATCCTTTATAGTTGACCGATAACTAATGATATATTGACAGATGATTTTAACAGAGATGGAGAATTTCCTTATACTTTGAATACAGAATATGAATAATCTATATCTGTTGCAATATCCGTCAATCTAAAACCATTATCTTTCCAAATATTTTTGGGCATTTATTTATTACAATAAATATACGACTTTTCATATTCTATTTCATATATCATACTGGTCTACACACGGTACAAGACTTGATATCTCTCTCATTTTTTTTAATGATGAAGTTGTATTTTTTGCAATCATCAAATGTATATGTTCACACCGGATTTGGAAAGTAAAATTTGTACAGATATACAGGATTTTAATACGAAAAAATCTATTATTGCTTAGAATGAATGTGACGCCAATACAACAATAAATCTATATAAAAGAGAGCACGAAAATAGAACTCATACCACGGAAGATTTGTATGAAGAAAGGTGCAAGGAAAGTTTGTGGGAAAGAGATCTTATCTGTTATTGGTAGTGAGCGGAGGTGCACGCATATAAGATGACCGGCGAATTTACGATTTTTAGTATGTTTTGTGATAACATGGTACAATTATATATTTATTTTTATCGATTATGGAAAATAAATTATTGAATAGTATGTTTATTTGGTTTTTTTTCAAATGTCCGAACTTCAGAACATTCCGTCTTTTGCTTGAGGTAACATGATGTGACATCACCGCTCGCTACACTTTTTTTTTTACCACTGCCTTTTAAGAGTTAATATTCATTTATTGACTTGCTATAAAGCAAACATTATATTAAGTCAAGAAGTATGGATATGTTTAAAAATTCAACAATTAACATGATTAAAAAATTAATATGTCAATTAATTTACCGACATAAATTAACAGGTAAAATAATTTATAAAAAAGATAATTTACATAAACGCAGTACTTGGTGAAAAAAATATTTCCGCTTCGGGGTCAAATGGTCAGCGCGTTGGCTCTTCATGCAAGGGTCTCGGGATTGATTTCCAATATGTACCAATAATAAAGTGATAAAATAATTTATATATTTAATAATTGTCATAAATTTAGACGTTATTGTAATAAATAAAATAATAAATTAATCATTTAAGTTCGTTGGTGAAAATTCTAAGTGGAAGTTCATTTTAATTTATTATAGAAATAAATCGTAATTAATTATTAAAGTTATTCTAAAGAAACCCTTAACATTCAATACGGAAAGTTTATATAAAATATTTAAGGTTCATATAGTAGACACTCTTTATAAAATAAATTATATTATACAAATGTATAAAGAAGAAAAAATAAAAGAATTCGAGATGAATAAGTCACTCAGATACCATTAGAATATTAAAATTCCTAAATTCCACACAAGTCATGGTCAAAATATCTTTGTCTTTAAAGGTGTAAAAAATAATAATAATCTCCTTAATGAACTAAAAACGATTAAAAATAATATTTCAATAAATAAGTTTAAAGTAAATTTAAAGAACTTTTTTGAACGCGTATAAAAACTACATTAAATTTTAATTAGTATTAATGTATTTTTGTTTTATGTTTTTTCTTTATATATCCTTTGTTTGAATTTTTTTTATCATGTACTCGTATTTACAATTATATTAACTATTATAAATAAACAACTACAACAGTGTAAGTCACTCTCCAAGCACAGTAATAACATTTACTAGATGTGTAAAAGTAAATATATATAGAATTTTTAAAAACATGTTCCTTTTATGAAATTTATTAATAAAACAAAAAAAAAGACACATAAACCATAAATCCTTGAATTTTGAATAATCAGTGACCAGTTTCATCTCTTTCACTTCCAGTCTCGAAGATGCCGCGAAAGCAATGAAACCAGTCACTGGTTATTTTATATTTGTGGATGTATCTTTTACTTCCATAATTAATAGATAAAATGATTAATTAATAATATATTATTGTTTTCAAATACATTTTTCCCTTTGTGGTATGACATTTTACACTTACATGTTTATCAATTTGTATAAACTCCTTTAATAACACTCTATCCTTGCATACAGATCTCGCTTTCTCTACATTCATACATCTTCTCATGCACGCGCGCCGATTATTCCGACTTTTGAAATGTCCATCTTTAAGTATTTGTTGGATTTGGTCATGCCATGTCTTTCTCGGTCTTCCTCTATTTCTGCATCCATCAACATTCGCATTGTAAATATTCTTAGCCGTTCTCTCGCTGTCCATTCGTTCTACATGTCCAATCCAGCTTTATTATTGTCATCCTTCTCAAACCAACTATCTCTGTCACTCACGTATACACAGACTAGGAAATTAATGTACCCCTCATATCGACATTTTTAACTCGAATCTCTGTGAATTCAAATATTTTTATAAAAAAAATTTTTAACCACTAATTTAAATCAAGTTGAATCAAATTAGTGGTTAAAAACAAAGTTCTTTTATTTATTTTATTATAGTAAATAACCACAAAGTTAGCGCTTCAAATATAAATTCAATTTCAAATCTATTTTTTTTACGCCTCCACTCGTTTACGCGTGATTTTGGTATTTAAATAATCTCTTTATAAATATTATATAATGTGCTATAGTAACGATTAATTTGCAAAAGCTACTTATGCTAATGATCTCCTGTTAACTCATTTCATGTTCATAATATACCGACTTTTTTATATGTTTTGTATGCTGCCCTACACATGCATGTTTAAATATTGTTTTTTATTTTTGGATAACTGAACTTATTAATGTTATACTGTGTATTGTAAAATGCAGTTGTGCCGTATAATAAATAAATCACAATAAAACACAATTACTAGAGTAACTAGGCACTGCACCCTGATGCTGCAAAAGCAATTGAAAATAAATACAACTTTCGGTCGAAAAAGATTGGTTTACTTATTCATTAAAATATACGACGTAATTCTTTAGTCCATAAGGTCAATTAGTTAGTAAAATTATTATAAAACTGCTATTAAGAAATGGATAATGGAGTTTGGTTGCGCACAAACAGGTGGAAAAGTGTTTTTATTTTTGGTATTTTTGTTTGTAAGTTTTATATGATTTTACTGTATTCGAGGGAATCACCTGGAAATCAATTAGGAGTGTCAACATTAACTATCAGTAAAATTTAAATAAACTGCTTCTATATTTCCAATGCAGTGTCCCATGCAAAGTCAGGTGTGAATTAAGATTTGTTGATGATATATGTAATGTTTATGTCTACAACTATAGATGGAAAGGTCTGTGCTCTTCGGAACTTTATATAAGTGCTTCAAAATAAACTCAAGTAGTCTTTTAATAAAATATTTCATCAATTTATGTTATTTAACAAAGTTAATGCCGATTCAATAAATAAATAATTACGATTTCAAGAAAAGAGTAACATAAATTGAATTCCAGAGTCCTTGAGTTCTGCAAAGTTTTTTTATCCCTATGATCGATGCTAGTACCGCATACGAGGCATCCTATGTGAATCTCCCATTTTTGTAATGAATCGCAAATGAGTATGCGCACACCCCTCTAAAAAATCGCCCCCTTCCCCCCTCACCCCGCAGCAGCATGCGGAAAAATACACGGCATTATTGAACGCACATCAATACAAAATAATAATATTAGGGACACCAATACAGATGAACAGTTACCCCCCGCTCATTACGCCCCAATACATACATACAGTTTTGAAATAAAATCTTACTCACACAATTTTAAACAGCATCAGAGAAGCACTTCCTTATCGATCGGCACTTTTTAACACTAGCGCAATTTGCCTCTTCGTTTTCCCTCTCTACCCCGGGGGGCCGATGCACCCCCTTTCCCCTAGCCCCCTCTACATCAACCCTGTTACATTGGTACTGTCTCGGTATTATTTATATCATTATATTCGAGAGTTTCCGCGGCAGTTTCATACTAGTCTATCAGGGCCGCTTTTCGCGATCTAGGAAAATTTGCTGCAACAGAAAAAAAATACTACCGCTAATATTATTTATTTGAGTATTCATTAAACAAATAACTCATTGCCTGTTTCCACATCCTGCACCATGTTTTTTTCAAAATAAATTATCCGTTAAAAGCTTGTCAGCAGGTGAAAAAGTGAGGGTATGAAAGAAAATTGAGCATTGAGTTGGCGATTGAGAAATAATAATTCATGATTTTTTTCCTTGCAACTGGCGGAAATGGAACTCACGAAGCCATTTTCACAGTGCCTGTCGTAATTCCATGTGTATAAAAAAACATATTTTTTGGTTGGTTGGAAGATATTGCTTTTAGCAAAGTCCGCCTTTACTGCCGAACTTTAAGTTAAATAAAAAAATTGATTCATGTACATTTATTGAGGCACAAATTCCAACTCCGTGGGAATAAAGTCCAATGTTGAGTTGGGATGAATAGTATACTACAGTTATATAGTTCAACAATACTAATACAATATATAACAAGAAGATCATTAAAAAATGTAAATGCTTATTATATTTTTGTGTAACGTGAATTTTTGTTTAACATTTTGTATGAGTGTTCTTTGAGTATCTTTATTATTTGTTTATGCATTGTAAGTTCGTGGATGCATAACAAGTGTCTTGAATCTACGCTGATTTTATAGAAAGTCAGAGCAAGTTCACAGTCACGGATCATTTCTAATTGTGACCCTGTACATACTTCATAATCAAAAATGTCAAAAAATTAGTTACAAAATAAATATGAGCAGTCTCACTTATAACAATTTATATCATAGAAGACTTTGGATGTTTCATAAGTTGCCTGCGAAGATTAGGGATGCTGGGTCTATAGCATCGTTTCGTGGGATGGCAATGGTTTTTGTTAAAAACAAATATCCATAGACGTAGATGATAGTGAGTTTAGTTAAGTAAAGTTTGTTTTTTTACATAGGATTCTTTGAATCACTTATATACGTCTGTAAATTATAACTGTAGAATACAAAGCAACAATTTAAAAATTAAGCTGAACAAACTTATAAATTCAACTCAATAAACTAAAATCAATAAACACGAATCTAATGTCAAGCTGTCTTGTCTTGTAAATATTGTAAGACTCTATAGTAGCTCTTTCCAAATAACCTGTGCTTGACAAAATCGTTTCAATTTTTTTTGTTGGCAAATCCTGAATTTTAAGAGGTACCTTGATGTAGAATCGTATGCAGTTTGAGGCAAAAGAATGATTAATTATTTGCAGAAAAAAGTGGGAAAAGGAGCGTTGATAAAGACTATGTCATCCAACTTTTAGACATAAAAAAATGCAAAAAGATAAAACCTTGCACAAATTAAATGCAAGGTACACTGCCGTCATAAGCAAGGGGCAGCATTTTGTCAAAAATTACCAAATGAGTTAAATATGAGATTTCTACAAGAAATTTCGAATCATTTTATTGACCTGCATTCAAATTGAAAGATTGCAGTTTATCTTTGTTGTGGCGTGTAGTAGACATAATTATTTTATTCTGCAATTGTCAGACTACACCGGCTCGGAAACGAGTAAGAAAATTATGAGTTTCCTTTTAGGTTATCAGTAATCAGATGAAAAATTCTTACTGCGATAAAATCAAATTAGGTTTGCATTATTCGAATGATGTAAAAATAATTTTGACTTCTTGTATTTTACTAACCTGCACTTAAATAATACCTACTGAAAACTTCATATTTTAGCCTGAAACTTATACATTTCAAAAACGTTTGATTACGTTCCTACCTTTTAAAATTTTTAATATTCATTTATTTTAACAATAAAATAGCATACATACATGTATTGTTGTTCTCGCAAAGCCGAGGCTTGTGTCTGCGAGTTACATTACATTTTTTTATATAAAAGGTTTAATGCAGAATTTAATAAAAAATAAATAAAATATTTATGTGCACACTTATGATTCACTTGTTCTTTTTAATAAGTTTTTGATGATTTATTTAAATGTTTTTAAGTTTATTTTCTCACAATTTTTATTAAGTATTTAGTTAAAATGTTTTGGTACTACACTTCTCATTGTTCTATCTCCATAATAGTTTTTCTGTCAAGCTGCTGTGCCAATACTTGTCGGGTCACGATCTGGTCGGTTACTTTGAATTTAAAACTGCAGTCGACGAAATGATCTGTCGTTATCTTACACTGACATTGTATGTTATTCGTTAACCTACTTAAATGTAGTATATAATATTTACTTATAGTTCGTACTTAAAAAAATATATAGAATTTATGTTTGTTCGATACATATTTATGAGACCAACATAAATATTTTCAAGTTATACCAAGAAACACTTGAATTTAAATTTTGCAACGTTTATGCAAATGATTTCTGGGCGTATATGATAAAAAAATAAATATGGCAATTAGCAGTAAAAAAAATATTTCAGTACAAAAAGTGATACAATGTTTTTTAAATGTGAAAGTTTTTTAAGCAATGAAACAATACTTTAAATTATAGATCCATTAGCAAAAATTCAGTGTAGATATGGCACACACAGGTTTTATTCTTTAGAAACAATAGACAAACTGTATTTTTATTTCTGATTGATTATTTGCAGTTATTATATTAATTAATTTGCATTAAGTTGACGAATACTAAAAAGTGTCATATCTCAAAAAAATACTCGTAAAAACAGGTTTTTTTGCTTATAACTTGCCAATGATCGGGTTATGGTCCCGTGGCTAGTGTCTCGGACTCACGGCTCAAAGGTCCGCGGTTCGGATCCCGCTCTATCCGAACTTGATCCCATTTTCTAATAGTGAGTTATTTACAACTCGTTGAAAATGGTCCTCACAATTAAATATTTGGGTGAATCATAAGAATGCAAATATTATTTTTTTATTTAAAAAAAAAAAACTAAGCATAAAAAAAATAAAACCTAGAGGCTGACTTAAGTTCACTAGATTTCCGTTTCAAGGATTTATTTATTTTTATTTTCATTTATAATATATTTTTTTATTGAAGCTTTAAGTGAATCTAAAAAAATATTATGTTTTAATACCTATTCATCAAATTTCTCAAACACCGCAAACTCTCTTTAGTATGCTGATTGAGATCAAAGAAAAGAAAAAAAAATATGGTTCTGCATACCGAATAAATGTTTTTTAAATTAATCTTCTCATCGAAACAAAAAACTAAAACGATTAAATCAAAATGAAGTTGTTTCAAAGGCGCGAAAGTACCTGAACATTATTCATTAAATAAGAAACAGTTACGATTCATGAAAACAAACAATGACGTAACTAGAAAAGTTTTATAACATCATCATACCATTATTCTCACCCAATGCTGCTTAGAGCACAGTCATCTTTAACATCATTTCTCTTTTTGCACCAGTGCTACAACAAATGCAGCGTATTTTGATCATCTGTGACGTAAAAGTAAGGACAGTAAAATACTTCAGTTTAACCTTTCCGAGCCTTAGCGTGGAAAAAATCAGCAAGTTCCTGAGGGGTGTACTAAGAATACCTTAGCTAAAATGATATAAATTTGGAATTTAGATCTGTTGTCTGGTCACCACATTACATCTTCTTCTTTTATTTTAGCCTTCTGTCCTCCACTGCTGGATAAAAGCTTCTTCAAAAATGATTACACTGGAGAGCGAGGAATTATAATGTTTGCTGTTTACACGGGAAAAGGGCAAAGACAAATCTGAATTATTATTGAAAAAAAATAGCAGAAAAATATTTTAACATTCTTAACATTGTGATGATTGACAAAAAATATATTGAAAAAAAAAATATTTGGAGGACCCTAGATACTCCTTTAGACCCGAAAAGGTTAAACAAACTTAAAAATCACTATTTTATGTTCACCCTGCCAGTAATCGAACCCAGGGCTTCGTGGATGGTAAGCGAACGTGTCAATCACAATACGACAAGGCGGACTTATCTCTATTCGATTTCTTTATTCAAAATCACCTGAGAGGAGCCACACTCGTCCAAGGTTCTGCGTCTATTTCATAGTACTTATTGATAAACCAAATATGTATAGTATTTCTCCCCTTTATTTTAATTTTATTTTCATTCAAATTTGTTTAAATTCTTTAATTATTGTTTTAATTCAATTTTTCAATACGTTGCGTCTTGACATTATTTTTTCTATCATTCTTTAAAATCTGTTTTCAGTTTTTAAGTACTTCCAAATTGTTGATTGATCTGTTTCTCTTTTCATTTCATTAATATTTTTGTTTGTTATATTTTTATATTCTTCCATAATACCATTTGGACATACTTCTGGCTATGGACTGTTGGGAGACAGCGGCGTCAGGCAGGAGGTTATAATAAGGATGGCAGCGGAGGAACAATAGTCAACAGCGGTATTAAAATCCTAATTAGAAAATAAATCTCCTATTCAACAATAAAAACGTCCACAAAGATAAAAACGATAAGAGACTATCCAAGACAGACCGACGCGCGACGTGCAAATTGAGGACTAGGTAAGCTTACTTAAAGTAAATGGGACATACAGCGCTGAGGAAGAAAAATATTATATTTTTTAAAACTATTTACTAACCCTTTTCCCACTTTTTAAGTATTTATAAATTGTTGGTTTACTGTTATTACTTATTTTTTAGTATTTTGTTTATACAAATAAATGATCATAATAAACGTTTATATGATATATATTTTAAAGATCATACTTTTTTCGAACATGGCAAAATAGGCAAGTGCAGCGGTTTACAACTTTTAAGGTACTACGCATTCCCGAAAAAAAAATTCCGCTCCTCTATGTTTTAAATAATAAAAAAAATATTTTTACAAAAAATCTGTAAATCACAATGAACAGAATAATAAGAAAGTTATTCATTAACATATAAGTTCACATATATTTATTTTGGAGGATGGTATATAATCTGAAAATTGAATTCAAGGGTTGTCGTTGTTTATTGGCATCAAATCTTGAGAGTAACGTGGAGGGTGCCACTCGTATCTGCTTTTCGACTACTAACCTGGCTCGGTATTTGGTTTCCATTGCAACCAGAGCCGTATAGCCCGTTTCGCATAAATAAGACGTTGCAAACGGTAGCAGTACCTGCATTTCTTTGCAATATAAAGATTCATACTTTTCGCTAAGATTCATCAAAAATTGATTTGAGGTTTCTTTTTGAAACTTTTGTTTTAGTGAGTTATTTTATGACAATTCTATTGAATTAATTTTTTCTTTCCTTTTTTCATTTTTGGCGTCTCCCTTGGCTGCGCCATTTCTTGGAGGCGTGCCTCCCAAGTTGAAAACCACTGGACTAGTGTCACCAACGTAGGCATAGTGTACAAATGTAAATAAAAAATAATTTTGACAGTCTAAATAGGTTAGATAATTTCCATTTTCACGCTCTTAATATGCTCTTTCTTTTAATAATTCTATGGGCGGGAGGAACAATCACGTAAGTCAAATATTTAATTTTTTAAATTTTCTATATTCACACGTGTTCTAAAACACGGAAGTCAAATAACGTTATTAAGGATAGATTTTTCAGCGTAATTTATCACACAAAATAAATGTATTAGTTATCGGTTAAAAAAAAGTTTTCTCGAAGAAGAACTTTTTCTAACTTTATGCCATAAACGACGTTACATTGAAGAGTTATCACATGACTTTGTATTCTGGATTATTAACAATAATCCAATTCCTATAAGTATGGAGAAAAAATTATATTATTTCAATGTTAGATTTGATTCCTGCAATGTTTGAGACATAAAAAACTGTCTCCTTAAAAGTAAGGCATTTTAACTTATATGATTGTTCCTCCAGCCCATATTATTTATTTATAAACTGGGTCACAAATACAAATGTCAACGATTTAATTCCCCAATAAACTTTTTATTTATAATACTTTCGTAATTTTTCTTAATTTGATTACGTACTTTTTTTGTATTCATGTATTGTTAATTTAGTATTTGTTTTTCTCTTATTTTCCACTAAAATCCGTTGAAGTATAAAAAAAAGAAAAAAAAAACCTGAATCTACCTTTCCGTTTTTATTTTATTTACGAGTATTATTTCTCTATTTCACTTTCGCACCATAGATTTCAAAATGTATTGTAGATTAAGTATACCCACGCACAGGCTATGCCTATTTGGATTAATAAATATCGTGACATATGTAGTAAGAAATGACCAAACTAAAACGGAAACAAAAAAATGTAAATATATATTATATGTAAATTGTCAAAAATACGAAGCATCTGTTTTGCGCCTGTTTCACGCAAAATGCATAACGTGCATTAATTTTTACAGGGGAAGAAATCGAGAAATATGGTTGTTGAACATAGGAAGAATTTTAACTGTCCGGCATTTTGTAAAGTGGTCACTTATAATAATCATTATTTTCTTCTCAGCACCTAATGTGAAGGCATGTCCAGTTTTCTGGTTCTGTAGACAGAGTAGGATAATATTTTAAATCAAATAAATTAATTTCGTCCTATCCTTTTTACATCCGCCCCATTATATAATTGATGCTCATCTAATATACTATCATGGAAGAATTCTTGGGTTTGATTCCCGAAATGGTTGAAATAAAATAATTATTTAAATGGGGGATTTAGCACTCAGATATTTTACTGTCCCTGTAGCTCAATCACAAATGGCTATCGATGTGCTAATAAGCGACGTGATAAAAAATTCTCACCGTGGTTGTTTATAGTATTCGCGATCACTATGTAACATCCGTGAGATCGAGATAATTATATTTTTAAATATTATCACACTTCAGCCTGATGCTTGGCAACACCTAATATTAAATGTCAAAATATTTACGTTTCACGACACATAATCCTGCTGCGCAATCACATATTTAAATTTCACCGGAGTAAATATTAGTATTAACTAAAGTAAAATATTTAAGTAAAATAATTGATCATGTTATTTATTGCATTTAGCTGGTCGGTAAGCCAAATGTCAAGAAAAGCAGTCGCCATAGTAATTGTTTGTAATTTAATTTTCACTTTTTTTATATTAGATACTCCGTACTGTTTTGCAAATATAAAAATATAGATATATATAATATAAGAAAAAATATAATATGCAAGTATAAAAAAATATATTGTATTATTTTATATATAATAAACGCCGATTTTTCGGCGATAAACTGTATTTATTTACGAGGAAAACAAAAAACAAACCAACACGAGCGTTGACTTAGAGATTACACACGCGTTGACTTATGACCGGGATAACTTAAGCAAGTTCATTATTGTTTATTATGATCGCTCAAATGCTTAGCATGTACCAATGTATTGCCTTATGTACTATCGGTTGCAGGTAGTGGTATGATGATGAGAATATTAAAATGCAATTTATTTAATATATCGCCTTAACAATAAATAAAAATACGCAATGTTCTTATCTCTCAAAAACTTGTTTAAATAATATTTAGTATGTGCTAACGATTTACCAGTCGTAAAGATGCTTAAACAAAAGCGCTCGATGGTCTTATAAAACCAAACTCTAACCTAGGATTAGAGTTATTGATATTTTTATCAAGATCATTGGAAACATACATACTTTATCAAGAAATGTACACAAAAACTATGAATATCAATAATAAATATAATGCAGAATTATCTATAAAAACAGTGTAATACCTTAATTGATGCACCAATGCGGTTTTTTTGCATAATTAATAACGAGAAAGCTCACTACTACGGGAAATCGGATATAAAAAAATATTTTCTTACTTGCTGTAAAGATTAAAACATTTAATTGAACGGCGAAGTTACTCGAAAATACATGAAAAAAATAATAAAAATGCTTTTGATAAAGAACTGTTTTGGAACGTCACAGGTTCATGTAAATAATTACTTATTTGATAAATGTTATCAAATATTTGTATATAACCACTTACGGACTTTTGTATGTCAACCGGTTACCATAGAAAAGTCGGTAAGTGGTTATATACAAAAATTTAATACCATCTATTAAAATGTTTTACCACAAAGTTAATGCTTTAAATATGAATAATTACTTATTTATTACAGCATCCAGGTAGCCATGTTTATCCAAGCATAGTATGTTTTTACAGGAACAGATTAGATTGATAGTTTATTAACAAACAAAAAAACTATTTGACTCTCTCATTGTAAAAACATTAAAAAAAACGTTTCAAAAGATTTTTCGTATCATTTTTCGTTCAAAGAGTAATAAAGTTTTTTTAAATGAGTTTCATCATCATCATTCCATATCCGCTCCCTAGTTGGAGCATATGTTGTCCACAAAGAGCCACCATGCATCTCTATCAGTTGCCATCTTCTGTGCGTCCTCCCAAGTTAGGTACGCATCTCGTAGTTCTGACATTAAATGCTGACGGACAGTCAGCAGCGGACGTCTGGGACGTCGAGAGCCTGATGCCTTGTTAAGTGAAAAGTAGGCATGCGTGGTTAAGGCTGTCAAAAGATATCCACTGTATATGGCCCAGTTAACCGTATCGGCTTCGCTTAGTTACAGTTGTTACCAGAGTTTGCTGCGCCCGTTCTCTTTCTCCTTCATTACTTGCAGAGTCAAAGAACCACACACCCAAGATTCTTCTGAGACACCCAAACTCATTATTTTGCTTTTTTGGGACCTAGTGAGGTGCCACAATTCGCAGTAAAAAAAAAAGAAGGAAAAAAAACATAAATAGAAGTGGTTCAAAAATTAAAATAAAAGTAAAAAAAGTTAAGAATTAAAATAAAGAATGAAAAACATGCTCAAATGTAAAAATATAATAAAATAATAATAAAAATTTTAAAAACGAAAAACATAAACATACTCATACATATTTTAAGGGATTCAAAGAAACGATGAGAAATATCTTTAAAGAATCTTTAAATAAGACAATACATTTAAGTCAATTTTCAAAACACCCTTAAAATTAATGACACATTATAGTAAAAGCAGCAATATATTGATTTTATACACAAATTCAATATAAATAATTAAAATTAGTTTAAAAGTATAAAAACATGTCAATGCAGCACAGAAAAAAGAAAGAATGACAGGTATAGGAGGTAATATTTAAAAAAAATCTTTTATTACTTTCTTACTTTCTTATTTCATTTACATTTTTAGATCTTAATTTTAATATGTACTTTTAATTTTCTTATTATTATTTTTTTCTGTAGATATGAATTGAAATTCTCGATTTACTTTACATTGTTTAATTTATTTTTTTATCTTGTTTTGATTACATTCATGAGCACACACTATGTATATATGTGTCTATTTTTTTTTTTTTTATATTTAAAATATATCTAAGTAAATTGCTATTCTTTAATTTTAATTGTATTATTTTACTCTATTTTCTTACTTTAAAAAAAAATAAAAATCTTTTATTTATTTTTTATGTTTATTATTTTATACGTATACAGTATTATGTCTGTACTCTTCTTATTTGATTATTAATTAAAACTAATGTCTAAGCACCCGATGACAAACTATTATTGAATAGTTTATCGGGACAAAATATATCTTAATATTTTGTTTTCTCTATAATGTATTAATATTGTAATAATATAAAAAATATATAAACAAATGTATGTAATTTGAAGTGATGTAAGAGAAAATGGGATCAACGGGAGTTTTATTCAAAAGCTTTCAATACACTAATTTTAAATAATTGTAATCCTGTATGATAGATATCTATATAGTTAAAAAAGCTGTTTAGGTGACATTTGGTATTCACTGAGTAAATACATATATGATCTCCAGACAGCCTTCATACTGTTAAATATAGCGCCTGCTACTTCTAGCAGTTCTCCTAGTATTTTTAAAAGCTCACATTTTCTTTAACATATGCTCTCAGGTATTTGAAACTCTGGACCCTTTAGAAAAAATGGTTTGATGAAGTAAAAGGATTTTGAGCATGAGTCTATGATAAAAAATTACACGTTCATAAAAAAATAAATATTATAACAGAAATTTATCCTCCTTGACTAGAAGTTCCGTTGCGCATTCTGTCGTACCTAATTTTTACCGAACTTATTCCAACAAATCCGGCGTTATTTTCTAAATGACGTATATGTATTTGTCGTATATATATTGACTTCCAATCTTTCACGTTATCGGTTTGTTTTCACATATTACGGACCTTATTAACACAACAATTAATGAAAATCCAAACCCATACTTCGCATGCCATAAAGTTACGGTTTTATGAAGTGTTTTGCGAACTGAACACTGATATCAAAGTTGATTTTGAGTGTAAGGCGTTTCATTATTAATTTGAAAATTGTTACAGAACACAAGTGAAAATAAAATGTTTCCATCAGTTTGATGAGAGACAGTATTATCATTACAAGGTTCTATTACTACAAAAAACGGGATTTACCAATGCGCAACGGGGTAAAGATTTTTCAAATTTTGGTAACAAGCCAAGCCGAGGGAAACGTTGTAAGAAAATGTCTGTCAAATTCATGCCAAGTTCTTAAAACAAATTTAATGCACTAAATCTTTTGCTTCAAAAACTTTTAGCCCTTGCATTAGAAAATAATTTTGTTTATTTATTTATAAAATAATTGAATAATTATCATCATTTGTTTATGCCCATGTGAAAGTGCATTGGTACTCCAATCATTTGATGTATATTATTTATTTTATTTTTATAAAATTTATAATTGAAGCAATAACGTTGTGGTTATTCATTGCCTAATTAAAATTAAAATAGTGACTTACATAATTTCGAAATGAATATAAAATTCTTCAACATAGCAGTTGCACAAAAATGTAAAATCAACAAGCTTATTAATCGCATGCTATAAGTAGCAAACTCTAACGCGCATCGATTATGCACTTTAAAAATGTTTATACAATTTTACCCTTATTTACGTTATGCGCATATGCGGTGCCAGAAAATAGTGACGAATATGTATTTGAACATTGTCTATATGTCACTCTCTCGCAAATGCCTCTTGATACTATGCGCAAAAGACCATTACACGTCGGACTGATTATGCCTAGCGAAAATCGACAAAATCAACGTTTTACTGTCTCGTTAACGCTATTTTTACATTCAAACTAAACCGATTACGTTTTTTTTAATCGAAATGAAATTTTTTATATCGGCACGGTTTGAGTTTTTCAAAAAAAAATATCGTGTTTGTATACAGTGTGGTAAAAAAACAGATAAATCTGAGTTTTTTTAAAGGTTTTTAAGTAGTTTTTGTTCCCATGGTAAACAATGTATCGAAAAAACATAAAAATAAGGACTCGCCAATGATAAATATCTATAATGAATAAAAAAATCACTGCTCTAATTGAATAATCCAGGGAGAAAATACGGGAATACGTTTGTATGAAAAAAAAGTAAGACCGCAATTCTCTTTAACTCTTTGAGGCACATCTTTTTATTTTAAAAATAAATTACTATTATTTCTCTGCCTATTTAGTGTTAAAAATAAATATATATAATTGGAAAACGCTTTTCTAGGTGGCATAAATTTGACAACTATCATACCAGCCAGTAAGGGAGTAAACAACTCTTAAAATCTGTTAGAGACAAGTGACATATGTTAGCGAAAATGTTATGTCTATGTTGTTGTTTTAATATACACCATGGTTCTAGTATCAAAAGTTTTGTGTACCACCATGCTCAAAGAGTTAGTCGTTGGCTATAGTGGCGAGCTTTTTGCGGCGCGGCGCGGGCACGGCGAACTCAAACTTCTGATAACAAGTATAATGTCCATAGTGACCTCGCGAGCGCGGCAAGAACTGCGTCCGCGCCGCACTGCAAAACGCTCGCTACTATGGCCAAGCACTTAACATTCCTTGTCCGCCTACCACGTATTTGAAGTTGTATTTGATTTCCAACGTACTTAAAATAACAATAAAGGTATTTTCGATGCAATAATTTATAGTCCCGGACAGTATCCGAACCGTAAGCCTAATTATCTTGCATTCGAATGACTAATTATAGAGATGTTCTGAAATTGGTGTAACCCATTCACGTAGGGTGAACAACCCTTTGCGCTCATTTTACATTACAAAGGCTCGTAACACACTGTATGTTCCTGTATTTTTTTTATTAAAAGAAATAAAATCGCAAACATGGTAGCTGAAAAATGAGACGTCAGCGTCCTGTTTCAGTTTAATGTAATTTTGCATATTACGTAAGCATAAAACGGTTTTTTTTTAATTACGATATAAATTTACAGAAAGTATTGAAAAATCACTTAGATCTTATAAAGTATTAAGATAATCATCAAAATAAACACTTTAATTAATACAAAGAAAAAATAAACACAAATAATTTCAACAATGTTTTCAGTATGTCCAAACGCTCGTAGACTGGCTAGATTTAACTACGAAGGGCGTTGTTTAGATCTTTATTACTCTCATGAGAGTAAAATTCAGCAGTCTAAAAACATTCGAACACACTCAAAACATTATTGATTTAACTAACTGGTATAAAAAAAGTTCTTAAAGTACCTTTTGTATAAGTCCCAAATTTCTAACCCTCGTTCAAATTCAAATTACGAGCAACTTCTAACTCTTTTTCGACAAAACGCCGCGTTGTTTTAGATATAAAATTTCTGTATAAAATATTAAACCATAAAGTAGATACTAACCCCCTAAATAAAATACAAATGAATGCGGGATTGAGATCACTCAGACATCGGGAAATATTTAAACTGCTTTTGTTTTCAATTAATGCTACATACCACACACCTATGTGTTGAAAATATTTAAAATATAATATATACTGCCAAAACAATAAAATTGTCATTTTTAATGAATTTCTCTCAGCTTTTGCGAATAAACTCTGAGGAAAAAATCTAATTTAATAAGTACACACGTACAACTTATTTTTTATTGCATTGTAACCTGTATATATAAAAGAAAAAAAATATTTATTACATCTTAAAATATAAATCAATTTTGTGTAATTCAATAATTGAAGATATATCCATGTAAATTGTATCGATAAATGCTTTCAAATTGAATGTTTTCTAGTATGTATCTTTGTTGAATTACGTAACTTCTTTTTAAAAATTAGGAAGTGTTAAGATCTAAAATGTAGTTTCATGCGTTGCCTAGTGGATAAAATACATAAATTTCAGCTCTTTTATTTTATAAAAGTCAACAAATGGAAGTGTTAAGAAAATTTGTCCATTAAAACATAGACAAAAATTTGAATATACACAGTATGTAAAGTTGCCACCTCAACAAGCAAATGACAGATCATATGTCTTTTAAATACCCAGACTTCCGTATCCCTTTCCCAAAAATTTTTTCCCTCTTTGTTGCAAAAAATAAGGTCTTAATAATTCCCCAAGGAATGATATTCAGCCAGTCTACAAACATTTCAACATACTCAAAACATTTTGGATTAAACTAACTGAAAAAATTAGTCACAAAATTATTTTTAGTATTTTCAGGTGTTGCCTAATTTTACTACATGAATTTCACCCACATTAATGAAAGGTTTAGCTCTATAACATTATAAAAGAGTTAAAGAAATGTGGATGTATAAATATGGGCGAAATGTTACAAGCTGTGTAAAGTGGCCACTTAAACCAGCCAATGACAGGTTATAATCCATATAAATGCTCAGACATTTTATATTCTCCTCTGATAAATGGAAAACATAAATCAAAGTAAAAAAGTATAAAATGTCATGATTGATTCATAAATTAATAAAAAAAAACTGATCTTCCCATTAGAAGGTATGCAGATGCTGATCCTACTAAAAGAGAGTTGTTTGCCATGTATTAAGTGTCCTATGCAAAGACAGATGCGGATAGTAAAATGAAAACGATAATTCTGATATTTTTATAAGTTCAATTAAGTATAAAATATTTCTTTCTTTTTGAAAAACATTTTACGGGAGAATAACATAAATACGTAATAAGGCACTCGACCCAGATAACATCCCAAATTCAACATCAAAACATTTATAAAAAGCATAAACAACACATACAGATGCAAAAAGAGTAAAATTAACATGGAATCTGGAATAAATCCACGCTACCCCACAGGTGGGCCCGCGAGATATTGTGGGAGAGGGGGAGGGGAGATAGTAGGAAACAGGAAGTGAAGAGTAGGGACGCAACATTACCGAAAAAGCGTTTCCGGTGAAACGATTAAAAATCTATCTATTTACTTACATACATAAGTTTATTGTACATTATTTGAGACTTAAGTCCCAATTCTATGGGACTAAAAGTCCTGTTTTGTTACATTTTACGTATTTTTTTATTTTAGTTTATTTTGAGAAAACTATGTCATATTACACATACAGGTTTTTTGGTTGTATATTTCAAACTCTAAAACAATAAATAAAAAAAATTAAATACTTTATTTAAAAAATTCAAAATAAATTTTTTCACTACATGAATGCAGATTCCTTTTTTTAATTACAGCATTTTCGAAATGCTGACCTTTAAGGTGCAAGAACTTTTAAATATTTCAATGCTAGAAACCCTAGCCACTTCTTAAAGAATATTTTATTACAGTTCTTATTATTAATAGTTATGATTATTTATAAAAAATTTTTTTCGTTTTTATGATTTAAATAAATATTATTTTGAGGTCCGTTTTCAACGAGTTTTAAATTTATTTTTTTATTTATATATACACTCAATGGGCATTTTAAGGACATATTTATGCATAGAAAATTATAAAAAAGGAAAAAAGAAAGATACAATGGTATATAGTTGACTTGGTAGGAGTGGAAGCGAGAGAGAGTTGTTTATAATTGGATTTGATTCAGTGATCGTATGAATGAAGACAACTCGTTGTCAAAGACATCAAGACTGGTACATTTGTTGGCAGACCTAAGAATTCTGGGCACAGGGGAATGAAAACCATAGTAAGTTCTATGATTATCGGTATAAAAGAGTAAGTTTTGTCTAAGGTTTCTAGTTGGGATATTTTTTTTTGAGCTCAGTAGTTCAGACGCATCAAAGAGTAGTTGAAAATTTAAATAGGACTAGAAGGTCAAATTTATTTCGACGGTCTTGAAGAGGAGATATATTTAAGTTAGTTTTTAACTCATTATACGTACATTGGTCTCTAGATAAGCCCAACCTCAAGCATATCTTTCTTAAAAATCGATGATGAATTGATTTAATATTTTTTATGTGAACATCATGATACGAAGACTAAATATCATAGGAATACTCTAAATGCGGGCGAACTAGGGAACAGATATAAGTTTTAAAGGTTTTGATATTTTTGAAGTCAGTTATGCTTCTATTAATAAATTTAGTTTTAGAAAATGGGAATTAAGTTGTGGTAAAATGGGGTTCGAACCACGTACCTCTGATTCGTGGGTCCAAAACACTAGTGACGGGACCAAAACCTGGTTTGATTTGGTAAACAATTATCTTGAGGTATTTCTATAAAAATGTCATACGGACTCATATTAGGTAAACGAACTGCCTAGCAGATGTCGAGAAACCGAGAGACGACTTTCATATAAATAAATCTGCGACATAAGTTTTAGACGCAGGAGCCGAGGATATAGTGGCCCCAGTTTCTTACAACCATCTATTTCTGTTAAAAAAATAACTATTGTAAAAAATCTTCTTCAAAAAAACTGTTGATTATCTCACAATATCACTCAGAATTTATTGTTATCGTTTGCCAACGATAATTTATTAATATGGGTCAACGATTCCTCTACCTAAAACACCACCTCAAACAATTACCTTCTGGCTATGCCATGGTTGTTCTTGTATTTACTTCGGATTGTGTGAACTTCAGCAAAGGAAATTTTAAATGTTCACACATCCGCTTAGATGAAAATGTGTTTTATCACTGTAAAAGATGTTGTTTTAATTGGTAAATAAATAAAAAAATAGCATATGCATTTCAATGTCAAAAATTAAATTCTAATTAAAATGTACCATAAATGATTTAAAAAACGAAAAGCAACCTGAGGACCCGCCTAGTATATGTGAGAACAAAAAAAACCTATGGTGTACCCATGTTCAGACAATAACTTATTCAAAAACTCTTAGAAATAATATTGAAACCGGTAAAAAACCGGTAATGCACGCCCTTGTAGCTAGTGGGAAGCTACCCCGCTAGGTTCATCAGCACACTCTAGGGCAGGGGTGGGCGGGGTATGGAAGAGGAATGGTGCGGGACGCGGTTTTTTAACAGGGTGGATTTTTAACCCAACCTCCCTAGTATGACGCGAACGAGGTGGTTTTTTAGCAGGAGGTGGCACACACCCCTATCCGCTATGGAAATCGTAGTGTATTCGTATAATGGTTCTTATAATGGGGTTAGGTGGTTTTTTTCGGGGGGTACGCACCCCCGTTTTTAAACCCCACGTGAACTGGGATGCTGCGCCGAAAATTACAGTGCGTGGGAGGCTTAGGCCGGGAAGTTTTTCGCTTTGTATTGCAAATATACAAAATAGCATTTCCCTGATATAAAGGCGCGGCCTGGGAGGGTGAAAATTATACAGATGTTAACTTCATTTTTGATTATTGTCTAAATTCACGTGCCCTTTATCATAGACATTCATTTTAACATTTATATTCAGAATAACAACTACTTCTGCGTTTTATTTCATATATTTTCTGTTTTATATTTTTGATTTGCTGAAATCGACGTTGCTATCCTAAATTCAGTGAACCAAAATCAACTCTAATGTGAAAAAAAATATTACTTTTCTAACATTTTTTCAACTGTGAGCTTTGTTTGACTATTGTAAATAATTAAGTGTAATAATGTTTGTCAAATAATAATTTAGTGATAAATCTAATCACAAAAAAAAAAATATTCCCTTTTTCCGAAAAGTGGCAGTTTTTTTCAAAATTTTATGTGAGCATCAAAAATAAAACAAAATAGTAACGATTCATTGAAAAAAAATCTTTTACTTAACAAGATATTTTTTTTTACTTTACATGAGCTATTTCAGTGGAAGCATTTAAAATGGATTATCAAGTGCATGAAAGTGAATATTTAGACACTTCCTTCTGTTTGCCTTTAATCGAAGGAATAAAGGTGCCAAAGCTGGTTGCGATATTTACGCAGTGTAAGACGAAGATGCTTTGAATTATTCAATAATTTGTTGTAAAATATTGAATGAGAATATATTTTTGACTATTTTTTTTTCTGTGTCCTCTTGTTCTCTTAATTTGGACAAAAACGGACACAACTTATGTTAACACTTAATAAATGCATTTAAAAACACCCTATATAGCCAATAATTACACAATAAGCTAATCGGTATTTGAAATTTCTTAATAATTTATTGATGTTATCAGGGTTCCTAAAACTGCTTAATGAAAAAAAAAGGTTTTGAACTCCACAATACTATAACACAATATTTTTCATTGGCTAAAAACATGTATCTTATTCGACCTAACGAAAAAGCACGTGTTTTGTAATTACATGCATAGATTATATAAACAGGGTGTATATAAAATAATATACTATGTAAATTCAAAGCAAGAAAAAAAAAGCGTTAGTACATGCGCGCGGCAATCTGTACCGCCATTTGCTTCAAGCCATTTCTCACTAATGAATTTTCGAAAGATACTCAAATTTAATGAAATAATTAGGAGAACTGAATGAAAAACTATTGAAATACATTTGAGACATATTATAACTACGCTAATAGAGTACGATAGATGTAAATTTAAAATGAACATAGAAAAAAGCGGCACGCCGCTGTACGTGTGGATATGTTTGAAGGGGGTACCTTCAGTCGAGATATAAATATATTGAAAATAATGTAACTTTCATGCGTACGCAACTTTTATTAATATGTTGTAGAAAAATCATCTATCATTATCAAAATTTAATAAATAAGTCGATTTTATTTTGCATTATGAAAATTTACTCAAATTCAATCCGGAAATAACAAAAAAAGAATTCTATCAAACTTTTTGAACCCATCGATTGGACCTTTCAAACAAAAACATTGCATTAATCCCTTGTTATTAATTTTCAATTAACCTAGCACCGTCCCTGCCGCTCCAGTTTCAACAGGCTCCCCCTCCGCCCTGTGGCCCTTTGGACTCCCACTACCCCCCTCGCAGCCACCGAGAAGAGGGAGGGCCCCTCCCGTCATAACCCCCACGCGGGAAATTAATTTATTGCGTTTCTATGCGTAGCGCGGCTGTTGCTCTACCGGTAATGTTACGATCTCCACCCAAATCTAACTATCTATATCTAATTTATTACCAAAAAAAAAATACTAAAAAAATAATGCAAGAACTGATAATTATTTATTTATGACAAAATACAAAGTTTTCAAACATAACATATATTATTTGTAAGAAATATTCCCAATTAGCAAAATTGCTGGTTTGAGGGGATATTATATATAATAACACAATAGTTTAAATAAAAAGTCGATAAAATAACATCACATATCACTTATCACACGGGCTGTAAAAACTGATTTGTTCAGGTGTTTTTTAAGTACGAATACGTTTTGTATATTTTTTAGGTCATTAGAAAGTGAATTATAAAAATTTATTGGTGTATAAACAAAACTTTTTCTTTTTCTGTTAGTTCTAGAGTGTTTGCAAGTTAAATTATTTGATGCTCTTGTATTTATTTTATGTATGTTGTAGTTAAAATTAAAATTAATATTTGTCTTTATTTTATTTATTTTTTTATCTTAAATATCATTTTTATTTTTTCTGTGTAGATTAATTCCTTTATATTGAGCATTTTTGTTATTCAATGTAAATCTGTGATTCTAGTATATTTATCAAAATAAAATGTTACTTTAAGTGCTAATAATTATCATCATAATCGTTCTATTATCCTTACTCAATGTACTAACACTACTGGAATTTTTCAGTTTTTAAATCCATCTGTCCTGTTTTTTATTTAAAAATTTCAACCATGCCGTGTGTCGTTCGAAACTTTTTCTGACCTTATGGATGCGGTAATGCGATCCAAATTGGCAGAAAAAAACGAAAGATACACGGTTTAATAACCCAAAAAAACTAAGAAAATCTAAGAAACTAAATACAAAAATATCAAAAAGGTTATTATAATCTAAATTTTTAAATAAAAAGAAATATTAACGTTTATATAATTTACCCAAATATTTTAAATTGGTGGCAATTTTCAACGAGTTGTAATAAACATTTTATTAGAAAATGGAAATCAAGTTGGGTAGAGTAAGGTTTGAACCCAGAACCTCTGATCCGTAAATCAGCAACACCAGCCATAGAATCACAACCCGATTCGATATTTTAATACCACCTATTTAAAACTCGCGCCAAACAATAAAGAAATTACTCGAACCCAAAGAGATTTACATAGTAACGTTTAGTACGCACGTTTTTAGATTAACGAGGTACAGAACGGCAATACTCTTCAGTTGCCCTGCTTTTTCCTACCCCCACCCATCTTTCTCCCTTCCCGCTCCGCCCCTTCCACCCCGCTTAGGTTTTTCCGGCAACAATACTCGGCAAACATATGACAAGAGGATTTTCCCGTTTCTGTGTATATTTTTGACGTAAAGAGCGCTATGGATTCGAGGTACATAGTTTCGTTTTTCACTAAGCCGCTTTCATTTTCAGTGGGAGGGAGATTTAAGTACATTCTACCCTCACAACGATCTATGCAAGCATATAAAAATTAACGTGCTTTTATTATACTGGGCAAAAAAAAAAAACTTTTCTGACTACGAAAGAGAAATATGTGTTTCTGATAGTTATTTTCTGCCAAATTCAAATATGATATCGGGTTTTCCCCATCATACAAGGTTTTTTAAGAAACAAACATTTATAATTTCAAATATTTCAACACTTTTCACATTATTAACTGCTTTATATTCAAACATTCTAAATCGCAAGTAATATTTTTGAATGCTTGCTAAGCTGCATTTTTTAGTGGATTCAATAGATCCTCAAAGTTTTCACCACGCATGAGTGATCGTATTTGTAGACCCACAAATATTATTTGATTAATTTTTACATCATTAATTTAAGAAAATTTCTGCTTGAGGAATACAAAAAAAAAATTCGAAGACTTCAACTGAATTCTGTGCGTAATGAATTAATTCCGAATACATAATTGTAAATAGTCTAAAAAGCCGCATTCAGTCTATTGGCAATCGTGAGACAAAAATCGTTTTGACCAGTATTATAAATTATCATCATCATATCATATACCATATCTGCATCTGATAGTGCAAAGGGTACTTCAATTGAAAACCAAGTGCAGTGTATCTAGATCCTCAGTTTTATTAAAAAAACACGTATACACGCAACGCAACTACACTGGCTCAGTATCAAGAGAAATATTCACATTCCATCACTTGTTCACAATATTTTAAATAATCCCACTTCGCCTGTTTATCTGAGAGAGCTCATCCAACCTCTTTCACAACACGGACTATATCTTCGTTCTAGTAACGATAGAACCCTTTTAATACCCTGTCATAGCTCTAATTTTCTTGCCTCCTCCTTTACTACCCTTTACCTACCCACTAATGTTAGAGACGCTCCTTCTTTATGTCACTATCTAAATATTTAAATTGTTCCTTTATCCTTCCTTCCATCCCCTCTCCTTTCTTCATAGTAAAGGGTATTTTTATTTTATTTTGTTAATCTTTGTTTTCAATTTTTGTATAAAATTGTAAGATTCAATATGTCCAGGAATGTATAATTTTCTCAAACTGAACGGTTTGGGGAGGTAGGAAGAAATTGCCTTAAGGCAATATGCCCGCCCTTGTATGTGTATATATTGTATATGTATATAAAGTAAAAAATAAATAAATAAATATACACACATGCAAACAACACATAGGACTTTGAGCTAACCCATTCTAATCCATCTTCATCCCATACTTTTTTAGCAGCAAAGAGATCTTCGCTGGAAAGCTGGAATATCTATCCTAAAGTATTCCAAGTTGTGTGACAAATTGACTCATAAACACATTCTGGACATTGGGGCATAAAAACAAAAGTTTCTCGTAGAAGATTTTGTAAATAGAAAATTTTGACTTCTGGTAATATGTTTGCGAACATGAAAAGTAATTGATTGCAACAGAGATGTGACATTACTTATAGCAGTAAGAATTTTAAAATGTAAATAAGATCCATCCGAGTTCTACGTTTCTCCAATGATGACAGATTAAGAGATTGCTGTATTTGAAAACAGGAATAATTACCCCTTTGCAATCCGAGAAACCATGCCACTTTTCTAAGAAAACGCTGTTGGGCAGACTTGATATTGTCAATGTGAGTCCTGTAAAATGAAGACCAAATTGGAGAAACATATTCTAGATGGAGTCGCAGACTAATAAGCAGTAAAAAGTTTTGATACTATTTATATTTTTATAGTCCACCGTCGTTCTATTGATATAACCAAAATATTTCGGAGATATAAAATCAATAATTTCTCTTTAATTTTATTTTTTTTAAATTATAGATTTGAATAAATGTAAATAAATAAATCTACTTGTCCATGTTTGTTTGCTTACATATGGAATTAAATTTGATGTTAAATATGTTTTTATATGTTTGAAAATTTTAGGATTTAACTTACTAACTCAATTTAACATAAATAAAAAGAAAACTCTAAAAGACTAGCGTAAATAAAAAAATAAAAAATTACATCTAATTTCACGTACAAACTTGTGTTGTATTACGGTGTTATGTCATTATTTTCTGGTTAGAAAAAAATCAACATATTACAGTAAGTTATTTACGTACCGAGTACAATCCAAAAAGCACCCGGCTATCACCATGCGAAGAAACTACTGAAGGGATACTCGCAAAGGTTTACTTTCCACGTAATGAAACGAATCCGAAACCAAGTGATTACTAGAACCCTTACAACGCGGGAGATGGAATAAACACCTTTCTAGAATGAACCTTTCAGAAACTTCCAGATGTAAGTTTTACAGTACAGATGATAAAACACCCTAACTTCTAAAAGAAAATGATAACAAAAATGAAATATTTGGGTAAATAATAGAACGAAAACATTTTATAAAGAACGTAGAATAATATTAATAATATTTCAAGCCTCTACTTTTTTCAATTGTTATCAAACAACAGAATATTTTCATAATTTAATCAGTGCATGTTTGTCCTAATCAGTGCATGTGCTTATTAAAATGAATGTCGTGTTGGTTTTATATTTTTGTGCAACAACTATGGTAAAGGTGTACAGTGAAATTTGCATGTTGGTTTAATTGGTGTCCTGACAAAGAGACGGGTACGTCTCGAAACCGTTAGAAATTTCTGCTGACAAGCCTCAAAATAGAGGCTTAGCGGGTTATTCCTTAAAAAAATATAGAAAAGTCGGTAAGTAGTCGTATAAAAATATTTAATAACATTTAGGAAAAGGTAGAATAATTTATTGGGTCGCTTTATATTTAGGTCCCATTATTGTTTATTTGGTTTTATTGACATATTTTTTTATCTTATAATTTATCCATATATTTTAATTTTGAAAGAGGCATTTTTAACGAGTTGTAAATAACTTACTTTAAGAAAATAATAATTAAATCGAGATCGAACCTCAAACCTTTGATCCGTGAGTGAGTCCGCGGGACCACACCTCTGTATTTGTTTATTTTATATAGTATATCACTTCGCAGATTACAAATATATGAACCGACTCATGTATTTAATTTGCGAAAATGCCCGCTAAGAGCGTTTAATATATATTATTATAAATAAAATGTTATATTGATGTTTTTTGTTGAAATTATAAATAAACTTATCAATGAAACTTCTGGGTTCAGTTTTATCCGAAAGCGCTTGTTAGTCAAAATAATAAAAAATAAAGTTAAACCAAGAAGTTTAATTGATAAGTTTATTAAAAATTTTATTATAACCATAAATAAAATGGTTCTCCAATTTAAAAAATCTTTAATTTTCCTCGCTTCATGAGATATTAAAAATAATTACTGAAATTAATTGCCGCATTTGTAAGGAGATTTAATTTATTTTAATTGAAAATACGACGTGTAATATTATGTAGGTTGGTTGGATGGAAATTTTAATGTTTCGGGAACAAGTTTTATGTCCTCGGGGACTTTATCCGAGTATGGTTACGATTCTAAGTTTTTTATTAGACTTTAGTTTCTGCTTCCTGCTCTTGGGTTTATTCGATTTAGTTTATTTATTTTATTTACTTGTCTAATTACTTAACAAGGTTTTCGTTTATTTTTTAAACATTTTATTTATTAATTGGCTGCTTCATTAGGTAGCCCAGTATTAAAGCAGAGATTTCTTTTATTTAAGTTGTATCAGAGGGTATTCATACTCGTATAATAAATTAAGTTTTCCACTCATCAATATTTTTATTTATATTTTTCGATTCCCTAAACTTCTACACAAACCTCTTAAGATTCTAGGTGCCATGAACAGGTGACTTCGTAAATAAGCAAACATACTTTTAAAAACCATTAAAAATAAAAAGGGTTAACTATAAATTTATGCATTATGATTCCTATTTTCTAGTAGTCATTTACGACATAAGGTGTATTGGTTTTTATTTAATATTTTATTAACATAAATACTGTTATATAATATAACATAATAAAGATACATCGAATTAAAATCATTTTCATCCTTAAACTATAAAAAAACAGTTTTCATCATGAGTTCAGAAATGATTTATTTTTACCATATTAAGTTTGTACATTACATCTTAAGAACTTTAAACTTTTAATAACTTCATCCTTTTTTATCAAAATTTCTCAAGAACATATTTTTTCAAATTTATTTTAAATATTTTAATGCTTTCAATTTCTTTTATTTCTTCAGGTAATTCATTGCACAACTTCAATCCCATTAGTTAAAAAAGTATAATTTAGGAAAAAAAATACTAATAATATATGATAATCAATACTATTCATACTAATATTATAAATCCGAAAGTGCTTATTTGTTTGTATTTCTTTCGCATCTGAATGGAGCGACTGATTGTTTTTTTTTTTTGCATAGTAATGGCAGAAAAGGTGAGAAATCAAACAGAATAGTTATTTTTCATCACGAATGAAAAATAATACAAATAAAAACATATATAACAATACAAAAATACAAAAACATATAGAACATTTTAACATTTATATAATGAGTTAATTTATTCTAAAAGAATAGGCGGTGAGGCGGGATGTCAAAAATAATGATTTTTAAAATAATTTTTTAAATTTCTATAATTGACTAGACTTGTTTTATCTATGGTCAGCTTGGTTTGCCTTCCGTTTTGGTCTTGTAGTAGGATTTCGGATTTGTGAACAGAATAATGATTCTGCGTCGCCATAGAATAACGGATCGTCGTATTTTTCAAAGCAATAGTTTGTGGACCGGCAATCGATACAAGATACTTTCTGTCAAGAAGAAATATCATTCCATCGAGCTTTTGACTCGATGGTTGCTCTCGGGTAAAAATTCTTCCTAATAAAATAGAGTGAAAATATGTTCGCCTCGTCGGGTAGTGGTTGGCGCGTTTGTCACCACTCTTGAGTTTTTGGGTTCGATTTCTGGCAGAGGGGAGATAAAGTATATTTATTTCAAAGGTTGTTTGAAATGCGAAAATTCATTGTTTCTGGGCTGGCATCTGAAGATGCGTAAGACTGAACATCTAACCTTCATATAACAGGTGATCGAAATACGCTGCGTTTGGTTGAATAAAACAGTGCCCTATGCACAAATGGGTCTAAAAAGGGGAACGACGATGGTGTTTAATTTTTATTAAGTATTTTTATAAAGAAAAGTTAAATTTTAAACAAGTGATTTTCATCCCGTAAACTATTCTACAGGGTGTCATCGGGTGCTCAAACATTAGTATAAAAAGAAAAAAAAAGAAAAAAGATCAATATTATTAAATGTTTAAAAAATATATATATAGCACACTTACGGTTTTGATGTTTTCAAATATATGTGTTTGCAATGAAAAAAAAATTTAAAAAAACAATTTGAAGGAAGAAGAGACAAAATAACCCGAACGAAAAATGAATGCATTTTATAAGACGTAGACGGCAAACAAAACGAATTAAGGAAGAAAGCCACGAAATCTATGCAATACGCCAGTTACGGGTGATATTTTTTATTCTACGTGTTCAAATTGGTAGCTCTATGAAAGTTTGGAGTCAATAAATAGTCCCAAGTATTTAGTAACGTTGGTCTTTTCAATATAGCCAGTTTTGAGAGAAATATTGATATTTAAGTCCTGTTTGTTCGCAAAAATCATATACGATGTTTTTTTAACATTCAAACATAATTTATTTAACCTCATTCAGTCAGTTTGACTATTGAAATCTGGTAAACGGGGTTTGTGACCGTTAGCTGGTTTGAGTCATTTATTTACATATTACTTAATCCATAGTTGCTGCATAAGTGGAGCATATTGTGCCTACGAAATCTATTCAGGCCACTATATCTGCGGCCAACTCCCGTGTCCTCCCAAGTCAGGTCCGCGTCCTATAGTTCAGACGTGAACTGCCGACGAACTGTCAGCCGTGGACGTTTAGGACTGCAAGAACCTGATTAAAGTAGACAGACGTGGTTTAGGCCTTCGGGAGGCAAATGTAATATATGTGCGGCCCAGCCAGCTGTATCTTCTTTACTTGATGACGGTTGTCTTATTTCTACATTCCTTACGAAGTCATACCATCGCACACACAGTATTTTTAAGGCATCTTTTCTCAATACATTTGCTGTTTTAGGCCCTATTGAGGTGCTACGTAGAGTGGACAACCGATCTTCAGACAGCTTTCATTATGTCGAATGCAGCGCCTGGTATTTTTAGTCGAACTCTTAGTTCTTTTGAAAGCTGTTCTCTTCCATTACGTACACTTCCAGGTAATTAAAACTCTCGACCCTTTAGATGACTTGTCTGACAAAATCAGGGGATATTGGAGATCTGAGCGCGGAAAGTTACACATACCACGATTTTAAAAAATATTTTTATTTTTAAAACAATGCAAATTATTGCGGTGTACCTATTAAGCCTATCAACAATTAATTGAAGGCACCTGACAGAATTGTTAAAAACTCCAGGTTGCAGTTTTTTGAAAGAGACGGATATTTTTTGGATTGGTGGTTTTTGTCATACATTGTCAAACATTTATCACATTTCATACATTCTTTCACTTATTCTTTAAGCCTAAAAATAATGATGTGTTATGCCTGAGTTAAGTTTTTATGTGTTATTAATAATTTTATTAGTAAATGAAACTAAGTCCAACAGACTTACGCTGTTTTTGGGTCCCAACTGAGTGAATTGAGTTACTAATTGCATTAAAAATGTCTAGCCATGGGCGCCAAAAATTTCTCCCAAACAACAAATTCCCAAATCAGGTTAACTTCCGTAATAAAAATATCAAAGCGACTTACATGAATATTACATATTGCCCATGTGCAATAATCTCCACACGCTATCTACTAATTAATTAAAAATGATAAACTATCACGAAGTTTCACAGATTTTGCAATCGAAGAAATTTTTACAAAAGCGATGTTTCACACGCATAATATTTCTCAATATAGTTTATCAGGACCGTAATCAAACATTTATCGACAACTGTGCCGCGATTATGAACGCTATCTTCATCTGTATGCTCTACCGACTTGTCATCTCGACGTCATATGATCAAATTCAACGAATGAATGACCCTGAAAATTTTGTCCGCGTTCCTTACTTCATAAAAATGAAACATAGTTTTCATTTATATTTTAAATGGGCTTCTGTGATAAAAAATGCTCACTTCAAAGCGATTTTAAACTCCAATTCAATAATAAATCCCAATTCAAGCAACAAATGGTAGCTTTAACGTGATTTTCATGTGAATTTTGACAATTATCAAGACGATATGCTTAACGGTCGTCTGGATTTATCTACCGAGCGATTACAAAGTCAGCTTCTTTAACGACTCGATACGTACACTCCGGAAGATAAAAAAAAGATGGAAAAAATATAATGATTTAATTTATTTTTCATAGTGGCATCATGTTTCACCTAAAGTCCTTAAAATATAGCTTGATTGGAATGACAGCTGTCAAACTAATTTCATTAGAGATGGGAAATTACTGATCACTGATCAAATCGACTTTATCAGTTATTTCATGCAATCATGAAACTCTGTTTCCGAAAATTGATACAAGAAACGTAAAAACAAGCCTATTATAGTGTGTTTAACACATTTATTCACCAAAAAATAAGACATTTATGCTTTTTTCATGAACAACATCAAATGAACTATTTTTTTATTCGATCAATTTGTGCCATCTCTAACGTTTTTGCGAAATGATGTAACCTTGTAAGAACGTCGTTAAAAATAGGATTATTTTAGTTTATTTTTAGTTTTAAAGCTGATTTTATATATTAATGTAGATTTATGTGTAAAGCATGGTATTAAAAAAATAAATTAACACGCCAGATACGAATGATTTTTCGTGTGTCAATATAAATAACTCCTTTGACGTTACTACAAAGTTATGTCGTCACTTTTTCTGATAAATGTCATTCTAATCAAGCTATATTTTAAGGACTATAAATGCTCTTACATGTGAATAGGGCAGAATCTAGCCACATTATCTGTGCATCTAAGCGTTCGTTTTAAAAACGGACAGTCATGTCAGAATACTTTAAAATTGACTTATTTCTATCTCATATTCTTAAAAGGCTTTAAAGAAAAAAAGTGCCGACCTCAGAACGATTGAAAATTTAAATAAATCGTTTTTAAAGGAAAAATTGCTGCAAACCGATGCGCTTACATAAAAAAATTTTAGTAGTGTACCTTCGAAATTGCTCGGGAGAATTTATATTCAACTATGACGTCCTTATGAAGTATGTCCCTTTGGTGCGGAGATATGTGTACCGTGACGAACGCTTCCCCTTGTTGCATATCGATGTACCTACCCAAAACTTGAAGTTGGGGGTTGGTTGTGTACCTTCGTAATCGCTCGAGAGTATTGATCTTCAACTATACCGTCATGGTGAAGATATGATGTTCTTATCTTCCCATCAAAATAGCGCCCTTACGGTAAATATGGCCCTGCATTTGCGAAAAAAATGCAGCGTATCTCGAACATCTGTTACAAGAACATAAGGTGAGTAGTCTTACGCTTCAGGTCTCTATTCACCATCATTATTCCCTTTCCGCACCTAATGGTGCAAAGGGCACTGCAATGGTTCATCAACCGTAGCGTATCTTGATTAATTTTTTTGTTACATGAAGGTAAGATTATCAGTCTTTCGCTTTAGGTACCAGTCCAGGTTACTGACTGAAAAAAAAAACTAGTGTAGTCCAAAAAGAGACTGGCAAAGGCCTTCATGTATGGTGTAGATTGTTCGACACCGAGGGAATCTGAACAGAAAACAATTGAAGCTTTTGAAATGTGGTGCTGGCGGCAAATGCTGCGGATCCCGTGGACGGCCAGACGTACGAATACATCTATACTCCAGGAACTGAACATAGCAGAAAGACTAACATCCATGTGCGAGAAAAGAATCCTGCAGTTCTTTGGGCATCTTTCCAGGAGGTATTCTGATAGTTTGGAGAAAATCATTCTCCTGGGAAGAGTTGAAGGGACAAGGTCGCTTGGACGTCAACCGACAAGATGGAGCGGCACAGTCACTAAATTATCAGAATCATCACTGACGAATGCCTATAGAAGAGCACAAGACCGTTCCAGATGGAAGGAGACTGTCCACAGACGAGTCATGCCTGGAGTCCGGTCCAGGGACTATGAAAAGTTCTTGTGTGAAAACAACCTTTTGAATAAATATTTCATATCAACCATGTCAAGATACGAACTCAAGACTTCTTGCATGGTAGGCAAACGCGCTGACCATTACACCGCGAGACCAAATATTCAGGACTGAAATCAATGATATTTTTATTTTTTTATAAAAAAAATTTCTCATATTAGTATAATTCTTATTTATACCTATTTTATTTCTATAAATTATTTTCATAAATGAGATTTTTTTATTGTTTCGTCTATGTATATTTTGCAGTGACCGATTAAAATTTCGTTTTCGGTATATAACAACTTGTAATATAGTAAATAAAATTATTATTGTACAGTAAAATGTAAGTAATAACTAGTCGCTTGAGTTTTTTTTTTTAAACTACTAAAATTAATAAAAAAATCAACAAAAATATGATTCATGTAGGTCAAGTAAGAAAAGTCAGTCTCGAGGTATAATGGCCAGCGCGTTTTCCTACCTGCAAGAGATCTCGGGTTCGATTCCAAACTTGGTTGATATGAAATATTTATTTAAAGGGGTGTTTTTAACCTAAAATATTTCATAGTCTTTGGACTGGTACCTCAAGCATCAGACTGATCATCTTACTTTCATGTAAGAAAAAGGTTCAGTTAACTCTGCAATTGGTATGCAAATGCAGTGCCCTAAGAACCATAAGTGCTGAAAGCAAATAATGATGAATGATTAATGAAATATGAAAAATCGAAGCAATATATTAGGATTTGCTGACGAGTCGTATGCTTGGAATAGAGAAATATCGCTTTTTTAAACATTTTAAAGTAATAAAGGTCTACGAAATACTGTCCATTAAAAAATCTTTTTTTTTTGCTAATTATTAGTAGCATAAAAAATACTTTTGAATTTTTAATGTTTAATTCCCGCAAAAACGGCGATTCAATTGGCTACGCCCCTAATACGTCACGATTCATGTTTATTTACTCCTCGCCATTGAAATTTGTGTAAAACAATATCACAAATCTTGACGTCACAACAACCAAGGGCAAACACTTTGCGTTTTTCTACGAACGTATTTTCATAGATATTTTTTTACAATTATTAATGAAAACATTTCTTCAAAATATCCATATTGATTTTGAAAATACAATTAATTATTCTACATCCATTTTATATATTTTTATCGGTATTTGTAGTATGTGATATAGCAAAACTTAATTTTAAGACTATTTGGTAAATATTTTGAAAAAAAAAAATCCTCATCATCATTATTTTCCCACACCTAATGGTGCATAGAGCACTGTATTGGTACACCAATCGCAGCATTTTTCGACCATTATTGTTACATGAAGGTAAGGTGATCAGTATTACGCTTTAGGTTCCAGTGCAGGGACTATGAAATATTCTTGTGTAAAAACATCTTTTCAAATAATATTTCATATCGGGAATAGAACCCGAGACCTCTTGCATGGTAGACAAATGCGCTGATCATTACACCACGAGGCTGAATAAAAATACAATCATAAAATTTCTCTTACACGGCATATCCCCTCAAGTCAGAAAATGTTTTTGTTACATTCATTGATTGGTCTCAGCGATCACTTTAAACGCTTTGTAGAATTCACAATTTTGCCCATGTTTACATTTTGAATTAACCTGTAACGGAAAAATGCTGACTGAAAATGTTAATTTGAATATTGAACTAAGCTTGAGGTTTTGTTTTCAAGTTATTATTCAAAATGGCGGATGTGCGAGTAGTTATCTCCCTAGTCAGTCATGATAACTTTCTGGCGATTATTGCCAAATCGTGTCGTGAGCTTTATGCCGTCAGCTAAATCAGATGTTTCAGGGTCCAGTCTTTAATATTATTTATTTTATCAGAAATATTCAGAGTATGTCCAAATTAATGTTAATAGACAAGTACTCAACTGCACCCCCTAGAGAGTTTATTAAATATGTGAAATATTTCAATCTCACCCATTTGAATTTAAATAATATGTATTAAAAAAATTGGTGTTTTGTGATTATTAATGAGGAAATAAAATGCAGTGCGTTCAACGTTCGTGTTTTAAATCATCCATATTACTTTACTTAATCTAAACACATTAATATGAAATATATTTTTAAAAACAGCTAGAAAAATGTGTGACACCATAAATAAAAATGAAAGCCGACTTTCGAAAATCGGAAAAAATCATTGTGCGTAAAAATAACTCTTTTTTGCTTTCCGTGTTCTGGAATGACGAATTCGATTCTCTGTGTGAAATTGAACCAGAATCATGGACGAGCGTTTCCGATTTGATGGCAAAAATAAAGGAAATTTCATAGTAAAATCATTAAAAAGGAAATCGAGAGCAGATAAGTCGAATTCGCACCGTAGAGGTTGGCGCGTTCATCAAAGCCAAAGGTCCCAAGTTCAATTCCAGTTGCTCAATCATAATGGCCGCACTTGTCTGTAATTTATCGTTTTAGCGATTCCAATAAAACGTCGATTTAAATGAATTGATCGAGATGTTACATTGGTTAATATTGGCACACTTTAACCTGTTGCGTGACCACACCTAATATTAAATGCCAACATTTAACATATTTGCGTTTTGCGACATGTATATTATCACCGCTGCCACTTTTTTTCGGATCGTTTAATTATTGGGCAGAATGGCGAATGTTCCATAGTGTGTAAAGTGGCCACTTAAACCAGTTAATGACAGGTCATAAGCCCTGTAAATGCAGACATTCATATTTCATCTAAAAAATGTTCGCCATCTCTGTTGCATCAATTTGAAATATTAATAACTCTGTAGGGAAGAAATCCACCCTACCTACAAACATTTGGACATACTCAAAACAATGCTGTTAATTTTAGTCCGCTATTCGTATTTAGGTTAACGCGTTTGTTAATGCTTGAGATCCTGGATTTGATTCAACGTGAACGACTTACTCAAAAGGTACTGTAATATTATTTTTAAATATTATATTATTAAAGATTGAATCGGCATTCACTTCGTAATGCTTCACGGTAAACTTTTGTAAGACATTTTTTAATTATTTTATGCACACAATACATAATTTAGTCATGGCACAATTATATTTTTTTATGTCCCTACTACTAGTACCATCACGCCATTTCTCCGTAGGGGTAGGCAGAGAGAATGGACCGCCACACACGTCTATCCTGGCATACAATCCTAGCCTCTTACACATTCATACCTCTTGACATACATACCCTTTGGTTCTGTCTGCTTTTGACATGACCAGACTTAAGATTTTGGTTTATCTGATCATGCCACGTCTTCCTTGGTCGTCCTCGTCTAACGTTGCCGTTTAATTTTGCCATATATACTTGTTTTACCATTCTCTCGTCGTCCATTCGTTCTACGTGACCAAACCATCTCAGAGACCCTTTCTTAATCTTATCAATCATACTTGTCTCAGATTTACACTCTCGCCTGATTTCATCATTCGTAACCCTGTCATACATTGTTTTCTCACACATTCGTCTAAGAGATCGCATTTCAACCGCGTTCACTCGGCTTTCATCCTTCCTCTGCCAGTTCCATGTTTCCCTTCTATACATAAGTGTTGGGACTAAAACTCCGTTGTGCACTGCCAGTTTAGCTTCGATTAACATATTTTTATTAGAAATTACTGTGCTTAGTGCTCCGTTCATTTTGTTGCCCGCATTCACTCTTTTTTCAACATCTTTTTCTACTCTTCCATCTCTTGAAAACATGCTTCCCAGATACACAAATTCTTCTACTTGCTCGAGACATTCATTGTTTACATTTATTATGCAGTCAGTAACCTCGCTATCTCTTTCACTTGTTAAAAACGTCCGTGTTAAGTCGTGACTCTTCTATGTATAATTCAAAACATTTACAAACATATTAAACAATATACAAAAAAATATACACAATAAAAGTATATACATGTTAAGAAATGGAATGCTGAAAACAATACATGGCAATATGTAATTAATAATTAAAATTAATTTTTTAATTAAATTCGGTAATAAATTGAAAGTAAAAATAAATACAAAATTATTCAATTTGGTAATAATAGTACCACATCTATATGATAGAATATTTAATTTAAAAAATAATTTAAATATATATTGCAAACTATTAAGCAACACAAGTTTATTCAAAGATGATATACATATAAGAATAATAATGAAGTCAGAATCGATATTTTATATTAATTCCCGAAGTAATTTTACACAATGGTCCTACCCCTCGATAAAATCCAGTTATAGATCTAGACGTTAAATTAAAACTGTTATTAGTTACACACGTTTATACTACTAAAAGAACACAACTACAGTTTAATTAGAGTACTCCTACTATCAAAGGATGAACAGAAAACACTAGGACAGGAGTGCTTTTCCGAAACTGGAGTTGTGTTATTTTAATATAAAAAATTGTAAACACTTATATCTTTAAAAAAGCGTCCTCCGTGGTATTATGTCGAGACGCTCGACCATCGCACTAAAGGCTCCAGGTTTGATTCCCAACGAGAACAAAAAAAAAGTTAATTTTCTAATGCCTGGGTTTTCTGTGCTGTAATTCACCATTTTATTTTGGTCTGCTGTTGTCCACAATAAAACGTTTTTTTTTATTTGTAATAATTTAATTTCAGAATCCGGTAATAATTGGAGCGGGTCCTAAAAATATACGTAGGTACTGTGTCAGATTTATAATTAAGAGTACGGTTTGTTTTCTCTTTTGCTCTATGCTCTTAAAGATCAGGAAATACGATTATCGTTAGTTATGCGTAACGGTCGAGAAAAAAAGAAAGTTCGTGAAGGATTTGAGCGAGCATCGTCTGAAAAAATATTTTATAATTTACGAGTAAATCACTCAAATTACTGGGGAAGTAAAAATAAAAATGGCCGAAATATACTGGTGCATTCGGGTCAAAACACATGATTACTGTTCTTTGAAATGCAGGCTTCGGGCCTTATACTGCACTCACTCGGCTTTAAACCGAGTCCGACTTTGGTGATTTGTCGAGTGACAATGTATTTTGTTCATCAGCGTTCTTCCACTAGAGACGATTGAAAACTAGTATTTACCTAGACTTTGACTGTAGCTTGCCACATGTCTTGTAGCGCTTTTATTTGAAACTTTGGTTTATTTACACTTTGGTTTATTTACAAATTGGTTTATTTAAACTTTGGTTTATTTACAAATTGAAGACAGTTTTTTTTCAAAATACGACATTCGCTTGAAACGTAATTTTTCAGAATAGGGTTTATTGTGATTCGCTCAAATCGCGTGAGCAATCATTGTTTAAAAAAAAAAAAAACATTACCACTTTACCTGAAGATAAGTTTATTGCGAGTTTAAAATTATCTTTTATATTTCATTACAATCCAATATAAATGATTGAAAAAACATGATAAAATATCTTTTTTTCAATACACAATATTTCATCATGCAAGATTTTAATATTTTTTTAAGGCGGGTTGAAGTGTGTTCTCGTGAGTTTTTTTTCAAGTAATCGATGCGTGTCAACACAAAAATACAAAATTCCATGTGGGGTGAATATCGCATTTTGAATAAACGATCCCCAATTGTTGAATAACATTATCTTCTGCCTGTCAGCGACTATCCATTGGAGTCCACTAATAACTAGTAGTCTTTATCTTGAAAACACTCAAAACTAAGTGTCGCGCGTGACATTTTCTTCGAACAATAAACTTTTTTTGTGCATTTAAGTGGGTTATTTTAAATATATATAAATATATTACTTCACCTGAATTATTATAGTACAATGTATAGTTAAGTGTTAGAAATATAACGATGATTGTAAAAATATGCATAAAAAAACTAGAAGACATAAAATACTTATCCCCATGAAAGTAAGAGGTTTTCTTATAGCAATTCATCACTGTTGCAACATCTTCCTCTTAATAAAATATTAATTTAGTTATGTACGCGTACTTTAAGTAGTCTTACCCAAAGAATAAAGATAAACAATATTTAAAATTAGGATAAAGTCAGATAAATACGTAGTCTAAAGACACATTTTTATTTGCCGTTGGTATAATATTGTCGAATGGATTTTAAAAATACGTATTTGACAACGTTATTTAGATGACCATTCGACTATTATAGTCGAAAAGGGTTACAATGTGTGACATCTTTCCTGCATAAGGCCCCTGGGCGTCACGTTCAGAAATGTCGTGCGGAAAAAACCCTCTCGTCTTTCGGCTTGTGTAGGTACTTAGTACCATCAGATAGCCGCCATAAAGCATCGAAACATGTTCCGTGGTACTTGGCTGCGACAAAGGTCGAGGAGGCTGTGAATTCTGTGCGATGCGCAGATACAACAGGCACTGCATTTACCGTTACTGCCTCCGCGCCTTTTCATTCTAATTTTAACATTTCTCTTGGAGGGCGGGAAAAGAATAATGCCGGAATATCAAACAATGGACACGAAGAATACTGACTCTTCTTAGAAAAAAGTCGAATAAAAATCCGTTTCAATTCATTGGGTAACGGTATAATATTATTATTTATCAATTAATATAGTAACATGAATGATACATGTTTTTTTGGTCTATTACAATCTACTTTTACAAATAAAGTTAATGTTATAACTGTAACATTCCAACTTTTAACTCGGGATCAAAAAATTTCTTTGAATTTACTTTTAAATGATTTACTGATATATTTGTTTTAATCATTTTAAGTTCATTGAAGAGATTACGAACACAAAAACCGAATGACTTTTTTGTTGAAGAAATTAAGGAAAAGCTTTATGGTCACAACTGGCAAAATGGCAAAAATGTTGAACATAAATAAAAAAAAAGACAAAATGTGACCATTGTTGTCAGTTGAATAAAAAAGTTTTAAAAAATAAAATATTTATTTGTTTTTGTTTATTTTGTGCTGCGATTGGACGTTCAAATGTATATAATATTAATTAAAAACCTATGTTATTAAATACACGAACCCAATGTCCAATAAAAAAGGTTTTAGTTCTTCTTTTTGCTTTTCTGTAATTTTTTTTTTGTTAACGAGTCATATTTTGCCGTGTACCCTTCATTTGGAATGAAATAATACAAAAAATTATGTTGGTTTACGGCCAGAAGTTACTATCATTATGATAGTTTTGAGATAATTAATAATTAAATAAAATTCTGTACATTTAACATACCTGTTTTGAAATTTCCTCTTTTCGGACGGTTTGCGAACTATAAATTAAGTTTCTTTTAAATGATTCGAAATCGTTTCAGTTCTACGATTATTTTTTCATAATTAACTAATAAATTAACTTATTTATTTACTTATAAACAGTTTTATACACATTTTTTGAGAAACAAGTCCTAACTCCATAGAACCAAAAGTCCTGTATTGAGTTGGGATAATAGATGATAGTAATAAGTTAACACAGATAAATGAGTACATCACCACAAATATTTAATTAAATCAATTAAATAAAATAATTTTGGGGATGCAAATACAAGTGGTTTTTTCCTCTTAAATATATAAAAAAACATGTTTGAATCACATATTGAAGAGTATCAGGAGAAACTAGAACTTTCACCAGCATCAAAAGTAAAGTAGAGACAATTTTCAAGAAAGCTTTCTTAAGGTGAGACTGATAGATACTCAGAACAACCCGTTTTATAAAGGCTTAAAAGTATTTGATGAGTTGCCATAAGCTCTCAAAGAAGGTAGAAAGGTTTCAAAATTCAAAAATATTGTAAACATTAAATTGAAAATATGCAAAAATGTGTATTAAAGAAATTACAATAAAAAAACGTCATAAACATTCCATTCTCATAGATTTACTTCAAATAACTATCTGAAATTTGCGTATTCAAGCTGCAATTTCTGTTTGACTAATTACACGACTCAAAAATATTTGGAGTATGTCTAAATGTTTGCAGACAAGAACTAGATTTCACTCTTTAGTAAGTTTTTAAGATTAACATATTACAACAGATGTAAAGAACATTTTAGAAAAAGGAATATGAGATTCTGGGCATTAACAGAAATAATGACCTAAAATTTGGTTGGTAAAATTCATAATTCTTTCTATGTTCAAACATCTTTATTCCGTAAATTCTTGCATCTGTTGATTTTTGTGAAGTTAAACAGCTGAAACCTTTATTGATGCTAATGAAATGATTTAAATGCCATGACTTCCGTATTTTATTTTCTAAAATGATCTAAATCTCTGTGGCAATTATGTTAATGTTTTTAACAAAAAAGTATTTTGATAAAACAATACTTTATTTTCATCATTCCCTTTCCACACCTTATGGTGCACAGGGCACTGCTTTGGAACACAAATCGGTAAGATGATCAGTCGTACTCTTCAGGTACCAGTCCAGAGACCATAAAATATTCTGGAGGGAAAACATAATTGCAAATCAATATTTATATTTTATATCAAACATTTATTTATTTTATTTATTTATTTATTTATTTTACATAAACGGCAGAAATTGCCTTTAACATATATTGAACATAAATATGAAAAAAAAAAAATTAAAAAATACATATATAGAAACATAACAAAAAATTATAAAAATTGCATAACTATAACAATAGTAACAAGCAGGTAAATACATAAAAGCAACCAAAAATAATAACGAAATAAATACATAAATATGAAAAAACAAAAAAGGAAAAAACATTTTTAAATAAAAAGAAAAGTTTAAACATGTCGGGAATCGAACTCAAGGCCTCTTGCATGGCAGGCAAACACGCTGACCATTGCACCACGAGGCCGACAAAATAGGTACTTTATTTTAGTCACTAAAAACTGCTATAAAATGCGCAGAATGAGATCTTTTGAACACGAGTTTTATAATTAATACATTTTATTTAAAATGAGAATAACAGAAAATAAATTAAAATAAAATTAAACCTGATAATTTTGTTGTTTTCTTCTCCAGTTCTTCCAATTTACCTAATCTAACGTAACCTTAATTAATCTAACTAACCCAAATAAATTAATAAAATTTAAAAAAAATAATTAACCTTACAAAATGAATATGGGCGGAATGTGTCTAAAGTGGCTATTTAAACCAGCCAATGACGGGTCATAAGCCTTGTAAATGCTTTCTCTAAAATATTGCCTTCTCTAAAATGTTCTTCATCTTTGTTGTAATATGTTAATATTACAGCTACCCAGGGAGTTAAATCCAGTTCTTGTTAAAACATTGCTGATTAAACTAACTGGTAAAATAAGCCATATAATTATTTTAAGTATTTTCAGGTGTTGCCTAATTCTACCACATGAATCTCACCTACATTAATGAAAGGTTTAGCTCTTTAACGTTAAAGAAGAGTTGAATAAATGTAAATGTGTTAATATAGGCAAAATGTTACTAACTGTGTAAAGTGGCCACTTAAATCAGCTATTGACAGGTCATAAGCCCTGTAGATGCCTTGACTTCTATATTACCCTAACCTTAATGTTCTTTATCTTTGTTAAAATATGTTAACTAAAGAAGCATAGGTTAGTTTATGGTACAATTTTGGGACGGTTTCAAGGAAAAATAATTACGTTTTTTCATGCAACTCGTTTTGTCTTTGGCGAAAACACAACAATAATTTATTTAACTTTACTGATTCGTGCAACTGGCTTCTCAGAGACTTACAACGAATTGCAGATGCATTGTTAGAAAGCCTGAAAGCTTATTCGACGTAGCAGGCCATCTTTCAAAATGATTACATGGCAGAATGACGCACGAGTGACGATGTTTCGGCTTTCGGCTTATGGTTTACTGCATTTTTTCGATGCATTTTATTTTCTTTCGACATCTCGAGGCGGAAGTGGGACTCCGAGAATTCTGTCCAAAAAATAACTGGCCAAATGTCAAAACGCTGCGTTGCCTAACAAAAACCACACTCAACGTTTCGCGCGCCCGGCCATTTCGAAAGATCATTGAAATAATATTAATATACGAAAGATGCTGGTACCGGAAAGCTCTCGGAGTAAAATAATTCTCTCCAAAAATTAGGAACATTGAATAAAAATAAAACGAGAAAGGGCTATTTTTTCAATAGGAAACTAATATTGTTAATTTTTTTTTTTTTAAATACTCATTTTGGGACAGTTGCAAGGAAAAACAATTACGTTTTCTCATGTATTTTCTCACCCTATTAAACCTATTAAGCTTATTCCCTCCCTCCATTCTCTCCACTTTTTTCATTATTCAATCAGTCCATGTTTATCCTAATCAATGCATGTTTGTCCTAATCAGCATGTGCTTTTTAAAATGCACATCGTGTTGGTTTTTTTAATTTGTGCAACAACTATGGTGAAGGTATATAGTGGGTTTTGCATGTTAGTTTGCATGTTGGTTTGATCGGTGTCCTGACAAAGAGACGGGTGCGTCTCGAAACCGGTAGATATGGAAAAGTCGGTAAGTGGTCGTTTACAAATATTTAATAACATTTATTAATATTGTTATATTTCAATTGGAATTTTCTGAAACCACATAAGTCATTTATTAACTTATTGTCAAGCCATTCAACTTTTTTAAATTACTTAATTCTCTACCCGTCTAATTTAAAAAAAATAAATTATTGTTTAACTTTTTAATAAAATCACAATAAAAAAGTAGACGCTTTCATACATCATAAAAGTCAGTGTATAGTTTTTTAAAGATCCCTTAAAACTGCTAATGTTAAATTATGCGGTTCTTAAATATTACGATTGTTTTTTTTTCTTTTCAAGCATAAAATTTGCAAGTCAACTGATTTTTATAATTATTTTCATAAATATACACTAATCTATAAATCTACATCACATAAATAAATAAAACATAGAATTCAACAACACATAAATAAATACAACAATGAAGATGGATTGGAATGGGTTAGCTTGAAGTCTTATATGTTAATCGGGTTTTTTAATATATTGTAAACCAATATTTTTTTGCTCTCGTTTGTCTTTGCTACATAGTTTTATGTAATTTTTGTCCAGTTTCATGTACAATTTTTTCTTCACATAACCGTTGTAAATGTAAATATAATAACATATTTATATTTATATTTAAATAAACAAGTTTTGATTCAGTCTTCATATTTTCGGGCATCGACTATTTCAAAACTTAATTTCTTGATCGATTTTTTTAAATTACTGCCGTATAGTAAACAATTAACTGCGTATTTGTTTGAATGAATTAAAAAAAAAAAAATTAAAACGCTCAAAAAATAATTTTATTATAATATAATAATTTTGTCATAACACAATTATTATTAATTTTTATGTCTTGACTTGTTGGAAAATTTTGTGTCAAGTCTAGACTCTTCTTCTATACTAAAATTATTATATTCATGAATATCATGACACATCAATATCCAAAATACATAAATTTATGTATGGCAAAAAAAATACATTTAAGTTTGTTAATAAAACATGGTGAAGCAAGCAAAAAGCAAAAAAAAAAAGTTTTTACTTTCGATAGTAAAAATAATTCATAAAAAAAAATAGGAATACATTTAGGTATACAGTATAATATATATTGTAAAAATTAAGTAAACAGATAATTTTATGTTTCAATTAGCAATAGTTTATTATATGTTGGGTTTCTGGCACATGTTAGTTACTACAAATTTTCCAAAAAAATAATATGTCTTCATAAATGGCTTCAAATAATCTTCATTTAAAAGATTAATAAAAAAAAATCTACTATAGAGTATAGAAATACAAAAAAATATATTTTATAGTATCTAACTTACAGTTTCATTTGAATAGTTGATTTGGGATGATTTTTTTACTTAAAAAGTTCAATATGTACTAGTATTTCACAACTAGTCAAATGTGGTTACCAACTTGTACCAGAAACCCGACAGTATTAAACTATTCTCATATTTGTTTTCTTAATTTGTAATCATCTTGATATGGCAAGGAAATTATTCATACGGCTCATTCTTTCTGGCTGCGATACGATCCCACTTGCTATTTAATGATGCTTACACTTACACACACCTGAACACTTACTCCCACACAAATATACACAAACACACCCTTTTGATGTCTCACAATTTAATATGTATAATATTTATTTAGAAACTTCGCTGGTCTGTCTTTAAACCGTATTATTTTTATGTTATTATATAATTTTTGACTGTTTCTGTAAAATAAATAACGTACTGTGATAAAAAAAAATGTCAGTGGTTTCTTGGGTTACATCTTAAGGGGCATATTTTTTATTCACTGATATACGCGACCTACATAGATTCAACTATAAACATTAAGAAAACACATATATTAAAATCAACAGCAACATCAAAAAGACTTGTGCGGAGATAAAATTTCCATTCAAATGATTCCAAATACTTGGATCTTTTTATACGGGTTTCAGTTCAATGATTCGCAATTGCTTGGTTAGGATATGCCTATGGGTTTGTTTGAATGACTGGGGAAACTTGTAGAGCCTACAGAAAATGCACTTGCACACACACACATGCACACGCAAACATACATACACAAGTGCAATCTCGTTGGAATGTGTTGGTTGGTGATTTAGGTATGTTATTATGGTAGCATACATTGTCAACCTTTAATTGATCGATTTTTGCAAAATACTCTGGAAGAAGGATACGGATCTAGACGTTTATTATAAGGCTTACATGTCTTTTTTTTCAAAACAAAATTGATATTTAAAGTACTGACTTTGGAACCTGCCATGTTCAATAATTTAACTAAATATTTATTATGGAAATAAAAAACAAGTGATACCATAATCTACAAATTTGTGAAAACCAGTGATTGGTTTTATCGCATTCGCAATCTTTTACTTAATATCTACTTCTTGTAAAATTATTACATACATTAAATTTGCCCACTGGTTCCAGAACAAGATTGTTCTTTTGTCAAGGCATTAACATAAACTAACACTAGTGTTACCTAATATAATATCTAGGTATTTTATTTCTTGTATATTATACAGGGTGTCCAAGGAGTCGACGTCGAGCCGGAAACGGATGATAGAGCAAGTCATGTTAGTTGAGAAAAAAATGTTTAAAAAAATCCAAGTCTTATTTTTTAATTATAGGCATTTAAAAAAAAAAACAAGAAAACCAACACCCTGTGATGGTCTTTAAACTCACGTTACTACAAATCTTTACTTTATTTCAATTTTATTTTCATTATGTAATTCTAAATAATGTTTCTGTAAATTGTAGTCCAAAATTTAAAACTAACTGCTCTAGCTTATAACAAAATGTTACTTTTTGCCCAACCAAGTATTCAAAATCAACGCTACGCCCTATTTCAACTGACCGTACTGAAAAAAAATATACTACGCTAATTTGGCAGGTAACTTTAAAAGTTGGCGCTTTTAATAAAAATTCCTACTCCTAATTTTGGACTACAATTTACAGAAACATTATTCAGAATTACATAATAAAAATAAAATTGAAATAAAGATTTGTAGTAACGAGAGTTAAAAGATCATCACAGGGTGTTGATTTTCTCAATTTTTCTTAATGCCTGTAATAAAAAAAATTAAAAAACTTAGATTTTTTTTCACATTTTTCTTACAACTAGCATAACTTTATCCGTTCTATTATACGCTCTATTATCCGCTCTATTATCCGTTTCCGGCTTGACGTCGACTTCTGGGACATCCTGTATATGTAAAGTATATGTTATTACACGCATGAACCATAAATGCATAACATTACTCAGAAAAGAATACTAGGGTTAGAGTAGATATTTGATTGAATAATATTTTTAATTATTTTTAGTTAAGGACTTATTTAAACCATTCATTCGGTTATTAAAATGGAAAGATGGACTGCTTTTTGAATTTCCAGTTTTTCATAATTATCTAACTTTAAGCGTCTTTTATAAATACGTAAGACGTTTAATCCATTATTATAAAAGTTATTATGTCTTGAGTAACATTTACTATTCAGCCGGATGCTCCTTTTTTTTTTTTTTAATTTCACCCACATGATAAAGGTTTCAGGTCTTTTACTTCACAAAAGTCAACAGATAGAAGAGTTAAGGAAATGTAGATGTTTAAATATAGGCAGAATGGCGAATGTTGTACAGTGTGTAAAGTGGACACCTAAACCAGTCAATTACAGATCATAAGTATATGCTTTGACTTCCATATTCTTTCTCAAAAGTGGTTTTCCTCTGTTGCAACAAATTTAGATCTTTATAACTCCTAAGGGAGGAAATCCAGCATGTCAACAAACATTTGGACTTACTAAAAGCATTGTTGTATAATTTAGTACTTGGCCATAGTGACGAAGCGTTTGCGTTGCAACGCAGCGCGGACGCGGAAGGTGACATCTTGCCGCGCCCGCGCGCTTACTATCGACACTTTACTTTATTGAGTTTGAGTTGATCGCAGCCGCGCCGCGCCGCAAAAGCCTCGCCACTATGACCAAACACTCAACTAGTGCATTATATATCAAGTCTTGCATTCTATGTAGACTTTTGTGACTAAAGGTTGACTACCCCCGAGATATAAGACAAACAGGTACCACTCACACTCACATTCACACTCACACACACTCCTCGGGAGACTAGCGGGCCCCGAAACTGCAATTGCCGGTTCCTCGCAACTAGTTGCACATAGTTCGCCACATGATCTATAGGGTAACCATGCAATACAGGTGCTCTGGTTATTATTTTTTCAATTAACATCTTTTTTTATTTTATTAACTTCTACGCACTTTTTTGTTTTACTAATACGGTATTTATTTTTATTTTTTATTTTATTGAAATAAACAGCACTTAGTGCCTTCTACGTATTAGTTGCATATACAATAAAATACATTCATGTAAATGGAATTATAAGTAAAATATAGTATTTAAAACAAATTTTTACTAAACCGTTATTTACAAATAATAAGGGAGTTCAAAAAAGATACATAGTTTGAAAAATATATAACCAGTTATAAAAATACTTAAAAAGTAAAACATTTGGTAAAATAATTATTTTGAACCGGTAAAAAAGTAAAAAAGCTATACATATTAAAAAAAAATAAAACAATTTCGAATAACACTAAACGGTATCACCCAAAAAAGATACATAATATTATTAACACTAAACGGAATTTTTTTAAATTTTTAACTCCATGTATTATTATTTTAAACTACTTCTGATGTAGCTAGTATAAATATATATATAAATACAAACTGATAAAAAAAAATGAAAAAGAGAAATATTCTGTACTTTTAAATAAAATCAAGAAAAGAAAAGAAAAAAAAACATAACCAAAGAAATTTAAACAATTTAGAAGAATACTAAATGATGAAAAAATTGTTATCTAGAACTATTAGGTACTAGCTTCTCTTACCCATGAAACACAGGTGAAGGGCCGTTCTATATAAACTAAACTCATATGACAAAACGAGTAGCATGAGAAAACGTCATTATTTTTTCTTGCAACCTTCGCAAATTGTATTAAAAATCAACATAAGCTTGTTTAATTTGGTTAATTGGAAGAAATGGAGAAGAAAATAACAAAATTGTCAGGTTTCATAGGTACGAAGGTTTTCACGGTCACTGTTATCAATTTGTTTCTTTTTTGGGTGATACCGTGTGTGTTAAGGTTACTCTGAAGATGGCTCCTGCAATGGTAGCCGAAACGTCGAAATAAATTCAACATACACGGTATCACCCAAAAAAGAAACAAATTGTTATCAGGTTTGATTTTATTTTAATTTATTTTCTATTATTCCCATTTTAAATAACATGTATTGATTTTGAAAAACTCACATTCAAAAGATCTAATTTTTTGCATTTTATGGCAGTTTTTAGTGACTTAAATAAAGTACCTATTTTGTCGGCCTTATTGTGCAATAGTGGCACGTTTGCCTACCATGCAAGAGGTCTCGGGTTCGATTCCTGACATGGTTAAAATGGAATATTCATTTAAAAGAGTATTTTCATAATATATTAGTTCAAAGTCTCTGGACTGATACCTGAAGCGTAACACTGATCATCTTACCTTCAAGTTACAAAATGATCAAGATACGCTGCGATTAGTGTACCATTTGTACCAGTGTAGTACCCTATGTGCCATTATATACAAATAGGCAATGATGATGATCTACTTATATGCGCATCATCTGTAATGTATTTCAGTATCATCATCATTATCGGTTCTTGAATCTATAGAATATCTGACTGGCCTAAACCCTGAACCCCTTACGTTTTTTTTTCTCGTTTTCAAGTATTTTATTTCCTGCCAAATGCAATATATAATAAAACAATTTAATCAATATTTTGGTACCTGCACCAAATGGTGCATAGGGCACTGCATCGGTACGCAAACATTTTTGTTACATTTATGTAAGATGAAAAGTGTTAATTAAATGTTTGACCACAAAGTTAATGCTTTGAATGTTAATAATATTAATATTAATATTACTATGAAATATTACACCATAATATAAAAACACATTAGTTAACCAATATTTTGTGTCAACCGTTTCAGGAATCGAACCAGAGACCTTTTGCATGGTAGGTAAATGCAAAGGATAAATGGTAGGTAAACTACGAGGTGGGCATTTGTTTACCTATTTAATCGGGTTGTGGTCTCATGGCTAGTGTCGCGAACTCATGCATCAGAGATCTATGGTTTGAACCCCACTTTCCCGCAACTTTTTTCCCATATTCAAATAAAGAGATATTTACAAATCGTTGAAAATGGCATCCCAAAAAGAAATATCGTCATGAGAGCAGAAATATTAATTTATTCCCTTATAAATATATATAAATATTTATTTATTGTCAATTAATGGAAAAATTTTATTTTATAAGTTTGTAAAATTATTTAAAAACAATGTTTTGCGTATTTGCTTATTATGTCTAAAATTTCGGGGTCAATCCCTGACGTGGATTAATAATTTTATATCATAAAATGTGGGACATAATACATTGGAAAAGTATAATTATTAACGTAATTTTTATTTTCGTTATTATTCACACAAAAATTTTAAATTTTGGAAATGGAATTTACTTTCCATTAAGATGTTGAAAAGGTTATTTATCTCTTCATATATGTTAAATATGATTAATCCTAAATTCGCATCAATGGTATATATTATTGATGATCACTTCAGGATGAATGACCCTTATTAAAATTCCTTCCTGGCTTAGTAGTATTTAGGGGAATTAATCATTATAGTTCTTAGCGGGTAACCTTTAAGGGTATTTAATTACTGCGAGAAAAGGATTGCCTCTCGCCACTTGTTACAAGGGTAGGGAGAGGGAGGTACAAAGGATGAGGGTTGAGGTTTGAAGGAATGTTCGATATTTGAAGTGAGTGGAAAGGTCCTGAATTCGGAATCAGTGCGGTTTTTAGCGATACTATAAATTAATTTAATATCCTACCTTTATTATGCTTCCCGTTAGGATTGCGAAAAGGAAATTAAATCGAGATATTCTACTATATTACGATATTTTCTAAAATTTCTATAGTCGTTTTAACGCATATTTTTTTTAATACGCAATCTATGCAGTTTTAGTGTATCTGTCCAGAAAATTTTAGTAGTAATATTTTTAATAGTTTTCTTTTAACTTTAAAAACGTAGTTTTCCTATTATGCCAGAGTTCCCGGGTTTAATAAATGCAATAAAAACAACAAGTGAAAATATCATTTTAAATTTAATGATTGAATTTGAATTATTAAAACTGAATTATTTTAACTACTTCAACAGAAATTCGTAAAAAAAAACAAAAATTTTCGTCACAATCCATAATAAAAGTTATCTAAAAATATGAATATAAAATTTTTCTCACAAAAAAAATGACTTTAACATTATGGATAATTTATGAAAACTCTGTTAACTTCTAATTATTATTAACGTTATTTGCCTTTAAATGTAGATTTAAAATTCTCTACCATAAAGAAGTAACCATGGCAGTAACATTCAATTCAGTTCAGGAAACGAAATTATGTGATTGTGTGGTTTCCAAAACATCGCAGCTTTTGAACCAAATAAGATAATTTCAATATATAAAGAAATTTCAATGTAAAAGAATAAATTAATGGACTTACTGAAGTAATTATTAAAATAATTTCAACTTTAAAAGGCATTTTTACGACAAAACTGGACATCGGTATTTGATTCACGTATAAAATAGCTCTGCGATAATTTATACATTTTTAACTTTAAAACGTCGAAAATTGGACGCCTATGTTTTATTCTCTACTGTACAGAATTTAACTCGAATATAATTTTTGAATTAGTAAGGTACCTAAGTCGTTAGAGTGTATTTTTTACTGTCTTTGCTTTTTGCTTGGCTTAAATCGCTAAAATCAGCCAGTCATAAGCCCAGTAAATGTCTAGAATTTCATAGAATAATAACAATAAATGTTTATTAATCATAATAAAAAAAAAAACCCAAAGACATGTATGACTGAAAGGCGGTCTTATTGGCACTGGAAATTTCTTACAGTCTAACCAGTAAAAAAAACTTAAAATACAATGATTATAATAATGAAAATTACATTTTAAAAAAAATTGGAAAAAATTAAATGATAAAGTATGAAATTAGTTAAAATGCTTAATGCTGATATTATTACATTTAAATTAACTCTGTTTTATTTTCCAAATACTATCTTTTATGAAAACTTTAAACCCTTCAGCAATTTTAGAAACTATTGATTACTAGATACTGTCATTCGCACATAGAGTTTAATAATCAGTAATATTTATTCTGTAAGAATAAAGCAAAGTGATGTAACTAATATCTAACTTTTAACACCAGCAAGTAGATGGCGGGCTTAGTGATTCTTTGAAAGTTTTAATAGATTTTTTAGAAATAACTTTTTCCTACTAAATTTGTTGCAACAGAGACAAAAACAATTTTGAGAAAGGAATATGGAAGTCTAGGCATTTAAAGGGCTTATGACCTGTCATTGGTTGGTTTAAGTGGCCACATTACACACTGTGTAACATTCACCATTTTGTGTTTAAACATCTACATTTCCTCAACTCTTCCATCTGTTGACCTTTGGGAAGTAAAAGAGCTGAAAGCTTTATCATGGGGGTGAGATTCATCCAGCTGAACCAATTCACCTACTTAGCAACGCCTTAAAATAACTTTCAAATTTTTATACTTCATCTTATACCAGCAGGCCTATTCTGTCACAATTTATTTTCGTAAGGTCGTTCGTTCGTCATATTTCCATTTCACTCCAAAACAATCTAAATTATTTCGCTTTTCTTCCCTCTCATACGATATGAATGAATTTACGAAACGATTTAGTTACATTTAAAAGCCACAATTAGTTTAATCAACAATGTTTTGTGTATGTCCAAATGATTGCAAGCAGGCTGGATTTCCTCCCTAGGCAGTTTTTATTATTACTAAGGAGGAAATCCAGCCTGTGTGCAAACATTTGGACATACTTAAAAAAAAAAAAATTCATCTCTAATTTACAATTTTTTTTAAATTTTCTTTACTCGGTTTAAATTTTTTGGAATTCTGACTGTTCGTTGCCATTTTAAAAAAAACTTTTCAACAATTCTATTTTTTATTTGGTCATTTACTTTTTTTCTTATCTCTGTTTTTCATTTTGTAACATTTTTATGAATGTTTCAAGTGTTGCATTTTTGGAATTTCTTCATGTTTATTACACCATAACACTATTGTTGTTATTATAATTTATTATAATAGTGTATATTTATAGTATATATCGAGGCTTTACTGACAGAATGCATTAAGTAATTTAAACAAGTTCCGAGATAATCGCATTTAAAGCCTTTTGTATTATTTCAACGCATTATTTCTCCCCCAATTTTCTTTTATATGTATTTTTTTAAAAGCTTTGAGAGGGTAATCTTTGTTCTAGGCAAAACATTTAATTTGAAACCAAAATCTTGCATCTATATAAAAAACTATTAGAAGTGTATACAGACTGTTGACTTAATGCATTCTGTTAGTATAGCCTCGATATATAATATATGCAACTTTAGAATGGGTATTTTAGTATCTAGTGAAGCTGCTATTATTATTTTATTATATCTTCTTTAGTTTTTTTGCCAATAAACGCCGTATTTCGAAACTGAACTGAACTGATCTCAAAACATCGTTGATTCAACTGTTTCCCAGTTTGAATTTTGAGTAGAGAACTCTTTCAGTTGGCGAATTTCTACCGCTCGCCGAATATCGCAACGTCAGCGCCGGTGCAGCTAGTAAGCCCACTTCCCGTGTATTAGTGCATCCGTGTAGCGGACTAGCACCTGCATGCGTGTATGCCAAAAAAACTAGATTGCCCACAATACAAATTTGCCAAAACGAACCTCGGGCGAAAACCGCACCTTAACCAGCACCGCCCAAAGACCACAATCGCCCGCGTTGCTCGCCACTTTTTCGAAAACTCAATCTCTCAGCTCTTGCGTCAGATTGCCGGTGTACCAAAATTTAGTACACAAAAATGTCGAACGGGAAAGTTGCAATGATTTATGTAGAAATAAATACCTTCGGTCGATTTCTCTATCCTTGCATGTGTGTGTGTGAGTGTGTGAGAGGGTGGGTAAGTGTGCGGGTCATTTTTGACTGTGCATTATGTACCGAACAGGTAGATAATATTTATGTACGCAAGTAACGCGTATAAATGCATTATTTTAATATACATACAAATTTAGGTTCTGGAAGCGAAGCATGGAGTTGGAAAAAAAGGGACGAAAGTAGACTGAATGCTGTTGGAATGCGATCCCTCAGGCGAATGTGCGGAAAAACAATGTATGATAGGTGCCCTAATGTCGAAATTAGAGCAGAATGCAAGGCTGAGTTAAGCATTATCGACAAAATGAAGAAAGGTCTTTTGCGATGGTTCGGTCATGTGGAGCGAATGAATGATGAAAGAACGGCTAAAAAGATTTATGATGCGAATGTGACTGGTTGTAGAAGTCGAGGAAGGCCGAGAAAGACATGGCATGATCAAGTACAACAAATTCTTGAAAGTGGTCATGTGAAAAGTCGGAATAATCGACGTGCGTGCATGAGAAGATGTATGAATGTGAAGGAAGCAAAGGAAGTGTGCCAGGACAGAGTGGTGTGGCGTTCTATCCTCTCTGCCTACCCCTCTGGGGAAATGGCGTGATGGTTAGTTAGTTAGTTAGTTAGTTATGTTTGTAGCCGCTTATCTCGGAAAGTAATCGATGGATTGACTCATTTTTTTTACAGAACATTGCACTTTAGCAGAAGAGTGTTTCTATGTACGAAACAGAACATTCTACGCGTATTTAGTTGACTCATCATTTGTCATAGTTAACAAGTACTGAATGACAGTTCTACCCAGTGCTGCCATTTTATTAATTTTAGCTAAAGTTACAATTTTCTTTCCTTATCTTCTACAACACTATCCCAGCAACGCAAATTCAGTGTTTCTCGGTAAATGTATAGTTGCTAGACTATTTTGATTTACTCCCCTAATAATTCATATCAGACAAAGCCACAGCGAAGCGTGGCTGAGTTTATCAAATTTCCTTTAATACCATAAACAGTTGCTTAAATCACTGTACAAAATAAGATATCATGAATGATAAAAATATTTTTTTTGTGTGCAAGTAGTAAATTACGGTTACTCCAAATATGATGAAATTTAGTTTTATTACTTTATCAAAACTAAATTTTTACGTCCTCTATTGCAATGTCAATAGAAATTCTTCCTAATTTCTTCAATTAACACACATATTTTTTTAATTTACTCCACACCACATTAAAGGTAAAGGACAGAAAGAAAATATACAGTAGTTAGCAAAGAAAACTCTAAATAATGTTTTACAGGAAAAAAAATAGTACCGCTGATAAATAAATAAATACCTATTACAACAGTGTTTTGAGTATATCCAAATGTCTGCGGACAGGCAGGCTGAATCTCACCCAAATAATAAAGGTTTATAGCTCTTTTACTTCACAAAAGTCAACAAATGTAATAATTGAGGAAATGCGGATGTTTAAACATAAGTAGAATGGTGAATGTTACACCGTGTGTAAAATGGATACTTAAACCAGCCAATGACAGGTCGTAATTCCCGTAAATGTCTAGAGATTTATATTTCCTTCTCAAAAATTTTAACCCTCTCTGAAAAGTTGAGTTTTTACAGATACTATAGTTTACCTTTAAGATACAGGTTTACATAAGTAAGGCACAACTAACATATCATTACACTTACAAAATATTATTTTCAGCTGTTGAAAAAATAAAATCAACGTTCTCACGACTTTCTTAAATATTTATAGTTTAGGGCCGTTTTTAGTTTGTCGTTAAAAACCTTATTAGAAAATAGGGAAAAATAATAAAGTTTTGTCTACAAGTCTACATGAGGTGATTATGTTTTTATAATTACTTTAGTTTATTTTGCTTAATATTTTCACTGTGATAATAAGATTAATAATAATAATTAGGTTTTTATTTTCTTACTATGTTAACTTTGTTAAATAACTAATTTAAGGCATGTTTCATTGAACTTAATAAAATAAATTAAGCTACATTCTTTCTGGCTGCTATACGATCCCACTTGCTATTTAATGAGGCTTACACTTACACACACCTGAACACTTACTCATACACAAATACACATAAACACATCTCTACACTCACTCTCATACAAATACACATGAACACACCCTTTTGTTGTACCACAATTTAATATGTATGATTTTTATTTAGAAACTTCGCTGGTCTGTCTTTAAACCGAATCGTTTTTATGTTATTATATCATTGTTGACTGTTTATTTCTGTAAAACAAATAAATAAATACTTATTGTTCCTTCGGCACGAGACACGAGGAATCATTATTTTGTATTTAAAAAAAACGATATTGTAAAAGTATAAATAAATATTATATCCTCTCATACCAACACTTTTGCTAATTGGGAATATTTTGTACAATTTTTTACATCTAATACATAAATAAATTCATGTTTTTTAGTTGAATTTCATTTTTACGAGTATGTGAATAGGTAAGTAATATCTTATTTCGTGTTTTGACTGATTTCATAACATTTAGATAGAAGGCTTGAATAAAAAAAAACTAACGCAATAAGTTAGAAGATTAGTAGACACTAATACATATTTGTGGTTAGGTCAGTGCAAGTCCCAGCCTAGTGCCTACGGACCCGCCATGTTTTCAAAAATGCGCGGGCGCGAAACAACTTTCGCGCGCACGGCGATGTTTGGCAATGGACGCCATGTTTCTTCTCGAATTTTGAACTCGGCCCTAAAGGGCAAAGAACCCTCACGGGTGTGTACATAATTCGGAATCTCCTTTTTTTGGCGCTCAAGTGTAGAATAAGCGGAAAATGAGAGAAGCAACAATAAGCACTAACGCTTTGTTTGACGTTTGACCAAAGGCAATTTTGTGGTCAAAGCACTCGAAACCACTATTCATGATTTAAGATGATTTGAACCGCGAAAATTTGCATTCAAGCATCGGAATTCGCATCTCAAAACCAGATTTTGAAAATGCATTCTTTAGCACTTTTTGTTGGACATCTATTCAAAAAAATAATTTAAGGAAATTTACAGCACAGGAATTGTCATTATAGGTAGGTTAGGATAAGTACAAATGAAATGCGATACTATTTTTTGTTTCATTTATATTTTGAATTCATAAAGGCACAAATGCACAAACAATTATTTTTTTAGTTTTTTTATTTAGATTCTCCTTATTTAGATATAACTTATGAAACATTATGTGCATTGTTAATTATTATAAGTTTAAAAACATTTTTAGTCTAGTATTAAGTATCTCATACCGTTTAAAGTAGGTTTGAGGTCTAAGATTGGCATAGAAGGAATAGATAGACTTCTTCTTAAAAAAATAAAATGAAATTTTCTCGATTGAAATTTTAAAGAACTATTCCTTTTAAAAAGCGTTTTTATACTGTAGTATTTTCTGAATTCCCATCCGAAGCGTAAGACTAATCCATCACGCTCTTTTTCTTCTAAACACAAGAAGAAGAAAAACGAAAACATGGTCATTAAAAATTATATGTTTTAACAATGTATTCAACCTGTAATAATAAAAATACACGTCAAACAATAAAAAAAAAAATAATAACATTAATTTTCAGGTGATCAGTCTCACTCTTTAGGTGCCAATTAATGAAATATTGCAGTACCTTCTAAACAAACATTTCATGTCTACCCTCATAGAAATCGAGTTTGGGATCGCATAGGCAAACGCGCCAACCACTACACTACCAGGCAATCTTATCTCCGCTAGATTTTATTTTTCAGTATTTCACACGAGAGTTACTATTATAATGATAATAATTATGGATAACTTATGAAGCGCCATTTTTGTAATATAATACCTCAAGGGCGCTTTACGAAGTGATTATATAAAGAATAAGATTATATAAATTTTATTTAAACTTTTTAATTTAAAAAAAATAATGTACTTTGTACATTATTTTGTCACCACATGCTAAGAATTTATTCCAATGATTTAGAGAACAAGTGGGTTTTAAATTTCTTCCGAAACATCACTTCACTCTCACAGTTTCGGACCTCGGCTGGGAGAGCATTCCATGCCGTTGGGCCTGCGACCGCAAATGCGCGTTCGCCAAATTTAGTGCGCTGTTTGCGTAGAGGTAAAATAACTTTTCCTTTTGACGTTGATGTAGCTGATCTAAGCGTAAAACGTCTGTCAGCTAGTTTATCTGGAATGCAAAGTTCCCTTAGATATTCTGGAGCAGAGTTGTGCAGTGATTTATACATAAGCCAACAGAGTTTGTGTGATAAATGTAGCCAGTGTAATTCCCGAAGTAGTGGAGTGATAAAACTGAACTTAGAGATTCCAAAAATAAGTCTCGCTGCGGCATTCAATACAGACTGTAAGCGAGTAATTTTATTTATTGGTAGACCTGCGTAGATACCATTACAATAATCGACTCTTGACACTACAAACGCATTTATTAATTGACGGGCGGCATCAACTGGCAAATTTTTGCGTATGCATTTAATCTGTCTCAGCTGGTAAAAGCATGAACTTATCGTTCTACTAATTTGAGTCAAAAACACTAGTCTAAGAATTATTAATCGAAAATACAAATTGTTATAAATGTTTTTCATAGGGTACAATTTAAATGCATATGCTGTTTGTGTGTAGTTAAAAAAAGTATACAAATCTAAAATAAAAATATTATTTCAAAACATTTATTTTTACAAAAATATTATAAGTACCTATGTCATTTGCACTACCTAATTTGTGTTTCTACTATGCTAAAATTAGATGTATATGCTAAATTCAAATAGGATATCTCCCATGTTTCAAGCAGTCTTTCAATAGGGCTTTAAAAAAACCCGATGCATATCCTGTGAAACAAATCGGGAACCTTAAATGTCTGGTCCTAGTAGGTACATTAAAGTGCATTCCTTGAATCTGAAGCCTTATACGGTATAGAGTATAGATGTAGTGGTTGCATTTTTTTATTCTTGTGCTTTAACAACATCAGAGATCAGAGTCAAATTAGGGTATTTGAGATAAATATAATTACGAAATAAAATATGTAGATAAATGATGATGATGTTTTTAAAGCAAAATTGTCGAAAATTTCCTCTACAAGACGTTGTATTTGCCTTTACGATTCACACATTGGAAAAAATGGAAACAACTTGAGTTACTCAATTTTTTTTTCTTCAATATGTTTTTGAACATAAATTTTAAACGTAACACTTTTTATTTTATAAACATATTACAACAAAGATGAAGAACATTTAATAGAAGGTAATATAGAAGTCTAGGCATCTACAGGGCTTATGACCTGTCAATGGCTGGTTTAAGTGGCCACTTTACACACTGTGTAACATTTACCATTCTGCCCATATTTGAACATCTTTATTCTTTCAATTCGTTCATCTCTTGATGTTTGTAAAGTTTAAGAGCTGAAGCCTTTATTTATGCGGGTGAGATTCATCTAATTAAATTATTTCACCTACATACTAGGCAACGCCTGAAAACTATATTTTTTTCAATTTCTATTCTTCTTCATGGACCAGGCGGATTTATTAATAATATTTTTCGTTTGTCTGAATTTTTGTAGACAAAAACTGGATTCAACTCCCTGGGGAGCTATTAATAATGAAATATCACAACAGAGATGAAGAACATTTTAGAGATGCCTAGACTTCTACATTACCTTCTCTAAAATGTTCTTCATATCGGTTCCCCTGGGAGCTGAATCCAGTTCTTGTCTACAAAAATTTGAACCAACTCAAAATGCTGTTTTTATTTTATTAGTTAGTTGGAATAAATTGCCACTTGGAAATAAGGAATACAAGAAATTAAATGAAATATATGAATAGCTAACTTATAAAACACTTTTTTGCTATGCAAAAACCCCAAAAGCGCCTTACAAACGTGATTAAATGCAGTTGGTAGTGATTTTGATTTGGATTAAGAGAAGATGTAGAAACTGAAATCTTGCTTAGCCAAGATATCAATTTAAATTTATTTTTGTGTTTTTTTTAATATTTTTTATTTCCTTTTTTAATTACTATAAAAAAATACCATATTATCTTTTACAGAATATTTTATTTTTTCTTTCTTATGTAATATACAAAAATATTATAACTGACCATTATTTATTATAGTAGCGAAAATTCATTAACATTTTCTTGTATACCCATGAACAGGCAATGCCTTGGTGGGATTTTTTGTTTACTATTTTTCTATTAATATGTATTTCATTGCTATGTAATTATGCTTCATTTTTTTTAAATTCTGTTTTATTATTATGTTTATTGTAAAAAAACAAAAAAAAAAAAAAAACAATAAAAAAAAATATTTAAAAAAAAAATTTTGTTTGCTAAAAATTTTATTTTTGTTGTAAAGCTTATAGTCTTTTAGATTTTCAGAATCATCGATCCTCTCCACAGTTTCACACTTCTGACGGGAGAGCATTGCATGCTATTGGGTCTGAGCCTACGACTCTCAATGCACGTTTGCCGAACTTAGTGACTGCTTGGATAATTGCATTATCTGCATCTGAAAAATACAGTTCTACGAGTGTGAAATTTAGCCAGAATCCTAGTCGAGTGTTTTCGAATCGATGGCCGCTACCAGGTTAAAATCCTGAAAAGGGTAATCGAGTGGAGAAAAAAACCATTCTTGAGGTCTTGAGATCAATTCCTGGGAAGATTGACGTAAAATATTTATACGTAATGTAGTTTTTACAGAAATATTTCACTGTCCCTTATCTGGGAATTGAAGTGAAAGACTTATCGCCTTACTTTTTATTAACATATTATACGCTGCATTTGATTTTATAATGCAGTGCCCTATAGACCATTGGGTGCAAAAAGGGGTTCAATGATTTTAATGATGATTTCAATTGCTGTAGATGTAGCTAACAGTGGCGAGCCGTGATTTATTTAATAGGTAATCTATTAAAAATGTTCATTAATTTGTACTACATATAAGTACTAACATAACATGTAAGTAATGTAATTATAAATGACTATTTTTTTGTAATTCTGTGAAAATCAACTCAACAATTATTATTAACCACGCGATAAACGTAGTTTTATTCTACACTATTTATTACAATACTTGCACAAAAGTTTATTAACAAATACCACAATGACATTCCGCAGATATTTCCATTATGATCTGTCATTGACAGTACTGTCAAGACTTGAGCACTGGCCGACTTCTTTTAAAATGAATAATGCCTAAAACGGCCACTGCGAACGCCATCTGTCCTATGTGATACATAATATGTCAACGGTATCCCATCAAAGAAAAATAGTCCTTCGGAAATAATGTTCAAAATACTAGTTTCCAAATCGAGAATCTTCTAAAAATATTTGTAATCTGCGAGTTTGTTTTAGTACTAAAAAAGCCGACTTGGGTTAAAGACGAAAAATAGAGTGTATTTTTTTGTATGGAAGAATAAGCTGAGGTAATCGGCTAGTTTCATCGTTCAGTAAGAATGGGCTGGGCGCGCTTCATAGGTATTTTTTTGTAGAAAGATATAAACGGTGATTTATAATAAATGACAATTACTTTTTTTTTTTTCCCATAAACATGGTTACCATAATTTATTATTATTTAAAGTCAAATATAATGGTAAGCTGTGCATCATCGCTTACTTTGACGATTCGCCCCTGGTAGCTAACCTTCGCATAAAACATATTTCAACTAGTACCTTTTTTCTTATATTTTCGATTCCGCTCAAATATGGAAAGTCAAATAATGTAGTAGTATTTTTCAAATTTTCTCATTTATATCAGGTGAGTACATACCTGGAGAAGACAAAACGTAATACTAGCTGCGTAGGTATATTGTGGTTTGGATGCTTCTAGAACCGGGCCCAGTTTTATCAAAACTGCACTGCCAAAATGAAAGCGATCATAATATACAAATAACTTTTTATGCCGTATACGTGAGAATGATAAACATCTCTACGTACAAGATTATGACAAATTTTTTGATGTTAGTGCAAAAAATAGTATTTACTTTGCAGGAAAGTAATTTTAATTAAAATATTTTTTATCTGCGAAAGTCGAAGGTTGAACATTCAAATGTGAATATGGAACATAAAAAGAAAATAAGGAAAACAAAAAAAAAACCTCAGAATTATGACATAGCAAATTGGTTTTCTCAATGTAGGAACAAACAAAGTGTAATGATACGATTTCGTAATTAAATTATTAATCGGTTAAATCAAATAAAAAGTTTACCAACAATGCCAAACATACGAAACTAGATATAAAAAGATTAGATTACCAATAAAGAGAAAAACAAGAGTCTCTTAACTGATTGTTCGAGGGTTAAAAACTGTACAATGAGTTACCTCAAGAAATTAAAAGCTTTGAAATATTAAAAATCAATTTGAAAAATACTTTCTTGATAAATTTAGACATAATACGTAATTTAATCAAAAGTTTTAATTGGTTTTTAAGATGGTATGAACTTACTCATTAAAACATTAAAAATTTAAAAAACGGATGCTTTAATCGACATGGTAGTGAATTTTTATTATACAATCACAGCCTTTATCATCAATATAGCTATCGTCTCCTTTTTTACTCAATTTTTACACTAGATATGGGTTATTTTTTTATTTTATTTAGGAAACATACAATACAGTTACATAGTTTTATATTTTACACAGTTAGACTTAACTCTAATGGACCAGTGAAGTCTCCTTATTATATGTAAGGTTATTAATTAAAGTACAAAAAAGAGAAGGAAAAAAAACACAAATATAAGTTGTTTAAAAACTAAAATTTAAATTAAAAAAAGGAAGAAAATTTGTAAAAGTAATTATACGTTAAGAATTAAAATAAAGAATGAAAAACATGCTCAGATGCAAAAATAAAATAAAATAATAACAACATTTTTAAAAAGGAAAAACATAAGTATTTACAAACATATTTTAAGGGATTCAAAGAAACGACGAGAAGAATATTTAAATAAGACAATAAATTTAAGTCAATTTAAAAACATCTTCAAAATTAATGAAACATTATAGTAAAAGCAGCAATATATTTATTTTATATATTGGTATATATACAAAATGAGTAATTAAAAATAGTTTAAAAGTATAAAAACATGTCAATGCAGCAGATTATCGGATTATCGGTCAAATATTTCAGGTGCTATGAAATATTGCAATGAACCACTTTTTACGATATCATTCCTTCCGGAATGAATCTCAAGCATTGTGAGTAAACGTTTAAACCATTACTCTACGATGCAGAGTGAGGTGACGTCAATAACTTTTTTTTTTTGTAAATTTATTAAATAAACATACATGTTATTAATTATAAAACACTTGACCATTTTAACATGAATATGAAGTGTCTTGGAGAGATGATAAAATACTTGAATAGCACGGTAACGCAGAACAGATAAAATGTATTTTGTTTCAGTCGTAAATACAATCCAATTTAGTAAATGACTAGATAATTAGAGGGTAATTTTTACTTTATTTAAATGTAGCATATAAAGACAACTATTTATATGGCTATGGTAATAAATTCTAAGAAAATATTAACAAATATAGGTATTTTAAGATGCAGTTTTTAAGGGTATAGCGAATTTATTATTTGTTATATTGTCTCAATGATTTATTTGTAAAATTTATCGCAATAATGATTTATCCAAAATTGTAATTTCAAAGTTATTTTCAAAGTCGTAATTAAATTATTCTGACAGATTCATTAATAAGGTAAGGCCTACTGGAGCTCAAAACTGCTTTATAAAGGCTTTAAAGTATTTAAAATGATGCCAATAAGTTTCAGGGAAAATAGAAACTCCCCTGCATTTAGAAAATATTGCATTTTTCGTATTAGAAGTAGATAATACGCAAAGAGTTAATATGTGTAATACTAGTTTGTACAATTTGTCAGCCTCGTCTAATACTTAGCGCGTTTGCCTATCATGCAAGAGGTCTCGGGTTCGATTCTCGCCATAGTTGATATTAAATATTTATTTCATAACGTAAGAATATTGCACGGGCCCTTGGCTGAAACCTTAAGGGTAAAACTGTAATATTTTGAGTTAGTCCAAATTTTCGTAGACAAGAACTGGATTCAACTCCCTGGGGAGCTGTTTGTTTTAACATATTACAACAGAGATGAAGAACATTAAAGAGAAGGTAATATAGCCATAAACCAGCCATTGACAGGTCATAAGCCCTGTAGATGCCTAGAATTCTATATTACATTATCTTAAATGTTCTGTTCATGTTACTTTCATGTAACAAAAATTATCAAGATACGCTGCAAAACTGTAAGATAAGGTAAAATAAGATACTATAAAATTTATCACTATTTTGCCTCTAAATAAATTAAGTAAAAATATATTTCATATTCCATATACACTTTTTTTACAAGTTACTAGAACTTTTGCTCGGCTCTGCTCGAAATTGATCTTAAATCAGTTTTCAATGGCTATAAAGAATAATGTATTGTTATTTTTATTTTGTTCACTTTAAATTGTAATTTCATCTTACATTTAAAAAGGGTCTATTTTTCAATTTAACAATTTAACATTCGGCTTGAAAACAGCGAGGCTGATCTTGAAATAATTGATTGTAAACTTCACAAAACATTAAAAAAAATATAACGAAAAGCCAGAGACAATTGGCTTAAAAATAGCACTGTTGATCTAGGAATGCAATTTCAAATGTTGGCTCTTAATTTCAAGTCTCTACGACTTCCCGTTAAAAAGTAAGAGTTCGTATCAAGTATAGGCCGAGTGTAATGTGAATCCAAAATATCACAGTTGATCAAAAAATTGCATCTAAAATGATGTGTCCAAATTTCACGTTGCTGCAACATACCGTTTCGGAGAAGATACTGTTACGGACAAACAGACAAACAAATATATACATGTATTTTCACTTATACAATAAAGATAATATTTTGATACGTTTATTTATAAAATAAACCGTGTCCAGAAGTATAAGGAATACAATTCTATATGTGCAATAGGACTAGAACCCTGAAAGAAAGTTTTCAACATAATGGCTTATCTCATTTTAGTATCCCGATAGGGAAATCGAGTGAAAATTAGTCCGCTTCGAAGCGTAGTAGTTTGCGCTGTCACTTATCATGCGTAAGGTTCCAAGTTCGATTCAAAATTGGGAAATAATTTTTTTTAAAGGTGGTTTTACACTTCAATATTTCAATGTCACTGAACTGACATCTTAAATGTGAAACTGCTCACTTTACTATGCATGTAATAAAAATTTATCAAAATATGTTAAAATTAGCAATACAGTGCCGCGCCGCGCAATAATAATGATTAATTATAAAATGATATCTTCTAATCTTCTTCTTCTTCACGTGTCATGTCGGGTCCCCCCGACGTTGACGATCACTTGGGAGAAAGCTTCCCTATACTGAGCAGTGCGAAGCAGCTCCTCCACAGTTCTATGTCGAGCCGGGAGATTCTTCGCACCCCTGGTCCATTTAAGGACCGCCCGGGACTCGGGGCCATTGTTTGATTTCTCTTCATAGTGATATCCTGGGAATTATTAACCGAAGTGGTTTCCCGTTGCCTTCTTCGGTGGAATTTTCCGCCGGGGTTAGCTTAGCTCATAGCTGGAGGGGTCCCGTTTTATGGCGCCGGACACTCGCCATTCATCCTCTCCCTATCTGCTATGGCACTGATGTTAATGCCAGTGGCCACATTTCTAATCAATGGCGTTTAATTAAACAAACACGTAACAAGCGCGAAGAAATGGCATTTACAATAAATTCGTGGGTTTTGCCTTCTGGAACTTTATTGTGTAACGGACTTTCATCATGATTAAACGTGATGCTCCGCAGATATATCCCATCGTGTATGAAAAGAAAAACATAATTAAATGTTCTTTTTTCTCTGTTCATAATAAAAAACAAAATAAATATTTACCAAGAAGAAAAAATAAACGGATTTGAGATGAATAAGTCACTCAGATACCAAAATAACAACAATATTCCTAAATTCCACACAAGTCACGGTCAAAATAGTTTTATTTTCAAAGGAATAAAAAATTAAAATTATCTCCCGAATGACAAATATATCTGTAAGTAAATTCAAAGTAAACTTAATAAACAAAAAATCCTACTATAAACAGCATTTTATTTTAATAAGCAATATTTTCTGTTTTTTTATTTTTCGTATTTTTATGTATTTTGAAAATTAATAATTAATTATATATCATTACGTCTTTTTTAATTATTTAGATTTTCGTCTTACCCAAATAGGAATCAATTATTTAACTCAACACATTGGTTCCTTAGAACATACATTGTCCAAATATTGTTGGAACCGATAGATCCGAACAAATATTTTACTATATTTCAATTTAAATTTCTTTATTTTATACGTTTATCATTTACAAATATTTCAAGGCATACAAAACACGAAAACATTTATACTTAAATTTAAATATACAAAGATGGTAAAATAAAAATACCCAGCAATTAAAGAAAAGGATGCTATCCTATCTGAACTTTTTTTCACTGATGTCGATATCTGAAGAGATACGGTTGAGTAAAGACATTGATTTTCCTACTAGCATTGCCATCGGCACTTTGGTTCTGCAAGATAAACTTAAGCTGCCTATGTCTAAGGTAGTCATTAGGAACATTGAGAGAAATACTCTCCATTACACCTATGTTGATCGTAATACCACTGATTTATCTGAAAAAATCTATGGGCAAGTATGCAATTCTTCTTTTCTCCAAACTATTTTAGCCAATCATTCCCAGTATGAAGTCAAACGGGTACAACCACGGTTAGTATCAGCACTCCCTTAAATAAAGATACCTCAGAAATTTATTCTGAACCATCTCCAGCATAACAAAGTACAAGTCTGTTTGACCGATTCTGGCCATAATATAATATAAAATTATTTTGTAAATTTTTGCACATATTTGCGTTTTCGAAATGAATTTTAAAAATGCGTGGTTTTATTCTTAAATACAATCAAATTTATAGAATAAGTCGACAATTAGTTAAGTTTATCTTAAGAACGTACATTTCATCGCAATGGTGATAGATGCTAGTGTCAACGAAAAGCGGACAGTAGCGAAAAAACGAATTTCATTCCGTTTTGTAAAATGATGAAAATATTCGAAGAAAGGAAAGGAACACGGAATATGTACCTACCTTTGATACAATGAGGATGTTTTTTAATTTTATGCACTGGATGATGAAATTTCCTATGAATTATGTAACGATTTATGATAACTTTTACAACGACGCGCGACAAATCCAAGTATTTTTATGCAATCTTTTGTAATGTCAAAATGTTGTTTTGTTTTGTTCTAAATCCAAATGTTCTTATTTTGTATTTCTTATATCTTGATGTGAGGTAAGTACCATAAGGACGGGTCAAGGGAAAGATGGAATAGAAAGGTAATCGTCTAGGAATAATATCGAAATATGCTGTTATTAACTAAACGGCTAGCTAGTGTCGTTTCTAAAAGTTTATAGAAATGATATTTTAAGTCATCATCATCATCATTATTCTATGTCCGCTCCCTAGTTGGAGCATATGGTATTTACAAGAGCCTTTATGCACCTCTATCAGCTGCTAGCTCCTGTGCGATCTCCCAAGTCAGGTTCTCGTCCTTAAATTCTGATATAAACCGCTGACGAACAATCAGCAGTGGACGTTCAGGACGTACAAAACCTGATTCCTTGTAAAGTAGGCAAGCGCAGTTAAGGCAGTGTATGGCCCAGCCAATCGTATTGCCTCCGCTTGATGACACTTGTCACTGAGGTTTGCTGCGTCCGTTCTATTATTACTTCATTCCTCACAAGGCCAATCCACTGTACGCCCAAAAATTTTCTGAAACACCAATCATCGAAATTCAGTATTTTGCTATTTTGGGCCCTAGTGAGGTGCCACAATTCGCATCCGTAGAGGAGAATAGGTATTATGCAGGCGTTACATAGGTGGCATTTGGTATTTACTGAGAAATTAATTCTCCAGACAGTCTTCATACTGTCGAATGCGACGCCTGCTACTCCTAGCAGCAGATTCAGCTCTTTTTAAAAGCTGCCATTTTCTGTACATATACTCCCAGGTATTTGAAACTCTCGACCATTTCAATGATTTGGTTTGATAGTCAGAGGATTTGAGCTTGAGTTTATATTATTAAAAATACACAATGTTTTGAGTTTATCCAAATGTTTGCAGACAGGCTAGATTTCTTCCCTAGGAAGTTATTTAGATCTAGAATAGGTGTTATGGCGGCGTTATATGGGCAACATTTCGTTTTCAATGAGTAAATATCCGATCTCCAGACAGCCTTCAAACTGTTGAATGTGGCGATTTATTCAGAAATAAATATGAACTAAAGAAATATTTTTATCTCTTTCTTACATGAATGATTGCTTGTGTATAGTGATTAATAGTAATTATTTATTTTTTTAATTATTAATGCCAACGCAATATTTTTTTTTTCCGAAATGTTGCTGGTATAGAAATAACGTGTCTGTTTATTACAAGTCAGTGTTTCTAACGCTTATTTTATTTTAATGATGGATTATCTGATTGAATTACATATCAAACCGTTTTTATGTTTGGAACATTAATTTACATTTGAAAAGGTAATCTGTCGGGTTTGACAGACGAAAGATGAATGCGCTTTTGGTTTGCAATGAATATTTATAAATGCACTGAAGATGAGACCATGTTTTTTTCGATATGGCTAAGAATACGCAATAAATTATTCTGATTTATTATCTGATACATTTTTCCGAATGAACGACACATCCGTTTGGTGAATCGAAATATGATTGATACAAAGTGCATATCTTGATAAGTTTCATTAGTAAAATATATAGTTTTATCGTATGTTCCATTATTAATTTCACTAACATCATTCCCTTTTCACACCTAATGGTGAATAGGGCACTGCTTTGGTACACCAACCGCAGCGTGTCATGATCATATTTTGTCACGGGAAGGCGATCAGTCTTGTGCTATTCTGCTACTAGGTGGACTTATTCCCACTTGATTTCCTTTAATAGCATTTTTAAATAAGAATAGACGTCGAGTCAAAAACATAAGTCTAAGATTTGGTTCTATTTCACAGGCATAACTGTATTTTTTTTCCGCCCGGACACAAACTAAACCTTTTCACTTACTTTTCCTAAAAATATATTATACAAGGTTTATTTAAATTTATGCCATTCATCCTACCAAAATTCGATGCACTATTAACCATCCAATTTTCACCACTATAGTTCATAACTTGATTGAAGATTTAAATGGACTTAACTTCATCAACTGTATTTTGAGTTTGTCCAAATTTTTGTAGACAAGGACTGGATTCAACTTCCTGGGGAGCTGTTTATAATTACACATTACAACAGAGATAAAGAACATTTAAGAGAAGATAATTTTATTTACTTTATTTATTTATTGATTTATTCATTCAAAATTACAAAATTAAATATTTATGAACTTATTAAGGCTTTTAAGGCTATGCCTGTGTCAAACCACAATAAATAACAATAAAAATACATAGTTTAATTAATTAGATCAAATTATAATGACATAGAATCACAATCTAGAAAAAAAGGCACACAAACATCAACAGATGAAAGAATTGAAGGAATATAGCAGAATGGTGAATGTTACACAGTGTGTAAAGTGTAGTAGATGCGTAGACTTTTATATTACCTTCTCTTAAATGTTCTTTATCTCTGTTGTAATATGTTAAGACTTAACTTCAATTCAAACTTTTCACTCATATTTTTTTCCAGCATCCTAAATAAAATTTTCTATTAAGTCCATGTTATTTTTTTTTCTCTAGTCCACGTGAAATCTACTCATCTAGTCCATTTGAAATTTTCTCCCCTGGTCCAAGTGGAATTTTTTCCTCTAGTCCAAGTCAACATTTCTCTTCTAGTTCAAGTGAAATTTCCTTATTTAGTCCAAGTGAAATTTTCTCCTCAAGTCCAGTGAAATTTTCTACACACTAGTGAAATTTTGATTACTAGGACTACGTAGTCAATTTTCTTAATGAGAATTAGACGGTTTTAGGTATTAAATACGCTTTCAAAATAGTTGATCTTAAATACAGGACAGTGTTTTGTTTTTTTTAATCGAATGGACGTTTTTTTCAGCCAACCGGAGTGCGTAACTAGCCTTGAAGGGGTTAGCCATAATACACCTATATTTGTATGCACTATGCTGTTTTATTTGGTTTCTTTTTCCTTGCACCCGAAATCCGCCTTAGCCAGTTGTGCATTGTCGTGCCTAATGCATCTGACATGCACATCGCTCCGTCTCTCTCTGGCCTATTGGGACGGATGTTGGGGTCTCTATCACTCGTCATTATGGACTTGTTTATTACCCGAATTCAGTCATGGCCTCAAAACGCAAAGGCGGCGAATTATTGATTTATTTAAAAAAAAAAAAAAAATGACAGAATGGAAGTAGATTTCAGTTATCCTTATATTGCGTCTAGGCTGATATTTGTGAAATTAAACTCGAACTTAGGACGAATTTTTTTTGTTCTAATGTAAAAATTTTGATTAGTGAAATAATTCCGCTTCGTTACAAAATAGTTGATGCATTCGCCTACCATTCTTGAAGTCCCAGCTTCGATTCTTGGGAGGGTGGACGTAAAATTTTGATTTTAATGTTATTTTGACCTTTAATATATTGATGTAATATTTTATATTTACATATAAGTTATTAATAAAAAAAGTACACTATATTGTGTGAAAAAACTACCTGGACTCACTGTGTGGCAACCTGAGGTTACCTTAGGTTAGTTAACCTTAGATAACGTGAGCCAAGTCTGTCAAGAGCAAAAGACTTTAAAAAAGTAGCATAAAAAATATTTTTCAATTTAAAATCTAAAATTCTCACTAAAACGATCCATTGCATTTGCCACGCCATTAATACGTCACGATTCGTGTACATTTTGAATTTTTTTGTGAACGTTTAAATTTAAAAGAACATCTTCACGAATCTTGACGGCCAAACATATCGCGTTTTTTAAAAGACATATTTAAAAAAAATTATGTATGATAACATTTCTTCACAATATCCATATTGATTTTAAAAAATTAAAAGAACTTTTCTAAGTCCACTTCCAAATACAAAGGTCAAGGGCTTATAACCGACAGATTTGAAGTTATCAGTTTACGCAATGCGTAATATTTCGCCCATACTTTAACATATATATTCATTAATATTTTACTTGCTGATTTAAAAAAAAGAAACATTTACATTTATTTATTCAACACTTTATATTTATATATATAAATACAATTTATGCACAAACAAAGGGCGGGCATATTTAAGGGATTGAAACAGTACAATGAGTTACCTGAAGAAATTAAGGAGATAGAAAAGATCGAAATATTTCAAATTACTTGGAAAAAATATGTTATTGAGAAATTTTCATTATAAAATTATCATGTTATTAAAAGTTTATATTAGTTCTTAAGATTTTGTGAACTAACTTAATAAAGCACTAGTAAATAAATATTGCCTTAAGTCAATTTATTCCTACCTACCCAAACCGTTCAGTTTGAGAAAATTACAAGCAAATGGACATATCCTACAGGATCTTATAATTTTATACAAAATTTGAAACAAAAATTTACTTAAAATCTACACAATACTTTGAAGAGAGGAGAGGGGGTGGAAAAGAAAGAAGAAAGGGAAAGTCTTTTTTTCCCAAAAACACATTTTCAAGGAGTTGTAAATAACTGATTATTATAAAATGCAAATCAAGTTTTGGTAGAGTGGAATTTTAACTTCAGACATCTGATATGTAAGAACCACTGCCCAGTTTCGTGTTTTCGGGTTTATAAGGGTTTTTTATCAAATAAATTAAGTCTTTTATCTTTTTGATTTACTTAAATGATTGAAAGATGGTTATATAAATTCATAACAGATCCTTTACTCGTAGATAGCAAATAAAATACTTATGTAAAAGAAATTAATGTTTTTAACTGTCCATCAGCATTTCCTTTAAACACCTAATAGTGCATAGGGCACTGCATTCGTACACCAATCGCAGCATATCTTGATTATTTTTTTGTAACATGAAGGTAAATTAAAAACATTTTTTCAAATACATTTTTCATGTCTCTATGTCGGGATTGAACCCGAGACCTTTTGCATGGTAGACAAATGCACAGACCATTTGACCACAAAGCGGATTAACATTTTGGATTTTTGTTTTTTCAGAATTATCTCTATTTAAATGTGTTTTTATAAACCTAGAACAGTCTTCACTCATGCTTTACCTTTTCACAAAAATTCAAAGGATGGCAAGAGTGATTTTCGGGAAATAAATCAACCACATTTAGGTTTAAAAAATTAGAAGATGGATGTTTTAAACGGAAGTAGAATTGTTTATGTTACAAAGCAAATAAGGTGATCACATAAATAAACCAATGTAAAATATATTGTTAACAAAATACCTTTCTGCTTGTGGTTTATCGCTTTGTTCTTCTCAAAAGAAGACATGTTTTTTTCCTCCAATTGCCACAGCATTGTTCAGTAATATATTTTTTTTTAAGATGTAAAACACTGGACTCATCAAAAATGCATTTTAATCAGTCACCTTTCAGAAGTTCCTGAAACATTGTTATACATCCTTTAAACAATAATTCTCCCTGTATCCTTCCAAATTCCTTACTCACATTATAAGCATTCTGTTGTTTATCATAAAAAATATTACATGAGTATTTTTAGTAATACGTCTATATGTACACGCTCCATCTATCTGCCCACTAAAACAGCTGTATTTAAATAATTCTAGCAGGTCGACTGATACTCCAACTCCCACGACTTCTAATTTATTTTTAGAAAATGACGGGCGCCGTGACGTAGTTAGTTCGAAGGCCAACTGTGGAACTGGCGTTGTGGGTTCGATTTCCGCCAGCTCAGCAAGAAAGCAATCCAAGAAAAAAAAATCGATTGGTGGATTGAAAAATAATGTTGTGGTATATTTTCCATAATTTTCTTCCGTATCATTGGCTTATATGCATAAACTAGATGCGGCACAAAACACCTGTCCTGTGTTTTATTCAACTGAGGTTCCGGAACTTATCTTGTATTTAGTGGAAAATAGTGTTTTACACTCAGCGGTCAGTAAATATAAAGCAGCTTAAATAGGCGCAACATACGTCTTTAAATTCATAGAAAACTTGTATAGACCGTGAGCCTTTTTTACTCTACAATGCTTGTTTATATACGCGTAATGTTGATGCGGTAATACTCGACAGCGCTGATTTTTAAAAAACAATTTGAGCCTATTGTTCCATGAAGCATCATCTCTATTTAATTATTCTCCAATAGTTCCATATCCACCTGCTGACAAGCTTCTTGAATAGAGATTTGGCGGGTTATTTTTTTAAAAATAATAATAAATAAAAAAATTCCAAATCACATTATAGATTGAATTTTTCTACTGACATTTCTTGTTAGAACATATCTTAATGGGTGGAACTGCATTTAAATTATAATAATAAAACTATTAACGTATTTTTGATATTTTAATTTAAATCATATACAAAGCAATAACAATGTATTAATTCCCGGAAGTTACTGAAACTCAATTTGGGACAAAAATAAGATTTCAATATGAAAAAAACATTTAAGACTAATAAAATATAAAGTAAAACAATTTTCCCTTCAGGATACTCACTTTAACATGACGTGTCAAATCTGTCCATGGATTGTGTTTAGAAATAATACCACTCAATTGAACCAGTAGGAATATAAATTATCGAGTAAACATATAATATCAAGAAATGTAATGGCTGTTAGTACGCAATTAAGTTTTTAAAATCAAATAGCCAATCAAAATATTATTGTCACAATAGTAAATCGGCTGTTCAGGGCACTGTTTTTGTATATTTTGACATTAGACATAACTCTTACTGGTTAATATTTAAAGAAAGAGTAAACAATCCATAAACAGCCGATACTAAATAACCATAAACAAACGATCTATTAAATTTTATAACCATAAACAAACCACAATATGCTACTATGCTCTATTAGATGCAGATACGGAAATAATTATGATGGTGATAACAAAGATTAATTGCCAAAATTATTGTTTTTAACGCATTGTATTTATATTTATTTATTTTATTAGTGTATTCGGCATAAATATCTTTTATAAACTTAAACATTTTTACATTAAACATAACATAATTCTATGACAAAACGGTAAATTTAAAAAAACAATATAGTTATACTCGTGCATATTACACAGATTAAAAAATTATATTAATACATTGTACCATATTATAATACTATGCGATATACTATACTTAACATACTTAGGAAAATAAAAATAAAAGTAGCGTAAGTTAAAGATAATTGAGAACGATAAATACAGAATCATACAAGTCTAGAAACCTCGTACGCGCATCAAACTGAAACCGAGTTAACTACTCATAAATGAGTAGTTTTACGTTATTGTTATTACTTACTCTGTAGATGTCGCTAAGTACGCAACTGCCGATTTAAATTCAATTATGCCGTGTTGTGTCGTAATTAAGTGTCAAAATACTGCTGGGATTAAATGGGGCAGGGTGGGATTACATTTCATGTGTAAATAGCGAATTCACAATTAATGTTTTTTAAGAATTTGATTACTTTACCGCCTGTAATATTGTGAAATAAAACAAGAGCGACATTTTGTTAGTATTGCCAGGGTAGTCGAATTTTTTTCCCGACTTCCTATTAATAAGCCTTAGTTTAATATTAAACGGTTTTAATTTACTTAATTACTCAATTATTGATGAATATTTTTTTTTTAATTTGTCCAACGAAAGTACCTCGGTAGTCAGATGGCAGAAGGGTCTATCTGTATTTTTGTCTTTGTTTTAGTTTTCAAAAGTTTTAATTTATATTTCAGTAAATACACGCAGAAAAAAATTAACAAAATCAGCGTCATTTAGAATGGTAATTTATTATTGAAAAACAATACAAAAATATTTTAGTTTGTGGATTAAAGTCTTGAAATTGAGACGTATTTCAGCTCTCCTGAACATTTTTGAAAATTACAGATGGTCCTTTCTGCCATCTGACTATCGACCTGTTTTTTTTTATAGTCCAGTCAGTAAATGTTTTTTCTGGTAAAACATAACGTAACATAAGACAAAATTATCTTTTATTTGTGCTATGATAATAAATTGTTTGCGGTCTGGCAACATTACACGGCCACTTCACACAATCGCACAGGCGAAATGTCATGCAGGGAGGGGGCGGGGTTAATTGGGATTTTTTTGCGATGCGATGTTTGTAAACTTGGTTTTTCACGCCTTCTGATATATTATAATTCTATGGATAAAAAACATAAATTCTTCATTTGTTGGTATTGTTGTAATTACTTGATATTTAATACTCTAGGTATAATACAAACGGTCTTGTGCTATGACCTCAGGGCAAATATAAATAACAAGATTAATTGAATGTCTCTATCTACTTTTAGCCCACAATGTCATCTGATGTTTACGTTTAATTTAGACAGTAATAATATGTCATTATCACATAACTCTTTCATACTGATTCTAAACATCTCACATTATATAATTTTTTCAGGGGTAGGTTTTTTTGTCGTTTCATTAAAGCGTATATTCTTTTTCTCTCTTATTCTTGTTTTTAAGAGCCAAAATCACTAGCAGACGAGTGGAGGCGTTTAAAAAAGACATTTGGCGAAAAAAAGCCTATTTTAAATATTTAAAAAATATAGTTGCAAAATTCTTGTTATACACATACATATAGTATGTCGTCTGACTAACTTGCAAAACTCCAATCTCCAAAAATAAAAATTTTACAGTAGGGTAAAAAAACAGCATAATTTGTTAAAACTATACTGTTTTTTCACTCTCCTGTAAAAAAAAAATTATTCGAGTTTGGAGTTTTGCAAGTTAATCAGACGATATTTATTTTAACAGATTGACAAAAACATTTAAACAATAGTTAGATTCCTTAAGAATTTTTTTTAATTGCATGTGTAAACTTGATTTGGCTAGTGTGAAAAATGTCAATACAACTGATACGGTTTCCTAGGCTATTCAATCTTGGAATAAATGAATTGATAGCATAATAGAATATGCACAAAGATACATTTTTTATGACGGCCTGTGTAGTCTCTCGCATAAAAGTTGGCTGGGCACTGCTGTATTGATTTTCATTAAAATATACATGCATTAAAATATTTTTATTACCCGCCCCTGTACCCCCTTCCTCTTTCCATTGCACTAGCTTGCTAGGCCATTGCACTGCCAAAAACAAGTTGCGTGGACTCGCACACACTTGCAAAGTGCATACACTTTAAAAAATTCAACACCAGTAAAAATGCACACTGGCGCATACAAAAATGCACCAACACACTCGTGAATTCGCTAATGTCGGTGGTGTTCGCACTCACTCCCGCGCACGTGAGGTGCGGCCTCCCATTTACAACTCTAGTCATTGAAAGCATGAAAAAATAGACAATAGAGTATTAGTTAATCGTGTAAATTGAATTCATATTTTGCGTTTGAAATAAATTTGAAAAATACGTAAATAGTTCTTCATAATCTTTATTTTACTTTTTAAATTTCCATAATCTCTCTAACGTTCTTCTATGTAAAGGAAAAATCAGAATCTTGCTGACAAGCCGGTTCCGTGGTTTAGTGGGTTTCATTATTTTTTTCCTTTCATATTTTCTGTTCATATTTACTTTCTTTAATAAAAATAAATACAAAAAAAAAACAAATAATCGGCTGAACCAGGTATCATAACATGAATTTATTTAACTTTATGTACATAATGTTAATTGTTTATTAGCGGGTTTATTGCCAAATGGCAATTTCTTCCACCCAACCAATAAAATATTTTTTCTTTTTATATCATTTAATAACATTTTACTTTTGAATATTTTACTTCCATTCTCTCAAAATGAACCCGAAACTTCTAACAGTATATGCAGATGCACTCACCAGTACTCTATGAGGTAGGTTTATCCCCAAACCATTGTCTTTTTCGAGACTTTACCGGAGAGTAGCTATTAAGGCAAGAACACTTATTGGAATGTTGGTTTTATTTCACACGCAGAACTGTTTTCTTCATCCGCCTGGACACGGACAAAAGCAAGAGAGTTAGGATACACAATGATCAGGAATCGTATGACTTTATCACTAACAGTTTTGAGCAAAATCATCGTAAATAATATTAATTAAAGCATATGAAGTGGTACATTGATAAAAAAATGTTGACAAAAACAAATGAAAAACACTTTAGCCCTTTTAGATCCAAGCCACAGAATTTTTATTTTTTTATTTTATTCTATTTAATAGTATAATTGTACATTTTTACAATTTAAAAAAATTTCACTTGTTTTATTTTTACTAAAACTAAAATCCCACCAAGCCACTTTTTTTATCTTGTTGGTGGCTTTCAAATCCTCATACATAATTCAAATCCTATAATATATTTTAATTTATTTTTTAATATTTCCTTTCCACACCAAATGGTGAATAGGGCATTGGTTCACTAATCAAAGAGTTCATTGATTATTTTGTAACATGAAGGTAAGATGATAAGTCCCATGCTTCAGGTACCAGTCCAGGGGCTATGAAATATTCTAGAGTAAAAACACATTTTTCAAATAAATATTTCATTTCAACCATGTCGGGAATCGAACCTAAGACCTTTTGCAGGGTAAACAAACACGCTAACTATCACACTACTTGGTGGACATAATAAATTTTATTCGAATAAAAAAATGTTTTTATGTTTTTTGCATTGAAATTAATTGATCGGAGCGGCGATAATAGGGTTAGTTACCATACCACTACAAATAAAAGAAAAAATCGCCACACAATCTCCAAAATGAACACACACTGTTACACAGTCTAGTTTTACCAATACTTCTTTACGAAGACTATTGAGCACAAATGCATAATATATATGCATATAAGTCGCACGCTCAAACTAAGCAACAAACTGTATATTACACATTAGTTTATACTAGTAGTAAAAAAATAAACTCGAAAAGTCGTTGAATACTAATGTTTAGGCATATACAAAATTTGCTACTACAGTAGAAATCTAATTATCCGAATCAATTGGGACCAGACCCCGTTCGGATAGTCGAAAATTCGAATAATTTGATTTTTTCCTAAAAAGGGTCTATTTTAATTAATTAGGTACTGTATGTATGTTGAAAAGGGGAGGTAAAAACTATTTTTTTAAGAAAAAGAGCTATTAATTAATGAAATGAAGAGGAAACACTTTTACATATTAAGCGTAGTTACAAGTGCTGTCCAAGTACCGTCACCGTAGCAGGTCAACAGCACTCTGCCTGATCAAAACGAACAGTGGAAGAAGGGAGGACAATTCGCGGAGGGAAGGACAATTGCGCGTGAAGACAGAATAATTATTATGCGAATTGCAGTATGTTTCCGTCTTATTTTTTTTTCTGAAATTTTGAAAGCGATTCGGATAATCAGCGATTTGGATAGTCGGAGTTCGGATAATTTGAGTTATATTGCAGTTAATGGTTGGTTGAAGTCACTTAACAATAAATTATTTACAAAATATCTTAATCGAAAGATTGAAACAAAATATTTAAACATTAGTATAAAAAACCATTAACGTTACACAGTTCGCAACTCTTTTTATCATTATCATCTCTATTTCTTTACCCGATGGCTCATAGGGTAATTCATTGGTACTCCATATGCGAAATTCTCATCTGTTAAATTAAGTTTAGTTAATCAGTCTTAAGAGCCGTTCACATTGGACCATACAATAGATGACAATATTTTCTTGTCCCAGCTTGGCAAACAACCTCGACCACGCAGAACAGAACGCTGGGACAATACGAAAATTCGGTCATAGTTCACACGTGAACGCTGCAAAAATAAATACACGACGACGTTTGTTACGAGCGAATTTTACACCAAGATGTATTAGAATTGTTAAAAGACGAACCAAATAATAAAAAATATTTTTTCCTGCCGCAAATTTCGGCAGTTGTCGGCAAATTGCTATTGCCACAAGTTCCTGTCCGTACGTGTTCACATGAAGATAATACGCCGGTAGTAGGGGTAATCATTGTTCCGCGGAGATAGTATGTCTGTCTATCTCAGTGGCGGTGTCTGGAGATATTTTTTGTCCTATAAATTGCTATTTACATAGACAATGGCCAAGTTCTGGGACCAAACAATGTTGTATTGTCTACGTGTAAGCGGCCTTTCAATCTTCAGATGCCAATCCTCAGACGGTGGAAAATTGAAGTGAAAGCCCTCTCTTCACATCCCGAAAATCGATTTAATGATCTAGGGTCTTCGAAATTCGGGTATATATTTAAAAAAAAAAATAATTGAAAATGAGATGACTAAACGCGAGCTCACAAATTTAAATTTGTTTTCAGGTTAAGCCTGGTAGGAGAAAATATGGGTGACATATATAGATTTCGTAATGTTTAACAATGTGTTAAAAGTGATCAGTTTAAACCAGTCAATGACAACTCATAAGCTATGTATATATCTAGACTTTCAAATTATCTTCTTAAATAGGTTCTCCTTGTCGATTGTAAAGTGTATTTTCTTTTGCACTTCATCCAAGTATGTTTTATAATAGTATATTTGATTTTTTAAATATTTGCGTTCTTATGATTTCTTAAATATTTCTATTTTGGGGACTATTTCCAACGAGTTGTAAATAACTTACTGTTATAAAATGCGCACCAAGTTGTGGTAAAGCGGGGTGCGAACCTCAGACCTCTGATCCGTGAGTCCGCGACACTAGCACCAGGGCCGCGATTATGAACGGCTATCTTTATCGGTATATACTGAGACGGTATAAACTAATATCAATATTTATGTACGAAAAAGCGTATATTTGTATGAAAATTCAAAACATCTTCGTCAGTAACCAGTAATTGAACATATTTAGAAATAAAAATGTAAACATATTATATTTTTCATACCGAAAACATCATTTTACTTTGTAGATAAACTTGAAGATAAATTTTATCTTCCCATCATAATCGAGGCCCTGGAGCACGTCCCGGTCCATTCAGATTGAATGTAATCTGCTTGTACTCTCATATACATCCAGAATGCCACTTCATAATGAACTTGCAGTTTATAAGACCAAATTCCTAGTAAATCTATGTCAGCCGCAATTTGGAGGCATTTATGTAATTCGACCTGATGTGCATTTGCACGCACACTACGAGAAGATTTAATTTGATTTTTTCTCGCTGCAATTCTCCCCTCCACTTCCCTTCTATGGCGGTTAATGGCCGAGGATGTAACGCTAGTGAGGTCAGGTGGGCTAACTGCCTAAATATACACCCGGACTTCATATAACCCTACGCCTAAATATACACCCGTACTTCATACAACATTACGCCTAAATATACACCCGTATTTCACATAACATCACGTCTAAATATACACCTGGGCTTTATTTCACAATACCCTTAAATATACTCAAGGTCTTTGTACAAAAATTTGCTAAAACACCCGAAATATCACGGCTATATAGACCTTATTAAAACCTATACCAGAACGTCATATAACATTACGCCTAAATATACTCGTACACCCGGACTTCACATAACATTTTTCCTATTTATACACCCGGACTTCATATAACATTGCTCCTTTTACACCCGGACATCATGTAATATTACGCCTAAACACACCCTTATTATATATATAACTTTATTTCATTTTGAATTTTTATTGATATTCGGAAAGATTTTTACTAATTATCATTTGATTCTTAGTATATAGACTATTGATGTTAAGATTTTTTTAATAGAATACAAAATGCACACTTTTGCTTCAAATTATTATTGAAATTTAAAAATATTTGTATTCATTTTAGAATCGGGTTGTGGTCTCGTGGCTAGTGTCTCGGACTCACGGTTCAAAGGTCCGTGGTTCGAATCCCACGCATATTTCATAGTTTTGTTTTTTCTACTTACTAAACGTACTAATAATTTACTTTTTAAACAATGCTATTGTATATTTGAAAAATAGTTTTTTTTTTTTTAATAAAATGCATATTATTATTACTGATATTATACATTATTTTTAATGTGAAATAAACAAATAGAAGGTCGTATTCAATTGCTGTTTTTTTAAGTAAGACTTTTGCGCTCAATATGCGCTTTTACCTAAAAACAGAAATGCACTTAACCCTATATTTTTAATTTTTTTTTAATTGAAAAAAATAAATATGATTTTACAACTAAACATATATCCGAAAGTCGTGTGTTATATTACCTCCAAATATACACCCGGATCTCATATAATATATATACAATATTGCGCGTAAATATAATAAACATCTATAGAGGCATAATATATAAAATTACGCGTAAATGTAAACCCGCCTCATTTCAGTGTTTAGAAAGGTGCTGGAAAATAAGATCATAAATATAATAAACTGCAATTTTCATCGACAGGGTACGTTCCTAGAACCTCAAAAATGGTAGTGAACCCACCAGCCATACACAATGAGGCGGACTTATCTCCTCTCGATTTCCTAATTAAAGATTTTTACCTGACAGCAGCCGTCCAGGGTTTTGGTTCTATTTCACACACAGAACTGTATTCTATGTCCGCTTGGACACAGAAAAAAACAGATTTGGTAAAAAATATCTCCGTAAATGATGTAGACCAAGTAACTATTCATTTCATAAAAATCCAACACCACATAACGGCTTAGTCTTCGAATAATGTAAATTTAATATTTAACGCATAATACATATAGTTATTAAACAACTATTTCGTTCATAAGAATTGATAAATAATATTTTTTCTATTTACTATCATTAAGTCGATAATCAACAATGAACGCGTTTTAATACAATTATTTGGGTCCATTTAGTAAGTAAAAACTCGTATGTAAAGTTAATACTTTATTGGAATTAAATATTTATGAAGATTGTAATTTCTTCAATTTGTGTGTTTTTATTTCAAGTTTCAGCGATTCACAGTTTATAATTTATTTATTTTTAATTAACTAATTAATTAAATTATTTGAATTTATTTAAATTTTTTTATCTTATTCCAACAGAGATGGAAAATTTTGTGTTTTTTTTCATTTGCTCGAGAAATTAACCAAATTTTTTACATAAAATGCATTTAAAATATTAGAATAATTGAAAAAATTGATAGATAATACAAGTCATAAATTGATTACATTGCAATAATACCTACCACATTTTTTTTGTAAATTAAAAAAATATTCGAAAAAATAAATAATAAAAAATTAGTAAAACACAACATTAAATAAAATAAAACAAAATAGAAGGAAATATAATAAAATAAAATAGAAGGAAATAAAATAAAATAAAATAAAATAAAATAAAATAAAATAAAATAAAATAAAATAAAATGAAATGAAATGAAATAAAATAAAATAAAATAAAATAAAATAAAATAAAATAAAATAAAATAAAATAAAATAAAATAAAATAAAATAAAATAAAATAAAATAAAATAAAATAAAATAAAATAAAATAAAATAAAATAAAATAAAATAAAACAAAATAAAAGAAAAAAAAATAAAATAAAATAAAAAAAAAATAATAAAAAAAATATATATATATAATAAATAAATAAATAAAACAAAAAAATATATAATAATAACAATTATAATAAAAATAAAAAAGTAAAATAAGACAAATTAGAGAAAATAAAATCAAGTAAGTGCATCAAATAAATATGCAGGTGCAGGATATTACACATGAGTTAATGAAGTATTTTAGTAAATTATATGATGCTGTAGCTTATTAAGAACTATCATAAATATACAATTAATAAATAAGTCTTACTTTAAAGATTTTCAAATCCAAAATTTATAAAAAAATATAAATTATATTTTAAAATACGAGTAACATAGATTGAGTTTGAAGTTGTCATAGTTAAAAAATTGTATGCAATAAAAATTACTTATATCATAGTCCAAAATTTATAAGAACCAGTTAAATACATAGATTGAGTTTGAAGTTGTTATAGTTAAAAAAATGTATGCAATTAAAATGACTTATATCATAGTCCAAAATTTATAAGAACCAGTTAAATACATAATAATATAACAAATAATAATATTCAAAGATATAAATAATAGAAAGAATATAATAGATGGGTACGTCTCGAAACCGGTAGACAGAGAAGAGTCGGTAAGTGTTTGATATTTACTAGCATTTATTAAAAAATATATATATTATATATCGTAAAAAAATAATAGTGAGTTTTTCCTTGAGTGCGATGGTAAAGTAGTGATAAAAAAATTGTGTTTAACTATTTCTATCCACCTTTCCGGGATCTGACCCGTGATCTTACGTTAGGTAGCCAAATGATTTAACCATTGCACCACGCGACCGACACGTCAATATTTAAGCATTAAAAAAACTGGCATGTAAACTGCAACATAAATTAATGTTTTTACTGCTGTTTTAAATTTATAGGATTATAAATTATCTGAATGTACATTGCACATTACTGGTTGCAAGTGCATTAAATGCAAGGTAAGGTTTAGTCAACAATGAGATAACAAGATTTGTCGATTTCACGCCTCTAGAGTGCAGTAGATGTGATGCAGCTAGGAACATTTCTTGCACAAACCCTTGCATTATCAAATATTACCATAACCTGTAGTTCTAACCCTAATATGCCAGGGGTCAGAAAACCAGGAATCTTTGGTCAGGGTAAACGGTTTTTCAAACGTTTCTCAAACCTTTTTTGTATTTTTGTTAAATAATTTTATTTTGGAATATTTTTCGAATTCATTTAAATGTTTGTAGACAAGGATAAGGTTTCATCCCGGGGGAGTTATTAATATTAATATATTACAACAGAGATGGCGAACATTTTAGAGAAGGGAATATGGAAGTCTAGGTATGTTCAAGGCTCATGACTAGTGCAATTTATAGCCAGTAGTATGTAGGGAATAAATCTAACCATTTGAATCAAGTTGTAGTCCCGTGGCATCGCGGACTAACGAATCAGAGGTCCGATGTTCGAACCCACTTATCTCTAACCATCATTTTCATAAAAGCTGGAATCTTGAATTGAAACCTAAAAGAATCTTTTAAAACTCACTGAAAATGTCCCCCAAAATTTTCAAGAAAGTGGGTAAATCAAAAAGCTAAAATATTTATTTTGAAAAATATACATACTCGTACATGTTTATAATGTTTAAATTGAAGATACCTGTAATTGCATATCAATAAAATAAAAAAAATCACAAAAACAAATAAAAAATGTAATCTAGTACCTAATCGTCTAAAAAGATTTGGATAATTTAACTATTGCTAAATGCTTCCTTCCTGACATTTCTTGGCAGAACACCATTCTCATCATCATTCCCTTTCCGCTCCTTATAGTGCATAGGGCACTATATTGATACACCAATCACAGCTTATTTTGATATTTTTTTATTACATGAAGGTAAAATGATCAGTCTTGCGGTTCCGGTGCCAGTCGAGATATTATGAAATATTCTAGCATAAAAACACTATTTTAAATAAACGTTTCATGTCAATCAAGTCATGAATCAAACCCGAAACTTTTGGCATGATAAGAAAACGCGCTGATAAAATACGTTTTTAGTATGAAAATTCAAAGAGGCATTTTACAAAATATAATTATTATATTTAAATTTAAACGGCTTAATTTATACATGAAAATTTAATGGAGCATATAAATAGAATTAATATAATTATAAATATAATTAAAATATCAAGATTTAAGGACCCGCTTTATTTTTTTAAATATAATTTTAATATAAAAAAATTAAACGGCATTTTACTAAACATATTTTTTTTTGATTTCAAAATATTTGGTATGAAGACAAGTGACAGATCGAGCTATTTTTATATTCGTTACAATGAAAACACTTCACCATCTTTCATAAATTATATAAAATAGGTGTGTAACTTTTATTAAATAAATTTGAGAAGTAATAAATATTGAGTTTGAGATAAGAGAATTTTTTGTATATTTTCACATGGTAAAAAAAACTTTCACACAAATGTTATGTCTAAAATATTTAGAATCGCAGGTTTCGAGTAATGGATTAATATGGTAATTTTAGAAATTAAATGTTATCTCTGGGGCTCTGTGATACTCCCCTTACCCTTCTGAGCAGTCACCTAAATGACCCCCAAAGGTCTGGACACTTGATTTCATGAATAAATAACCAAAATACATCCCTTAGAATAACCATTGTCCGTATTCTCCAGAAAAGGATACAGTTCTAACAATAGTCAGCTGGATAAATTGCATTCATTTTTAATGCCGACTATTTTAACATTTTCGGGATAATTAATTTGGATTCAAATGGCGAGTTCGCTCATAAATATGTTAATTGAAGGACAGACGAGACTTGCATTGAAATTATAATCCATTTTTCATTGCATTATCTCCGGTATGCTAAGAATGGTCAAACAACGTCAGCAGTTGCATCGGAATTTCATTATAAAATACTCGCCGTAGGTCATTTGTGTCGTAAAGACATCGTTAGATTCTTTTAAATTAATCTCGCAATACACTGCTAAGAGGATATGAAGTGGCAGAGCAAATCGAGGTCTCATATCCCGCTTTCCGTACTCCAACTGATTTTGTAAGCAGTTTTTTTGCAAGGATTTCTCTCTTTAAGCATTTTGGTAACACAATATAATAATGTTTGCATAAAAATATAAAAAAATCTTAAATATATTAATAAAATACAAGTTTAAAAAAATTAAATACAAGTAAATCAAGTCTTTTTTGATTCCGAAATATATAAAAAATAATAAACAAACACCTTTTTTGACACTGTTTTAAATTGTTTAGTTTCCCCATATTTTTATTTACACACTAAACTTAGAATTTAAAAAAAGATTTTTAAAACCAATTTTACTTTGTTTTTATTTATTTCACTATTCTTTATTTCGTCCGGGAGTCTCTTTACTATGCGAGGGAGTATATACGCCCTGGTCCTCTCTCCATACGCATTTAGAGCTCTTATTTCTATGAAATTTCCTTTCACTTTTTGGCGCGTTTCATGCTTATGTGATATTGTGATAAATATGGCGTTTTGTAGAAATCCATGAAGTCCTCTGTTACCAGGCGATAGTATATCATATTCTGTACCGTCAAAACTTTACACATCGGGAAAAGATTTTCGTAGTCATTTTGACAAGTAATCATGTTGGTTTTACTTGCTAACATTTTAAGGCATCTAATTTCTGTGTCGGTATCTTTTGCGTTTTGCAAAAATATTTATCATATTTGTACACCGTACGTCTGAAGACGGCAGATAAAACTGGGCGCTTTTAAGGGTTTTCGGATGGTCCTATCTCCCATAAGGAACAATTTATCAATAGAACAAAACAATAAGAACACGCTAATGGTAAACATCTATGGTGTGTAAAAAAGATCGTTACTCAAGTGCTATAATCCAGAGAAAAAATACGGAAATACGCAGGGATGAAGGAAAGTCAGACCGCGTTTCTAGGTAGTGTTAAGAATATTCTAGAAATACTGACTAAAGCATGAAAAAGAATTCCTTGCATTGACACATTGTTCCATTGCAATAAACTCGCCATGAAACTTCACTTGTACGAGTGTAAAGAAGAGATATTTATGACCAGTAGCTCAATCACAAATAACTGTCGACGTGCTTAAAAACATGCTAAGCATTTGAGCGATCACAATGAACAATATTTAACATACTAAAGTTATCGCAGTCAAGTCAACGCGAGTGTCGGTTTGTTTTTTGTTTTCTTCTTCAATAAATACAGTTCACTGGCAAAAAATCGGCGTTTACTATAAAAAAATAATACACTATATTGCATTCGCAAAATAGTAAGGACTATCTCAAACCAAAAAGTGAAAACTAAATTACAATTACTATGGCGACTGATTTTCTTGACATTTGGCTTGCCAACCACTAGCTAAATGCAATAAATAGAATGATAAATAATAAATAAATGAATAAAAATAGCAGTTTTGGAATATTTTCCATATTTATACCGGTGAAATAAAAAAATGTGATTGCGCAACAGGGGCTATACGTCGCGAAACGTAAATATTTTGACATTTAACATTAGATGTTCACGGAGGTTCCATTGTGATCGCGAATACGATAAACAACCATGGTGAAAAATTGTTATCACGTCGCTTATTCGCACGTCGATAGTTATTTGTGATTGAGCTGTAGGGCCCGTATTACAGTGGGAAGTTAACAGTTCTTAAATTTTATTACTAAAAATATAATATACATCCATTTTTTTCTAAACATGTTCAATTACAGGTAACTGACGAAGACTGATTTCATACAAGTATGAATATACATTCTAGTTATATTTTCATTATACTCCATAAACAGTCGAATATAACTTCTCATTGTAATCGGGCTTGCTATATAAAATTGTAAACTATAAGTTTAACTCGCCGGAATTAATTAACGCACTATCTTTCCACGTTCCTTTTAGACCAACTAGACGATTTGATATTTTCTACATTCCTAACATTAAAACTGACCATCGAAAACATTCTACAATCCCTCATATTTGTGAATCAGTTAACGAGAGTTTAAAAAATTGAGATTTAATCAAACCCTCCATATAGTAGCTACAGAAAAAACTCACCAAGTTGATTCAAACTAACAGAGGATAGTCGTATTTTTGGTTCTTTATTTCTCGTCAAGAAATGGTGGCCTCCGTGGTGTAGTGGTCGAGACGCTTGACTCACGCACGGAAAGTTCCGGGTTCGATTTCCGGTGAGAAGACAAAAATTCAAATGTGATTTTTCTCAAGCCTGAGTGTTCTGTGATGTAATTTACTACTGTAATTGGGCCTCCTGGCCTGTTGTGGTGCAAAAATAAAATAAAATAAAATAAAAAATAAAATCAAATACAATTTCACACTCTAACCTTCCTTAATTCATCCTTTAGCACTTCTCATCACATTCAATATTTTCTCTTCCCATTATTGCCTTGTTTTGTAAATGAATTTTTTTATATTTTTGTCAAGAATACTTAGTATTTTATTGTTTGTAATGTTTAAACTGTCGATTTTTTGTAAGATTTAAGTGAATACAGAATAATTGGATAGCAGGTCCTATTATGTTACTACTACTACTACTACTACCATCACGCCATTTCCCCGTAGGGGTAGGCAAAGAGAATGGACCGCCACACACGTCTATCCTGGCATACATTCGTAGCTTCTTCCGCATTCATATATCTTATCATACATGCTCTTCGGTTCTGTCTGCTTTTGACATGACCGGACTTAAAATTTTGGTTTATCTGATCATGCCACGTCTTCCTTGGTCGTTTTCGTCTCACGTTACCGTTCATTTTCGCCATATTTACTTGTTTTACCATTCTTTTGTCGTCCATTCGTTCTACGTGACCAAACCATCTCAGAGACCCTTTCTTAATCTTATCAATTATACTTGACTCAGATTTACACTCTCGCCTGATTTCATCATTCGTAACCCTGGCATACATTGATCTCCCACACATTCGTCTAAGATATTACGTTTTAACCGCGTTCACTCGGCTTTTATCTTTCCTCTGCCAGTTCCATGTTTCACTTCTAAACATAAGTGTTTGGACTAAAACTCCGTTGTGCTGCCAGTTTCACTTCGATTGACATATTCTTATTAGCAATTACTGTCCTTAGTACTCCGTTCATTTTTTTGCCGCATTTACTCTCCTTCCAACATCTTTTTCTACTTTTCCATCTCTTGAAAACATGCTTCCCAGAAACACAAACCTTTCTACTTGTTCGAGACATTTGTTGTTTACATTTATTATGCAGTTAGTATCCTCACTATCCCTTTCAAATACCATATTTTTTTACTTACTTTCGTTTATATTATGTTTTTATTTTTAATTTATTTTTCTAAGTAAAGGCATTGCAACCTGTACATCTGTTTGTATTCCAAATTTAATAAACTAAAATTTGTAAATAAATAAAACCAAATATTATTTTTTATAAAAAGTATGACGACATTCAATGAATAAATACATATGTATCTTACTATCGTTGGCAACTGAAAAGCTCAAAATATGACAGCCTAGCCGAAGGCCGGAGATTCTATCACACCCTCACACTAATTCTGTTTACTATGGTTTATAGTTCTAATGCTCCACTTTACTTTGGGAAAATTTTTAACACTTGTCCAATTACGGCTCACCCCTTAGTTAACACTTTCGTGATTTTCATCCATAATTCCTCCTTCTTTACAATTTCAGAATATGGATAATCATACAAAAAACCTGATTCATGTATATAAATATGTAATGCTGACCTATTATTTTATTTTATAAACAGGTTAACAAGTCAAATCTATCAAACTAGTAATATTGTAGAGCGTTACCTGCAGGATTTGCTCACCTGCAAGATAAACCCTGCAAAAGTCTCGAATATTAAGATAGGCATCCAAAGTTTGCATAATTTTTTAATTTGTTCCTGCTTAGTATGCAAGATGACGGTGTTCGGATTCTGTCGACTTTATCTGCAATAGCTAAGCCTCGACTGTTACCCCTTTTCTATTTGCAAAACAGGAGTTAGAACATATTCTATCATTAATTATCTCCTCGTGAGAAATGTGTGAAGGACACGAATCCTCGATCATTTAGCATGGGGTAACAAATCAGGATTTTAGCTTTGGACGTTTTGATAATAATAATAAAATATTCAAGTTTGTTAGTGAAAATTATTTATAGAATATAATTCAACAATATTTATTTGAGTATGTCCAAATGCTTGCAGACTGGATGGATTTCCTCCCTGGGGAAAGTTCTTCATATAAAATTTGTTGCAACAGAAAGGGAAAACATTTTTTAGAAGGAAAGATGGAAGTCTAGGCATTTACAGGGTTCCAGACAGTCTGCAAGCATTTGGACATTCTCAAAAAATTGTTGAATTAACTACCCGGTAAAAGAAGAAGTATTAAAATTGTTTTGAGCATTGCCTAGTAGGTGAATTGGTTCAGCCGGATGAATCTCTCCCACATGATAAAGGTTTCGGCTCTTTTACTTTACAAAAGTCAACAGATGGAAGAGTTGAGAAAACGTAGACATTCAAACATTAGCAGAATAGTTAATGTTACACAGTGTGTGAAGTGACCACTTAAACCAGCCAATGACAGAGCATAAGCCATGCAAATGCCTAGACTTTAATATTCCCTTCTTAAAAATGTTTACCCTCTCTGTTGCAACAAATTTAAATACAAATTACAAATTGATTTTTGTTAAGTTAAAGAGCTGAGACCTTTATTGTTGTGAAGGGATTAATTTGACTGATTTTTTTTACATACTAGGCAACGCCTGAAAACAATTTTCCAATTTTCAAACTTCTTCTTAGACTAGTTGGTTTTATTACAATATTTGAGTTTGCTCAAATGTTTGTAGACAAAAGACTGGACAAAAGACCCCTCGGGATAGTATGTGAAATAATTCAGTCAAATGAATCTCTTCACAACAATAAAGGTTTCAGCTCTTTATCTTCACTAAAATCAACAAATAGTTGAATTTAAGAATTATGGATGTTCAAACATAATATGGATGTTGACTTATGACTTGTCATTGACGCATGACAATGATTTTAGCTCGTTAATTTAGCAAAAGTCAACAGATGAGAAAATGTGGGTGTTTAAAGATAGGCAAAATGGTGAATGTTACACAGTGTATAAAGTGGCCACTTAAACTAGCCAATGACAGATCATAAGCCCTGTAAATAACTAGACTTCCATATTCCCTACTTTAAGGTATTCTCCATCCCTGTTGTAATTTGTTAATCTTAATGACTCCCGAGGTGTGAAATCCAGTCTTTTGTCTACAAACATTTGGACAAACTCACATAGTGTAAATTAATTTAATTTTGGAGATGGCCAACTTTATAATTCTCAAGTAGAGGTTGCCATGTTTGAAACAAACCTAATAATTTGATGTGAGATTCTCACAAATAAAGCCGTATTTTGAATTGAAGATTTTTCAAATTATTGTAAACAATTGTATTCTGAACAAGTTTCAATTCATTTCTTTATTTTATAATCTTGAATTTTGCCGGGTTTGCAAGTATCACCCTTAACGAATTTAATAACCTTAAGATTGAAAAAAAACGGAATACAGCAGGGTGTGTGAAGTGGACACAGAAACCAGTCATTGATTCATAAGCCCTGTAAATGCCTTCCATTTTCTCTTCTATTAAATTTTCTACGCCTCTGTTGTAATATATTAAGAATAATGGTTTTCGCCCTTTTATCTTTTAAAAATAAAAACCTTTGCTTAGCGCTATATTTTCTTTTAGTTTCACAAAATTTATAAAACAATATGCGTATATTTTTAGTGAACAAAACAATTTTAGAGATCAATGTCCTCAAACAATAATGAAAAAATGAGTCAACAACAAAAATATATTAAGTTCTAATGAATACGATTCTTGTAAAATATGTTAATTTACATGCTTGTTCGCTGTATACGATAAGTATTTTGATAACGAATTCAACCCTTTTGAACCTTTCATACTCACTAATACTGATTATTTTTGTTTTATTAACTATTTATTTTTAAACAAAGGGTTATAAGTAATGTAATGTTTAAGAATCAAGAATCATTTGATTACCTCACTCAAAAAGATTAAAAAAGTTTGGCTTGGACATGTAGAACGAAAGAACGGCGAAAAATCCGGCTAAAAAGCGAGATCTGTATCCAAAGACGAAGTGATATGGCGTTCTGTCCTCTATGTCGTTATAATCCTACCCCTAAGAGGACACGGCATGATGGTTTGTTTGCGTTGACTCAGGAGCCATAGACTGACATGGAATGACTCACGGGAGTTGGCGTAGACCAAAAGATTCTGGAGAGACTACTTCTATATTACCATGCGCGATCCGTTCATATATTAAATGAAACAAATGCTTTCCTAAAAATTTTACTTCTAAACAATCGGTACCTTATTAATGCTAAAAAAATCAACAGTGAGATAACTAATGTTTTTATTAACATCACCAAATAATTAAATAATTAGTTATTTGTTAACCGTAGCGATCTGATATGGATTTGATGTTCATTCATTAATAATTTCAAAAAAAATGATATGAGCTCACAAACAACCTTTTGCCTACGCAGTTATGCGCGAATGGAAAAAAAAATCACTGCGGTCGGTCTAATTTTGGAATAAGGAATTGCAAAAGTCTATTGATTCTTATGAAGTGATCTTTCAGTACTGAATTCAGAAGTTCGCGCATGCGCAAATCGAGATCTTTAGAAGCTCTATGGAAGCAGTTTTAACAAACCAATCCAAGTTTAACTTTCATATATGGTGACTAGTTTTTAACTAATTTAGCTCTCAAATCGATTGACACAGTAGTATTATAATATCAAACCATGAAATATAACAATTCTATAAAATATAATGAATTATCTTAAAGCTTTGAGTTTTAATTTTTGGATAATTTTTGTATTATTTTTGTATAATTTATCTAAATTTATGTATAAATTGTATATTTTTACAATTTAAAAGATCTAGTTGTTTGTACATATTAAAATAAAGCATTAAAACAAACTAAAACAAAATTTAACAACATATAATAAAAAATGAAGCATTGTAAACTAGAAACCGTATAGAATATTGAAAATTCGAGATAAATTTGACATAGTTAATTTAATCAATTTATTTGTTAAGTTAATTTTTAAAGTGGGTTCAATTATTATTATGAATACCCCTCTATGTCTCTATTCTAGAGGCTTGTCAACGGGTGAGAAAGAGAGAAAAAAGAACGAAGTCATAAAAATTACACCACAACACCCAGACGAAACTTAGAAAAAAATATTTCTTGTGCTTTATTCTTCCAACTAATTGGCCGGAATCTATTTGTATTCATGTGCGTTTTATCTAACGGCATTATTTATTATGATATAATCTTAACTTGAAATTATTTTTCTGTATTTAGTTACTACTGTAAAAAATTCATTTATATTTACAATTACACTAGTACAATTATTTTCGGGAGTAAAGGTGTTAAAATTGAAATATTTTGATTTGAATTCAATTGAAACCACATTAGGTCGTGATCTGGGTGATGCTCCTTACTAAGGACACACAAATAAATTAAGAATCAGAGATCTAATAAAACTTGCAATTAATATTCAAGATGCGTTCAAATATTCTTGGCACAATGATGCTAGATTTACCGTTGGGTCTTCGTACAATTTTTGTAAGGATTTTTATGATCAGATTTTTTTTAGGAGATGTGACGCTTAATGTCTTACTTAACATTTTGGTAGATGTTTATGGCATCTGAAAGTTGTATCACAAAGCTTTGAGTGCATTTTTAAGTTATTAACCGTATCACCTCCGCTTGACGACAGACTTCTATATTACCTTCTCTAAAATGTTCTCTATCTCTGTTGTAATCATTGAGATATAATAAATAGAGATAACACTTCATACAAGTTTGAGCTAAAAAGTCGTCCTCAAAAGGCAGGGATTGACCAGCGGAGAAAGCAAGTATCGTGACGTCATATCACGTCGACTTTGACAAGCAAAACGAGTAATACAGTAAAAGGCACGGACTGTTTACATCGATCTACTGTAAATTCTATTCAGAATGTTGCTCCCTTCCGCATATGCGTCACCTTTGTTTATAGTTTCGCTTTGCGCCTTTTTAACTGAGCAGGACGGAGACAAAATATAACTCACGAATTGTAACATATTAATAAGACGTTTTTTTACAAGAAAATAGCTGTTTTAATCAAGTACCGATTAAGGTAAGAACATTACTTGCCGGTGAATGGTTAAATCATCGCTTTTCGAGTTCGATTTGTGCAGTATCTTAGCGTACATATGGGCATTTTAGTAAATTCGAGGAGAAAAATAGCCGGCGAACGCTCACAACAGATTAAAGTCCATTTTATCAAACATAGACTAATTGGCCGCAAGTTAAGGGAACATATTTTGAGCGCTTACGTTTACTCTAGTTTTATACCTCAATGATGTAATATGTTAATTTTGATATTGGTTAACAATGCCTAAATAAGTGAATGAATGCGTTTTTTTTTACTTTCAGCAAATTATGTTTTCCCTTCTTTGGTACATTACTGTGTGTATGTATGATTTTTTTATGCCCGTATTCAGAGACAAAACTCGAAAAAAGTACATTGTAATCTCAAATGCAGAAAATAACTTCAAAGTGAAGACAATAGAATTTTCTCACCTTGAGTTTTATCCCTGAATACGGGCATCGGGCTAAAAAAATCCTGGCTCTTAGATTTTTGAGCCATCGTTGTACTTATTAAATCACCTCTGGTAGCAAAAATTAAAGATCAACAATGGGAATTTCTACAACACACCGTAAATCTTCATCCCCATGGGGGTATAGTTGAATAGAGCACACGCGCCGCAGCCCCATAAGCTCGGGACCTCATAAGGGACGCCGGACTCGATCGGGGTGCAGGTTCTTTGCGCATTATTGCGCCTACCTTTTTCCCTGCAGGACTAAACGTAGACCAACTGACAAATGGAGATCCCTCATTCTATTTCTGCATAATAATTAACTAAGAAATCGCTCGCTTCTGCAGAACTACAAATTTAACCTTGAATGACCTCAACAATTTGAAAATAAGACACGGTCTCAACTTATATCGAGACAATTTCTGAGATATTTAGGAAGAGAGGAACACGTCACTATTAGCTCAGTGTGCAGGAATATAATTTAATTTTAGTTCCATATTGATCTCATTATTTAACCGTTCATTGCATGATATTTTTTTGTACGTATTAAAAAAAATTAAAATGATATTTCGCACGCTAAAAATTAATCAAAAAATATTTTTTAATATCCTAGATAAAAAACATTTTAATAAACAAGTATGTATCATATTATTAATATTCAAAGCATTAACTTTGTGGTCCAACATTTTATTATTATGTTAATAAAATTTGTATAAAACCACTCACTGACTTATCTGTCTACCGATTTCGAGACGTAACCCGTCTCTTCGTCAGGACAACAACACGTGGCGTAGTGAAGCATGTGTCTAACCTGCATGTCGATTTTATATTTTTGCAAATCTACTATGGTGAAGGTGTGTATTTGCATGTTGGTGTAGTGTTGTTGTTCTGACGAAGGGACGGGTTACGTCTCGAAACCGGTAGACAGACAAGTCGGTGAGTGGTTTTATACAAATTTTATTAACATAATATTAAGTATGTATCAAATTAGAAACACCATGTAATTGTACGTAGTAATGCAGAAAGCACCCAGCCATAGAAAAGTGAAGCTGAGATAATTGCACTTTTATGAAAAGTGTTAATAATCATATTCAAACAACAGTTAGAATGTTTTTGTTTATAATTTCAAATGATAACTAATGCAAATCTTTGGTTTTTTAATAATTTCAATTAAAATTTGACCAGTTTTTTAATTTTTATAGTCTGGCTGACCGCACAACCTAAGAGCTGCATTTTGCAGAAACCAGCCAGCCCTAGAAAAACTCTGATGGATGTTGTGTTAATACGTATTGAACATATTACTTTACATTTGGGTACTTAATTGTAAAGAAACATTGAATTCATTTGTCATAATAACTTTACTTACCTTACGTGTTAAAAGAATTTTAGTTATTTTTTACAAGTCTGGTTGACCACACAACCAAAAATATAGATTTTGTAGAAAACAGCAAAATACTGAGTTTTAGAATAGGTGTCACAGAAGAATCTTGGTGTGCGGTGTTTTGACTTTGTGTGGAATGAAGTCCTAAGATAATGGGCTTGGCCATGTACTGCGGATGCCTTCTGAGAGCCTCAACCACGCTTGCCTGCTTTACAAGGCTTCACGTTCTCGACGTCCTGGTCTTCCACCGCTGACTGTTTGTCGGCGGTTCGTGTCAGAACTGCGGGACTCGAACCAGACTTGGGAGGATGCACATGAGCCGGCAGCAGACAGAGAAGCCTGGAGGATCTTTGTGGACACCATATGCTCCAACTAGGGATCGGACATGGAAATGATAATGAGAAAACAGTCAGATCTAATATTAAATATGTGAGGTGACATTCTGCATTAAATCATGTTTTTTTTATTACAGGTATTTGAAATTAATAAATCTACTTAATTTATTTAGGATAACTAGATATTTGGAGTTATTAATCTTCCCATCAGCATCTATATAATTAGATTTTTCTAAAGTTGTGAATGTTTTATGCAAATTTTATTTTGGTCTGACTGCTTTCTGCATAACTACGTTCAATTTATACACATACAATTGTGTGTGCTATTTTAGAATAAATTTAATTCCCTAAACTAAAATAGGTGAAGCGGTACAAGTCATTTTTGCTGATATCAAGTTATAAAAGGAAATTTTTATGCAAGTTAGTTTTTTTTTCATAACAACACGCCAGGAGACCCAAATACAGGGGTGAGTTATGGCACAGAACGCCTAGACTTGTGAAAAATCACATTATTTAGAAAAATCACACTCACCGGGAATCAAACCCGGAACTTTTCTCTCTTTCCAATTATTCCAAGAAGCGAAACTTTTGGAAATAAGACAAATATATTGTTTTCAATGTTAAAAATATATTACAATATTTGAGTTTGTCCAAATGTTCATAGACAAAAGACTGGATTTCACCCCCTCGGGGGTCATTAAGATTAACATATTACAACAGGAATGGAGAATACCTTAAATAAGGGAATATGGAAGTCAAGGCATTTACAGGGCTTATGACCTGTCATTGGCTGGTTTAAGTGGCCACTTTATACACTGTGTAACATTCACCATTTTGCCTTTGTTTGAACATTAATATATTTTTGATTAAACCATTTTAAGAAAATGTGGAGGCAAAATGGTGAATGTTACACAGTGTATAAAGTGGCCACTTAAACCAGCCAATGACAGGTCATAATCCCTGTAAATGCATTGACTTCCATATTCCCATATTTAAGGTATTCTCCATCCCTGTAGTCATTTGATAGCCCCTTCTTTATTTACATTTAAGTCAAGATTGAAATGTCACTTTCTAAATTTCTAAATTGTTCCTTTATCCTTCTTTTTACTTTCCCATCCCCTCTCCTCTCTTCATAGTATAGTGTTATTTTTTTTTTTTTTATATATACATTTATTTTTGTTAATCTTTGCTTTTATTTTTTGTATAAAATTGTAAGATTCAATATGTCCATGTATTTGTAATTTTCTCAAACTGAACGGTTTGGGTAGGTAGGAAGAAATTGCCTTAAGGCAATATGCCCACCCTTATATATATATTATTGTATATATATATATATGAAGTTTTAAATAAAAATAAATAAATAGTTTAGAGAAATATTTGCAGAATCGGATTACATTATGCTTCATTAGATTTTTTTTCATTTTGTCAGCCTCGTGGTGTAATGGTTAGCTCGTTTGCCTAGCTTGCAAGAGGTCTTGGATTCGATTTTCGATTTGGCTGATATGAAATATCTATTTAAAAAGAATGTTTTCTTACTAGAATATTTTACAGTCACTAGACTGGTACCTGAAGCATGATCATCTTACCTTTATGTAACAAAAATGATAAAGATATGCTGCGATTGGTGTGCCAATTCAGTGCCCTATGCACCGTTAGGTGCGGAAAGGGAATTATGATGATGATGTTATTAGAAAGATATATTTATGTAAAGATAAAACATAAATAAAATAAAATGAATTGTTAGTAATGGTTTGTGTATAACCACTTACCGAGTTTTTTATGTCTACTAGTTTCGAGACGTAGCTGTCTATTCTTCAGGGCGCTAACGTGCAATTTATACTAACTTATAAACTTACGTGCAAATTCCATTAAATATTAAATACAGAAAAGATTTATGAATTTATGAAAAAATTTAAATGCTATGAAATAGTTTAAGAATGCCTTAATCTTTGTAAAAAGTATAGGGCTTAACCCTCTGTGAATAAGATAAAAATTTATTGTAGTATATCTCAAGAGAGATGGATAATCCATATTACGTTACAAAAATTGTACTTAATTTTTATCTTAAACAGATTTTAAAAAAGTGGATGTTAAAACAAAAGCAGAATTGTCAATGTTACATCGTAAATTAGTAAGTACCTATTCAACTATCAATAAAAACTAATTTTTTTTTTATAATCAGTCGTTTGAAAATCTTTTCGAGAATACGAAAGAGAAATTATTTGCTTTAATTAAACAAAATGAACATTTCATTTAGTTGAGTACTACTAGTATCAATAAAAATAATCCCGTCTGGCGCTATTTCAGGTAGATCGTAGAAGTGAATGAAGACCTTTCCATAGTTTACCCTTGTCAAAGGTATACAACCTAGTTTGGGTCACGGTCAAGGCTACAAGATACGCCAAGGATATGGCAACCCTTTGTGTCCTTAAACTTGCCTAGTTTCCGAGACACGAATTTTCTATATAAGGATGTGTGTATGTAGGGTAGTAATGGCAATTATTTTTATTTTATTTAAATAGCGTGCGAAATTTATTAGCATGCGAAATACTATCACTTCGCCAAATCGTCAAAATACCTATGCCGACAAATGTTATTTTTACATGTTCGTGAAAAAAGGTCTTTTAAAATAATTGTAATGATGATTTAAGGAAAAATATTTTTTTTTTTATAGAAATAACGAAATGAAATTGACAGAAAATGAACAAAAAACAACAAAAAAAAAGAATAAAAACCTATTTGAAAAGGTGATACAATTGTCTGGGTTACTATAGTGCTTATGGACTGTCATTTGTTCATTCAATTTACATACTACGTATTATCCACACAGTTCTCTTCCCCTTCTTCTCGATAAGTTCCGCTTATTCATCAGTTGACCCTCCGTAAACCGGAAACCTATCACAACTCTCGTATCGGCTCATTTGGAAGAACTAGTGATGTCGTACAAAGTAGTTTGTTTTTATTATTTTTTCACACATTTTCAAGAAACTACGCATGAAAGTTTAATGCTCTAATTTTAACGGCGTCTAAAAATGCATTTTTTACATCTAATTCTGTTTATATTGTATTTTATAACAGTGTGTACCTAGCTGCCTTAAACCTTGAATTGCATTTCTTTAGCTTATTTTTTTTATTATTATTCTGATTTTTTTTTAAAAACCAACTAAACTTCTATATTTTATTTCTTTCTATTGTATTTTTTTTAATTTATGTTGTTTATACACTCATCTTCTTATTTTATACCAACTTTACTTCTAACCACTGTTCTATCTTTTATTGCTTTAAATTGTATTTTTTAAATTTTATGTTGTTTATATACTCAGGTTTTATACAACTTCTGTGTATGTAAAAGCCTTATGGGCGTGAAATTTTAATTAATAAAAATAATGATTTCCCGTAGAGCTGAACATCTCCATTTTAAATGTTTTCGAATAAATAAAAATTCAACTCTGCATTAAGTACGCCATTGCTATTTTTAACAAAAATAATAAAATTCCACGAAGAAAAAAAATATTAAATAGAGAGAGAATTTGACAGGTGCTTTTGCTAATTTCAATTCTTCACAAATTCGCAATGTGAATGTGAATGCTTTCTACGGTATCACTAGTGTGGGGGCAACACGACATACAAAAGTCAAGCGTGTGTAGTTTGTGGAAGGAAATCCCACAAAATCAGGTCCCTGTCAATATATATTTATCCGCTTTTCCGGAAACAGATTTATGTGCCTTAACCATTTAAATAAAGGTCTACTATAATATGTACATATTTGGGGCTGCGGGGATTTTCAAAGGGTTTGCATTTAATATTTGAATTTCTGCTTTATTACTTTATATGAATTAAAATACATTTTATTTCCAAACAAAAAATACCTGGAAGTAATGAAAAATTGAAAGCAGTCGGAAGGATATTATCACTATGCCTCTTTAAAATATTTTCTCTTCAGCTTGATAAGTTATTTTGGTAATTTAGCCAAAATATAACAAGTTTATTGGATTATAATTCTACTATATTTTTTATAAAATATACAAAGGGTATATTGTGACTTGTTAGAACATTTTCAAACAGGTGTTTGTTTGAAAATTTCCTAACAAGACGAAACGCGTCACAATATACACTTTGTATATTTTATAAAAAATAAAGTAGAATTATAATCCAATAAACTTGTTTTATTTTCAATACATTACCAAATTAAATATTGAATTCTACTAATTGTCTGGATACACAATAAATAAATTGATAAATTACGTTTTTGTCATAATACAAAAAATAAATAAAAATTATTACCATGCTCGTAACTTTAAAAAAAGTACAATGCCGGGGTAGGCACTTATCCTAGTTAGACTGGTTACGATAGTGTATATTTTTAAATGTATATTATATCATACAAGTATTCTCTGTAGCAGGGTTGCTAATGTGTAGTTTTTTTAGCTTTATTTAAAAAGCTTATACGAGTAAAAAAAAGCCGTTCGGCAGTATGACCTGGGCCCGTATGACAATGAGAAGTTAAGGCTGTAGTCTATTAAAACGAATGCAAAATTAGGAAAACATACGATTTTGCCATTTGAAAAGAAATGATTTATTTAAATTGCGCAATTATATTTTTAAAAAAACATAAATTAGATAAAAACAATATTTTTTAAAGGTACTTCTGTTAAAAATATACATTAAAGTTTTATATAACTAAAATATTGATTGATATAGTGTTTATTTTGTAGAACTCCATATTTAAACTTATGTTTTTATAAATCAAACACTGATGTGAGTCTACTAAACACTTTATTTTATTTTTATAAATATAAAAACGAAAATTTCGTGACAATTGTTTTGCCTCGTTAGGGCATTTTCAAAAGAATGTGAAGATTAGATGGATTGAATGTCCTTTTATAGTTATATAACTCAAGGTCTAGTTATACAACTCATTTTTTACTTAAGTACCTTGAGTTATATAACTATACTAGCTGACCCGACAGACGCTGTCCTGCACGAACGTTGGCTTGCCTTAGAAAAATACTTTTTATTGATAAATAGGTACCTAAGTACTTGTTTGTGATAAAATTCCAAAACTAAAAATTGTCAGAATTAAAAAAATATTGAATTTAAGTAGGTACCCGTTTTTGTTGAATTCCAAAACATAAAATAAATATTTTTTCAAATATGGCATACTTTTTGCAAATGTCAAACTCCAGTCGTCTCACCAACAAAGGGGTGTACTAATGTAGGAATACGATTTTTTTTATGTATTGAATTTAATATTATTTTAGTTTTTCCAAAAATCAAATAAAAATAAATAAATGGGTAGAAATTATTAAGAATTTAAGGAAAGAATCTGATTGAGATCCATAAAAAACAAATGATGTTTGTAAACATTCAAACACAAGCTTGTCGTATACACAAAAAAACAATATCTTTCCATTTTTTTGCAAATGCATTTTGCTCGAATGCAACCCTGGTAGATCGATGAATAAAAAATTTATGCTCCTAACTTTTTTTTTACATTTTCGATTGAAGATTTTAATATCTACGAACACGCACAGCGCAAAGACCTTTATTTCTCTGAAAACCGCACATAAATCGGCTGGCCGTTTAGGATAAGTACGGTGACATCACACGTTCAGAGGAATTACATACATAAAGATATTTCATTCAATCCATCTAATCTTCACATTCGTTTGAAAATGCCCTAACAAGGCGAAACAATGGTCACGAAATTTTAGTTTTTATATTTTATATATATTAGTAAAAATAAAATATAGTGTTCAATAGACTCACAGCAGTGTTTGATTTCTAATATACGTTTAACTTAAATATAATGACTTTTAGACCGGCAGATTTCGCCATTTTAAATTAAGACTTAACTGAGGTATCTGGGATCTCAATAAAGACTAAGTATTGAACTAAAATTTTCCCTAATAATTTAAAGATAATTAGTTTAACATAAAAGTGGCCGAAGCCAAATTTTATTTTTTTGATAATGAGAAAAAATACAAGCATCACATACATTTTTGTGACATTTTCTTTTATTTCACGTAAAATTATGCGTTTGGTAAAAATTTAATTAATTACTTTAGTTGAAACCTTTTTTTATAGAAATGTATTCTCTTTTTTTTTTAAAGAAGATAATTCTAGTTGTAATATTTAATTTATAACATCTTATTTACGTTCAGATCTGTCCTTATCGTTTTCGTTAAAAATATTGTTTTTTAAATTTTTTTATTATTGCGTGATTAAAAAAAAACATTCGTTTTAAAATGGTAAAATCGTATGATTTCCTAACTTTGCGTTCGTTTTATCAGACTACAGCCTTAGCGTCAGTCTTCAATTTTATCTACAAAGTAAAATGATGTTTTCTGTATAAAAAAATATAACGTAATCATCATGAAATTTTCTGTGTCGGTATTTTGCGTTTTTCAAAAATGTTTATCATATTTGCTCACCGTACGTCCAAAGACGACAGATAAAACTGGGTACTCAAGGGGTTTTTGTATGGTCCTATCTCCTATAAGAAACTATTTATAAATAAAACAAAACATTAGAAACACGCTAATAGTAAATATATATATAGTGTGTAAAAACAATCATTACTCTAATGCCATAATCCAAAGAGAAAATACGGGGATACGTTGGTATAAAGGAAAGTCAGACCGAGTTTCTAAGTACTGTTAAGAACATTCTAGAAATACCGACACATTCATAAAAAAGAATTGCTGGCATTAACAGATTGGTACGTTGCAATAAACCCGCCATGAAAGTCAATTAAGAAGAGATATCTACGACCAGAGCCCGTATTATAATGGGAAGTTAACATTTCTTTAAAATTATCTACAAAGTCAAATGATGTTTTCTGTATAAAAAATAAAATATGCATACATTTTTATTTCAAACATGTTCAATTACCAGGTTACCGACGAAGATACTTGAAATTTTCTTTCAAGTTTTCGTACAAATTTTTGATTTTACTTTATATCGTCTCGATATGTACTCGTGAAGATAGTGTTTGTAATCGAATCCCTGTAATTCGGATATGTACGTATGCAAAGACAGAGTGATGTGGCGTTTTATCTTCTCTGCCTACCCTTAAGGGAAAACGGCGGGAAAATATGGTTTGCTTGTTCGGTTGTTTATTTTGTTTGTAAAATGAATTATTTTTTGGTGACGGCTCTAGTTCTCCCGATCGGACTTGTTTCTTCCAGTTTACCAACAAGCTAATGAACTAACATACCCTACCGTCGGCGTCGTCAGAATTGGGAAAATTAGGTTGAGGGTGACTGACATATATACTGAGGTTTCTGTAAATGTAAATTCTTAAAAAATGACGAATTTTTTTCAAACACAGAATTTAAAAAAAATAAAAAAAATAATTAACCTTTTATAAAAGATAAACTTTTTTGCGATGCGCGGATCTGAAAAGAGGCCACAAAACTTTTAAGACGGATCCGGGTAGGCAGGTTGGGCGTTTGTATTTTTTATTTATTTTGTATTTAATATTTAACTTTCAATTCCGTTAAATTTATTACAGTTTTCATTACGTTATACACAAGTTTCATTTTTTTAATTTAATGTTGTTTTTCTCTAAAAACAAGACCAGCTCTTGCGCTTGGAAAGAAACTTACACTGCGTCAATACAAGGTACAAGTATTATAATTATTTTATAAAAATAAAAATGTAATAAATTGACATTCTTCATTAGTTCTTATGAATCATGTTGTTTTTTTTTTCAAGGTGTTCCGTAAATTTTATTTTCAATTTTTTATACTTTTTATATTCTTACTTTCTCAAAGAAGGCTATTTAATTTTTTTTGCCTATATTAGCGTAATTTTACTTGCATTGTTTTTATGCTGTTTTAGTAAGTAGAGATTAATTGTAGATTGCAATTGCCTGCGTTAATTTTTTTTTATCAACTTGAAATGTTTTGGTTGAGAAAGTTGATCTTTTTTTAGTATTACTTTAAACATTGGTAACTTTACTACTTTTAATTATGGTATTTCAACCAACATTTCAGTTAAGAATGTATTTGTCTGTGTTGATATGATTTTATCTATATGCCTGTTTGCTAAAATTATCGCAGTTCCGTAATATAACAAATACTCCCATTTCACAAAACATAATTTAATTCTTCTCAATAGGCAATGGTAAAAAACGGACCCTTGCTCTATTGTACTCCGTCCTGCAAAATAGAATATTTGCAAACTTGAAATAAATAGAATTTCATAGCAAGGCGCTAATGTCAGTTTGTGACATTTGACCTCCTCTGTTTGAATCTAAAACAGGCTCTTAACATAAATATTGTGATGAATGTCGACTTTGGGAGATCTGGTTATTCTTGATTCTAATTTATTTTGCTTTTTTGAGACAGTAACAAATTACTAACGACACACACATACACGAACAGAACAAAGTATAACTGATACAGAATACGAGTTATAACAATAATAAAGAAAAAAGAAGCAAAACCTTTAATTAAACACAAGCATTAGGAAAAATCTTAAAAATATTAACAAAATAAAAGCAATATCACGCAATAGTTGAGTTTATTTGTTTGATTACCCATAATGCCTTCATATTAATACCACATATAACAATACGGTTATTATATATATATGTATATATATATAACAAAACACTATACTCTGATTTTACTAATGTCCGTACAATCAAAACTCTTTATTGCTCAACTGTTCGCCCTCTTCTAGAGTATGCTTTCGTGGTCTGGTCCCCATTCTATGTGAATCTCATAAATCACATTGAATTAGTCCAACATCGCTTGCTTCGAAAAGTAGCGTGGATGCTTGGACTAGAGAGACGTAATTATTATTATGCTGATTTAGAGTCAATGTTAAATATTTCTAGGATACAAAAACGTAGAACTAATATTGATTGCATATATATGTTCGGCATACCAAATGGTGTAATTGATGTTTCATCATCATTCTTTATTCCGATTTGTAGGTTGAGAAACAATGAAGTACTGTTTATCGATCAGCATAGAACAAACTATGGCCTTAATTATTCAATGACCCATATTTGTCGTATTGTTAACTCAAGACAAGATCTGGACTTTTTTGGTTTAAGTTTAGAGAGATTTTAAAAAGCCCTCAATAAATAGTCCAGATCTTGTCTTGATGTCCCTTATGTTTGTCAATGCTTTTTTTTTCAAAGGTTTTCAACTATTTTTTATTGTCATATTTAAACCCTATAAATTGTATAAATGGACAATGTCCGTTGATAAATAAATTAATTATACAAGCTAATTATTAGTTTCAAATAATTTTTATGCTTTTAACTATAAATATGTTCAATAATCCATAGGAATTGTGCTCTACAAGATTATAAAGCAGGCAGTGAGCAAAAGGGCATCTTTACATTAAAATCTGCTATAACCTTTAGTGAATGTTTTAAAAAATAAATACACCTTTTTACATCACCATACTGTATAGATACGCTTTCTGAGTGGAACAATCTAGAACACGGATGGGCAACCTTTTTCTAGTCTGGGTCAGATTGACAGTTCTGCCGTGCAGAGCATAGCCCGCCGCAACTCACATTTTGTCGTTTTTGAGTTATTCATTGACTTGTATCAGCATTTAATTAGCTAGGTATCTATCCATGTTTCGCTACGACAACTGAAAGATTGTAAGTAACCCCCCCATGCGGTTACATAAAGATTTTAGCCCATTAATGGTTTGAGTACTAACTCCAATGTGGTTTTTTTAGAATATTTTTGGCTTGATTAATTAAAAAAAATACTAATAATTGTAAAAATAAACGTCACGGGTTTTTAAAAATTTTCTCATTGAAATTCCATTAATAAACCATGTTTTGAAAAAAAATGTGTTTTAATTTAATCTGCTTATCCGAAAATGTTTTGAGTATGTCCAAATGTTTGCAGATATACTGGATTTCCTCCCTAGGGAGTTATTTAGATCCAAATTTGTTGCAACCGGAAGGGAAAACATTTTTGAGAAGAGAATATAGAAATCGAATAAATACAGTTTTCTCTCTTTGTTGCAACAAATTTAGATCTAAATAGCTCCCTCGGGAGAAAATCCAGCATATCTACGAACATTAAGACATACTCAAAACATTGTTGATTTAACTTACTGGTATAAGGACAAAGATTTGAAAAATGTTTCCAGGCGTTGTCTAGGAGGTGAATTGGTTCATACAGGTTTAGGCTCTTTTTTTTTAAAATTTGTTTATTTTTCCATCCATATATTTACATAGAATTTATATTACAAAAATACACTTTAAATAAATGTTTCTTAAAATTTTTTTTTTTTTTTAAATGAAAAGAGCAACAAATTCAACACATGCTGATATTTCATTTTATTTGTAATTTTAATTCATTTTTTTTAAAAGGTGTCTATCCTTTCCTGCCATGCTAATCTAAGACCACAAACCTACTTTAAACTGTACCAGTTATTTAATGTTTTGTAATTCCTTAGTTGAAGATTGAATGATCTTGGACCAACATGTAAGAAGTGCCTCAGTGCGAACTTAGTTTTGAGTCCTGGAACCTACAGTACACTATTGGATCTATTGCTAATACGATTTTAATTACTACCAAATAATTCCCTATTTAAGTGAACATATTTAAGGCCCTGGAATAAATATAATTTTCTAACTTCACAAAAGTCAACAAATGGAAGAGTAGAGGAAATGTAGATGTTCAACTTAAGGTTTGATGATGAATATTACATAGTTTATAAAATGGCCGCTTAAAACAGCCACTGACAGGTCACAAGCCCTCTAAATGTCTAGAAATTCATATTCTCTTCTCAAAAATGTTTTCAGTGTTGCAATGAATTTTGGAATAATCAAAATTGCACATTTTCGCGGGCCGGAGGTTGCCCACGTGTGATCTAGAATAACATCTACATAGTCCTTCAAACGTTCTCTAGACCACTTACAATAGGGGACCAATACTCCTGAATAGACGGGAACAAATAATAATATAAAAAGAAATTTGGACTCGGCATACAACGAAGGTTTTTTATTTGTTGGAGCACGCAGTCTTACCTAACGTATCTATTATTATTAATAAAACAATGTTTTTTACATATCATTATCGTAATTTCCCTCTCCACATCCAGTGATGCATAAGGCACTGCAGTGGAAAAACAAATGCTGTGTATTTCGATCATATTTTTTTTGTTGATATACTTATTTTTTATATTATTTTTTTTATAATAAAGTAATGCCTAGAAGGAGAAGACCTGTGCTAAAGCAGACTAACATCTATTTATTTATTTTTATCATCAAATTTAAACAAAATCACCAAACTGATAATAAATAAAGGTTTAACGGCGCGTTTCCAAAATAAATTAAAAACATAGGAAACAGTAAAAAAATAAAACAATACTAGGTATTAAGAAAAAAAAATAAAAATAATAATAGCTGATTACATTTTTACAGTTCAAAGTCTTGATTTTTGATAAGGAAGTCATCAGTTCTTTGCTGCAAAGTGGTAAAGTTATTTGAGTTATATAAAGGTACGGTGATCAGTTTTACGCTTCAAATGCCAGTCCAGGAACAATAAAATATTGCAGTTTTAACAACCTTTAAAATCAATTCTTCACATTTTCCCTGCCAGGAATCGAACCCAGGAACTCAAGAATAAGAAGAACCACTTAAGTGAAGAAGAGGCAGACTTATCTTCACACGATTTCCGCACTCGGGATTTTTTCTGGGTGGCAGTCATCGAGTCGAAAACACTCGTCCAGGGTTCTGGGTCTATTTCAAACACAGAACTGTATTCTTCATCCGCCTGGCAACAGAGTTTTGTATACATACAAAATCAATATTTAAATCCAAATCCTACTTCTGCGTCCAGGCGAATGAAGATTACAGTTTTGTATTCGAAATGGAACCAGCATCCTGGACGAGTATTTTCGACTCGATGGCTTCTCTTATGTGAAAATCCTGAATAAAAAATAAATCGCAGACGAATTCGCCTGTTATTTTAGTGGTTGGTTTGTTTAACTATCACGCCGGAGGTACTGGGTTCAATTTCGGGCAAGGTGAAAGTAAAATATTAAATTATTTTTTGTTTCCACCTTGTCGGGAATCGAACCCGAGACTTTTTACATGGTTAGCAAACATGCTGACCACTGCACATTAAAGTAGACAAAACATTTTCTTAAAGCTTTAAAAACATAATTCTATTGTATTTTTTTTCTTTTTTTTCTTTTATTTAGGAAACAAACAGTACAGTTACAAAGTTTTATATTTTACACAGTTAGACTTGACTCAAATGGACCAGTGAAGTTTCCATATTATAAAGTAATTATATGCAAGGTAATTAATTAAAGTACAAAAAAGATAAGAAAAAAAAAACACAAATAAAACTTGTTTAAAAATTAAAATTAAAATTAAAAAATGAAGAAAATTAAAAGTAAAGAATTAATTAAGTAATTATGTCCATATTACAATATTGTGAGCGTGTCTGTTTGAATGAAATGTGGAAGTCGCATTTACAGGGATTATGGCCTATCTGTAATAACTCCTTAAGGAGTGAAATCCAGTATTTTGTCCACAAGCATTTAGAAACACTCAAAATATTTTATTGAAATCAACTGGCCCAAGAAGAAGTGTGAAAATTGGAAAATTGTTTTCAGGCTTGTCCTAGTATGTGATGTGATTCAGACAGATAAATCTCTTCACAACAGTAAAGGTTTCTGCCCTTTCCCTTGCCTAAAATCAACTGATGGAAGAATTGAAGAAATATTAATGTTCAATCATAGGCAGAGTGGTTAATGTTACAGTGTGTAAAGTGGCCACGCCAGTCAACGACAGGTCACAAGCCGTGCAAATGCCTAGACTTCTACATTTCCTTCTCTAAAATGTTTTGCGTCTTCGTTGTGATTTGTAAATATAAAATATTTGTAATTTATAAAAAAAATATGACGGTATTTCTATCGGTATTCTAAAAGTGATAAAAATGAGGAAAACAAGTGTTTGTTCTAGACATGACTTTAGTTTATGTAATATAATTATTTAACATTGCTTAAGTATTATTATTGCCTACATAAATAATCATTTTATCAAGTTCAGTGCTATTTTCAGAAGCGTTAAACTTTTCCATCATTTTAATTTTATGTTCAAATAATTTTAAATGGACTTGACCAGAATAAGATGTGTGAAAAAATTGTTCCAGCAGCGTAAGAGAGAGATACTTTTCAAGAAGTGATTGCCAGCGGCGGCGACACCTGTTAGGGGCACAAGAAGAAGAAGATTCTCGCAGGCATGTATTTTCTAGTTAAATAAAGTCTTAAAATCTTTATTCTAGCAGTCATGTGTTTTCTAGTTAATTATAGTCTTTAAATCTTTATTCTAGCAGCCATGTGTTGGTGGTGAATGCTGCAGATTCCGTGGACGGCCAGACGTTGAATGCATATATACTCCAGGAACTAGACATAGGAGAAAGACTAACATCCATGTGCGCACTGCACTGTTTTTGTAAGTATATGTGAATTATAGACGTTGAATGCATCTATACTCCAGGAACTGGACATAGGAGAAAGACAAACATACATGTGCGAGAAAAGAACCCTGCAGTTTTTTGGGCATATTTCCAGGGGAAACTCTGATAGTTGAATACTATTCTCCTGGGATGTGTCAAAGGGACAAGGTCGCGTGGACGTCAACCGACAAGATGATGTGGCACAGTCACTAAATTATCAGAATCATCACTGACGAATGCCTATAGAAGAGCACAAGACCGTTCCAGTTGGAGGGAGACTGTCCACAGATGAGCCATGTCTGGAGTCAGGCGTAATCACCATCCTCAGATATGAGGCACAGATTGAAGAGAGAGAGTATTTTCTAGTTAATGATAGTCTTAAAATCTGTATTCTAGCAGTCATGTGTTTTCTAGTTAATTAGTCTTAAAATCTGTATTCTAGCAGTCATGTGTTTCCTTGTTAATTAAAGTCTTAAAAATCTTCATTCTAGCAGTAATGTGTTTTTTTTATTATGTAAAATATGTTACTTTACGAAGAGGACTTATCTCCACTCGGTTTCCTTTTTCAGGATTTTTACCTAAGAGCCGCGATCGAGTCGATAAAATGAATTCCAGCAAAAACAGTCATTCCATTGGCCTCGCCCCTAATGTCACGATTCATGTTTATTTGTTCCTACCCATTCAAATTTGTTTAGAATATTATCTTGAATCATGACGTCACAACGGTTAAGGCCGAGCATGTTGCGTTTTTCTAGAGACGAATTTTTAAAAATTTATTTTGTAAAGTTATGCATGAAAACATTTATTTCTCTACAATATCCATATTGACTTTGAAAATACAATTAATTATTCTAAATCCATTTCATATATTTTTATCGGTATTCGTATTATGTGATATTTCCCTATTATAGTAATTTAAAATGTAAATTTAATTGTTTGTTTTTAAGTAATTAAATTTTTGAATTGTCGTTTTATTTCAATTTAATCATTAAATATTTATATTAGAGTAACTGAAAAATTGGTTAAGACATCAATAAATGTGTTATTGGCTTTATCGGAGTTTAAGTAAGTAAACATAAACTTTGTTTAAACACTATTTGTATATTGTGTTTAAATAGCCTAAAAGCTCTTTTGGACACAATATGCTCCAACTATGAACCGGACAAAGAAAAAATGAATCGATAAAATATCATGTTAATTGTTTGTTGAATTAAATTTGTATTCGGATTGCTCAAAAAATGTAGAATATACTCGTATACATCATTCAAATCTTGTTAAATATCTAACGTCAAATGTCGCGAGTTGCTACTTCCGCTACCGATGCCACCGCGAGGTCCTTTTCGACCTTATGAAACCTTTTCGCTAGCCAGCACTCTCGTCAATCCCACATCAAGCCAACGTCCCTTAGTTCCATCAAAAGCTCGGATAGCGGAAGCCCACAGGTGTGAAGAGGAGCCAACTTGGGTTAAGGCTCTCCTGAGGAATCCGTAATGTGTCCAAGCCAGGTCCTCCGCAGTAACCGTAAAACCCTTGTTATAGGGGACTGCTGCGTCCTTTCTCGGATTTCAATCTCTTTAATGAAATCGAATCATATTAATATATATTCATTTCGAACTCATCGACATTGTTGAAACACATAGAGTAATGTCACTTGCACTCTAGCATATCTCTTCATGGACAAAAAAACATGGACTTCTCATAAATCCAACAAAAACCCAAATTGCACTTGTTGGTAGTAAACAAATGTATTCAAAAGTGAAACTTTCCACACTTCCTCTTTTCAAAATAGATGGTACAAAAATTCCATTCATGACTTCAGTCAAATACTTAGGTATTATCATAGGCGGCACGATCAGGTTAACGAAGTTAGTCGTAAACTTTATAGCAGTTTGCACTCACTTAAAAGATTACAGAATTTCTTTCCAATTAATGTTAAACAAACATTAGTCCAGAACTTACTTTTTCCACTCCTTGACTATGCGGATGTATGTTATCCAGATGCTAACTCTGAATTACTTGATAAGTTGAACGATTGCAGAATATTTGTATTCGTTATATCTTTGATCTTCGCAAATTTGACCACATAACCGAGTATCGCACACAACTACGCTGATTCAGTATCAGGCATGGAAGAAACATTCACATTCTATCACTTCTTCACAATATTTTAAATAATCCCTCTTCGCCTGTTTATCTGAGAGAGCTCATCCAACCTCTTTCACATCACGGACTATCTCTTCGTTCTAGTAACGAGAGAACCCTTCTAATATCCTGTCATCGCTCTAATTTTCTTGCCTCCTCTTTCACAATAGTAGCCACTTGATTGTGGAATAATCTACCTATTAATGTTAGAGACGCCCCTTCTTTATTTACATTTAAGTCAAGATTAAAATGTCACTTTCTAAATTTCTAAATTTTTCCTTTATCCTTCTTTTTTCCTTCCCATCTCCTCTCCTCTCTTCATAGTATTAATTTTTTTTAAATATATTTTTATTTTGTTAATCTTTGTTTCAAATTTTTGTATAAAATTATAAGATTCAATATGTCCATGTATTTATAACTTTCTCAAACTGAACGGTAGGAAGAAATTGCCTTAAGGCAATATGCCCGCCCTTATATGTATATATATTGTATATGTTTATGTATATAAAGTGTCAAATAATTATAATAATATATGATATTTAAAATAATCTGATGGCAATTTTAATATTGATGGTTTTTTTCTATAGGCATCGCGTTTGTTATATCTGAATACAACTATTGTACAATATTTTATACATCCGTGTCGTTTGAAATCACTTTCATGAGAAACCCGTGGACGTAATTAATATGTAATGGCATGACGCAGTCTCATCGCATGTAGAAATTCTATTCAAATTAATAATCCAACCTGTTATTATAATAGCAAGTAATATCAAAGTAATATTTATAATGACTACTTAAAGATTTGCTCCAGATTCCAGCGCTCATTTGATGGAAACATGTTGAATTGTTATAGTTTTTTTTTATAAAGATGACTTGTATTAGTTCCGTGTTATTTTTTGGGTGTATTGTAAGTACATTCTTGAATTTATTTTAAACAGTAAATAGAATTTTCATTTCCTCGGGTAAAAATTAAAACAAGAAAAAAGTTAAATTGATAAAAATTAAAAATAAATCACACTTTGGGAGTTCGACATGAGAAATATTCAATCAAATATACGCGAATTTTAGGATTTTTTTTACTCTCATACCTACTGAAATTCCAAAGCGGCGAGTTTATTTTTTAACATAACTACGTCTAAATTTTTTTGTATACCCACGTCTGTAATCAGTCACGTAGAAAAGTTCGTTTTTATTTTTGAGCCGCTTTTAGTCGGTTTGCCTATTTTGGAGCGAATTCCAGTCGTTCTTATACTCGTATATAATACAATTTTTCAAAAATATCAGAAAAATTAAATTAATTTGATGGAATAAACATATACTGTAATTACGTACTTTTAGTTATTTTTTTGGTTGATTATCAGTCTGAGGCTCATTGTTTATAAAAAATGAACGTCGAATGAAAAGAAAAAAAAAAACTTGAAATTTTTTGCTTATTTCCTTAATTCATTCAGATTAAAAATATTTTTTTTAAATCCATTATAATTAATTCCGGTCTGAAAGGTTTAAGTTAATTACATCAAAACAGAGATGAAATTTTAGAAATAAATATTTTATTACTCACTATAAACTAATTTACCCAAAAAATATTTAATAATAGTTAGTACCGGCTAAAAAATTAATAAAATTATTCATGTTAATAAAATAAATTAAAAATTAATGCATATTGATATGGGTTGTTTTGTGAATAAAATCTGAATTCGCAATGTTAATTATTTACTAATGTAATTTTTTTGATTAAATAATATTTACTGTGATTTTATTGAAATTTGCATCAATTGCAGTGAGTAGTTTAAAAAGAAAGTAGGACGAAAGTAGTTAATTTTACTCTAACTGAATTGAAGCGTGCTGTGGTCTCGTGACTGTCGCGAACTTACACACCAGAGCAAAAACACAATCAATTTTTCTACATTTTTATCGTATCATACGAGTAGTATGTGATATTTCCCTATAATACTTTTAAAAATGCGTTATTTTGTTTTGACCACGTATTTATTGTAAATAAAGTATTTTTCTTATTTTAACTGTAGTTATTTATAATTGTGAATTTTTATACGTTCGGTTTTTGAGTTTTTTTGCGTATTTCTTAAACACGGGTTCAAATAAGAATTGTCAAATTAAATACGATTTTTTCTTTAGGTGACTATTTTGGTTCCCAGTGGGTTTCTATGCGAGCGACAATGGGAGATGGTCAACTCTGCTGCACATATTATTAGAACAAAACTCACACATATGCAATCAAATAAAGGTAGGTTATTTAATCAATTAATAGTGTATTGGATTTCAAGTTAATTAGGCTTATTTGTATGCACATAATTAATATATATACGCACACAATTTTAACATTTTATTACAAATAATTGATTTGTAGTTGTGCAATTTATCCACGCATGTTTATAGGTTCTATAAATAGTTTAATCATTATTAAATCGTGGTGATTAAGTTAATTGGTTTTCGCTATTATTAAACCCTGTGATATAAATTGTGGAAAACAAACATTGTAAAGCAATATCAACTGACCAAATCGAAAAACAGAATACTTGTGGATACATGTTAAAAAGTATTTAATGTAATGAGGATTTTAACTAGTAAGAAATGAGAAATTAAGGTAATTTCAGACCTCCTATGGCGAGACTGACTAGAAATTAAAACAACCTACATTTACTATAAAGGATATAAAATGTTAAATGATTTGCCAGAAAGTCTCAGGAAAGCTGGAAGCTCTTCCACTTTTCGATAAAAATGATTTGTATACATTAGGGATAAATAATATATTATATAATGTATAGAATGGTTAATAAATTTTCATATTGTAATTAATTTTTAAATTCTTATTTATTTACTTTATACTTATTAAAAACCACAAATTAATTTTTGAAAAAAATACAATTAAAATGAGAATTTATCCAAACACGCCAAATTAAAGAAATCGGTGAAAACATCGGTGAATTGAATATCAAAAATAGTAATGGCTTACGAAACTCAATTATCTTATTACTATAATGCTGTTTAACAAATAATAAGGGTTTTTGCTTTCCACATTGTTTTAATCTGAGAGAAAAATGTAAAAGTGTAACATTTTTTGTTTTATTTCCAGATAATTTGGACAACAAACAGCCGAATTCAGAAGCAATTGAGAATTTAAATCAAGGGACACCAATAGTTTTGCTGATGAAAAAAAACAACCCATCAGATGAAGAAGCTGTGGCAAAAGAAACACCTTCAGAAACAGAAGACAGTGATAAGAGTGGTGTGAATGAAACTGGAAAATGCCTGGAAAAATCTATCAGTGTTGTAGAACCACAAGAAGTTACAAACGAAAAAGATGACGGAACAGATGTTTTGAACAAACAAGAATCTAAAGCTAATGAAAATGAAAAAAATGGTGATATAAAAGAAAGTATAAAGAAAGAAGATGATGTCTTTGGAAAAGATGAGGATAATACAAAAAACGCCGAATCAAGCACGTTTTTACCAGAAATAATGGACGTAAATATTGGTGATGTGGAAGAAAGTACTGACGAAAATGTAACAGTCGATAAAGACCAAGAAACAGAAACCCAAATTGATAACACTGTCCCAGAATTAAAGAAATCCGCCCTGCTCAAGCGAATGGATGATTTTAATTTGGATTCAAGGCATTTTCGTGGCATTAGAATGATTTTTGACGCAACTAGATTACAAGAATTTTTAAGAAGTGAAGATTTGGGTAGTGATGATGAATCTATGTTCATTATTAAATCATAATAGCATTACCATTAACCAACTAATATAACGGATGAAAGAAAACTAACATTTATGAAAATTAATATATATTTATTTATTAATTTTTACTTTTATATTGTTTGTATTCTTTTTTTATACAGAATAATGTTCCCTCACCGGTTTAATATTTTTGGTGTTAATTTCTTTCTCAAAGAAAACTTGTTTATAAACAAAAAAATAGCTCTAAAAGTAACAATACGTATAATGTGGAACTCTTTTTGAACTTTTTTTTAAAATTAACTCCTTGAAAGAATTTACAAAATAGTTTACTTATAAAAATTCTTAACAATATTTAATATAAGAAAACACAAGTTGATTATTTGGAAGAAATTTCTAATATTATAGTAATAAAGGCATCGGTATTTTGTATAGAAGTCGTTTATTTGTTGATTAATGATGATCATATTTTGTTAAAAATTTGTTTATTATCAGAATTTACTTCTAAATAACTTTTTTTTAAGTGCTATGCACAAGTTAGTCAGTTTTAATAATTTCACCGCAATATGTTATAAATATGCTTATGTCAAAACAGAGTTTCGGACATATGTTATAGCAAAAAATTTTATGTTGGCATACGCATTAAAGGAAGTGAGATTGTTCATGTAAAAAATTTAGTTTGAATAGATAATTGCAATGCAAAAATCATATTTATTTAGGAAAAAAAACGTCAGATTGTACAAATATTGCATACAGACAATAATGTAGAAAATGTTATTGCAAAAGCAGTCAATATAAATTTTCCACAGTGATGTAAACTGTTGATTAAGTACATTATAGATATCAAAATAAAGACTATTTAAAAATTGAGAAATGGTATAAATTTAGATGTGGCAATGAAAAAAATACATGTATGTATATACATAAAAATAGTAATAATAATACAGTAAATCAAATTTTAATATAAAGAAAAAACCAAAAAATATTATGAACTTACATAATTACTTACATCGTAAAACTAAACAGGCGTACGGTCTTTAAAGATTTTTTGGTTTTGAAATATAAGCCTCGTTGACTTTAGTTTTTTTATACGAAAGATCGCTACAAAAACAAACAATCCCTTCTCCTAAAATAAACGTGTAAGTGAATAAAATACCAGTATTAAATAATATCTCGTTCATGGATTATTATATCTATAAAGTTTTATTATGGTCATTAAGCAAATTTAATATTATATCAATCATGAAGGTAAATGTGTTAAAATGCTGTATTCAGCCAATTAAGGTTATCAATACAATTATTATTTTAATCAGAGGCCCATCTTGTGTTGTTGCATTAGACAAATAAATAAAAAAAATCTAGTTTTAGTAGGACTTCTTCCAGTACCAATGTTATATGCTTATACGGGGCGAATTGCTATCCCAGTAATTTAATCCCCTTTAGCTCGAACTCTTGGAACGAATTGTCAAATAAACGTAGAAATATACAACCTTGGAGACTTCAATAAAATAGTCTGAATGATGTATTGACCTTTTTTTACTTATTTATGCTGCATGTGCAAAGCGGTTAAGAGATAAATAATACATTTTATTTTTACCATAATAAATTTACCTCTTAGCTCATTTTAAGACAATTTTATTATTTTAGTGTTACCTCTTAATATTTTTTTATGATAACGTATTTAATTATTTTTATACCTGATTTTCTGACTATTTCTGTTTACTATGCTGTAAATTTCTTTGTTTATTATGCTACCAATTTCTGTTTTTGTTCATATTAAAAAAACTTTATACCAGCACTGTTTTTATAAGTATATGTGAATTCAAAATTGTTAATTTTGTTTATAATTCAGTAGCTTTTTTACAAACCTAGTAACTAAAAAGATTTTTCAAAAACTCAAGGATTTTTTTTAATTTCTTGTGTTTGTCGTATTTTAATTTAAATTTTTTTTTTACAGTTTATCAATATAAAAAAAAAATTACTGAGTCCAGTCGATGCAAAAATACAGGTCTGCGTATGAAATAGAACCAGAATCCCAAGTGTTTTTGACTCTATGGCTACTCTCAGGTAAAAATCCTGAAAATGAAATAGAGTGGAAGATATAAATCCGCCTCGTAGTGTAGTAGTTGGTGCATTTGCTTACCATTTGTAAGGTCCCAGGTTCAATTCCTGAAGGGGTGGATGAGAAATATCTGCTTAAAAGGTTGTTCTACTCAGCTTTATTTATTGTCCTTGGACTGGCATCTGAAGCATAAGACTGTAGCTACCTTCCGTGTAAAATAAGAGCTGGATACTCTGCAGTTGTACCACCAATGCAGTGTCCTATGCACCACTGGGTAGGGATAGAAAAATTGATCATATTTATAACTTCATAATTAATTATTTCAGTCAACAACAGCGTAGTATAAATGACTATTAACACAACAATGTTTGAGTATGTCCAAATACTTGCAGACTGGCTGGATTTCCTCCCTAAGGAGTTATTCATATTTAAATATATTTCAACAAAGAGGGAAAACATTTTTAAGAAAGGAATATGAATGTCTTGGCATTTACAGGGCTTATGACATGTCATTGGCTGGTTTAAGTGGCCATTTTACAAACACTTTTAGAAGGGAAAATGGAAGTCTAGGTATTTACAGGGCTTATGACCTGTCATTGGTTGGTTTAAGTGGCCATTTTACAAACATTTTTGAGAAGGTAATATGGAAGTCTAGGCATTTACAGGACTTATGACCTGTCATTGGCTGGTTTAAGTGGTCACCTTACAAACATTTTTTAGAAGGGAATATGAAAGTCTATGCATTTACAGGGCTTATGACGTGTAATTGGCTGGTTTAAGTGGCCACTTTCCGCACTTCACAAAAATCAACAGATGGAAGAATTGAGGAAATGTGGATGTTCAAACATGGGCAGAATGGTAAATGTTACAGTGTGTAAAGTGGCCACTTAAACCAGCCAATGACAGGTCGTAAGCCCTGTAAATGCCTAGACTTCCGTATTTCTATCTCAAAAATGTTTTCCCTCTCTGTTGATATAAATTTAAATACGGCTATTAACACATTCAATATTTATTCATATGTTGCCAACCTGAGCATGCATCAATAAAACCATTTTAATATGGATTTACACGTGGATAATACAATAAACATGATGAAATTGTACTATACCAGCTCCGTAAACAGCCTCAGCTACGCAAGACAGAACAACGGGACAATACGACAATACGACGCGTTTCACACGCGGAACTTTGTACAAATGAATACACGACGGAGCACGTTACGAGAGAGTTCGTGAAAATTATGTTTTTTTTATACCACGATGTATTGGAATTATTAGGAAGACTAATGATTTTTTTTTAAAGAAAAATGCCCTGGAGTTAAACGCAAACGCGGAAAATGTGGCCATTATTGTCTTGCTGTCTTTTACGTGTGCGTTTACACGAGGACAATGCGATCGCGCGCGTCGATGGAGATAATCCGTTATAGAGATAGCTTCCTCATCTTTCTCTAGGACAATGTCGTAGTCCATTGTCTTGTTATCATAATTAATATTAATACTAGGTACGATGCTGGGACAAGTCAATATTGTCTTGTCTTCTGGTGAACGCTACTCAACGGTTTTACTGTAGTTTTTCAAAAATATCTAATAGATATAAAAAAATAAATAATTACAAAGAGTATACGAACACGTATAAAACTCAACCAACTCAGACCCTTTTGTATTTCACACTTCATTTATCTTATTAATAATATCAAATATCAACACCACAGTAAATAAATAAATAAAAATTTTCAGTACGATGACCGCGCTAACAAAATTTGGTGGACTTAACTCCTTCGAGTTTACAGCACTACACATGTATATAATGAAAAATGAGCATTAGCATCGTTTATTTATAATTATTTTACAATGGCAACAGCGATTGCTAAATGACCTTGCTAATTAAAATAACTGTGAAATATTGCGGGGCTTCTTTAACAAATTAAATAAGTCGTTAACAATAATAAATTTAAATCAACCTAATTTTAAAATGTTTCCCTAATTTAACTAATTAGTACAACAGGTGTTAGTACAAATTCACTTTTACGAAGCCAGTGACAACTCATAAGCTTTATACAAGCTTTGCTGGACAGTATTCAAATCCCTTCATAAAGTTGCTCCAAAATACCTATCGAACCTTTGTATTAGGGAAAACACACGTCAAAAAAAATCTACTCTTCGGTCAGCATTTGATTCAGAAGGTGGAAAACTTGTCGAAATCCGGCACCCCCAAACACTAGATTTGGAGATCGTGCTTTTGCCGTTTAGGTATACAATTGTAAAACGCCCTTAAGGTGATTCTTCACAAAAATGGCGTTGTATAAATCAGCCAAATATTATTATTAATATTATTATAAGCGCCCAGATTTCCAATTTTGCTTTTCACTGAGTTTTTCCATACCTGTTGAGTTATTTGTCAATCTCGGTATAATTCGGTGCTAATTATAATTCGGCAATGGTTTAGACTAAATTCTATTTCTTTCAGCCCCAGTGTTTATTCTTACTTCCGTACTTTCAGAAATTCAAAATCGGCAAGTTTATTTTTTGATTGCTAGTATTTCTAAGTTCGTTTTTTTCCGCTTAAATTGGTGGTCGGCATTATGCAGAAAAGTTTGTTTTTGTTTAAAAGCTGGCAGATTTATTTGTTTTAGAGCAAATTCCTGTCATCCTTCTAAATGTGATTGTTTCAAACATATTTTACTTAACAATGATTTGATTATGCCCGAATGTTTGCAGACAGGCTGAATTGTTTTCAGGCGCTAGGCAGTAGGTGAATTGGTTCAGCCGGATGAATCTCACCCACACGATAAAGGTTTTAGCTTTTTCACTTCACAAAAGTCAACAGATGGAAGAGTTGAAAAAATGTAGATGTTTAAACATAAGTAGAACTATGAATGCTACAAAGTTTGTTAAGTGGCCACTTCAAATTTAATTTAATAAAATTTTCCTTCTTATAAAAAATACGCATCATCATCAGCCGTCTCAAGTCCAATGTTGAACATAGACCTCCCCCTTTAGTCTCCATATTTCCCTATCATGAGCCAACCGCATCCAACCACTTCCTGCAACTCGTCTTATGTCATCAGACCACCTTGTTTGAGGCCTGCCGACACTTCTTCTACCCGTTCTGGGTCGCCATTCCAGGACTTTTTTGGTCCATCTAGAGTCTGTGATTCTGGCTATATGACCAGCCTAGCTCCATTTCTGGTTGGCAGCCCTATGGACCACATCGGTGATCTTTGTTCTCGCTCTAATCCATGTATTGGTTTTTCTGTCTCTCAACGAAATACCCAGCATTCTCCTTTCCATGGCTCTCTGTGTCACTGATAATTTGTGTAAAAATTTTTTCGTGAACATAAAAGTTTTACAGCCATATGTCAGTACAGGGAGAACACAAGCATCAAAAAGTTTCTTCTTTAAGTAATGTGAATACTTCGGAGATTTTAGGATAAATGAGAGCTTACCAAAGGCGGCGCATGCTAAACCTCGCCTTCTTTCTATTTCTACCTCTTGATTATCTTTGCCGAGTTTTATTTCATGTCCTAAGTATATAAAACTATCAATCCTTTCAATTATTTCTCCATTTACTAAGATGTTATATAATTGGTTTGCTTTTCTCATGTTACACAAAAACATTATAATTGTTAATTATTTATTATAAAAGCGAAAATTCATTTACATTTTCTTGTATACCCACGAACAGGCCATGTCTTTGTAAATTTTTTTTGTTTACTATTTTTACTTTTAATATGTATTTCATTGCTTTGTAATTATGCTTTATTTTCTGAATACTCTGTTTTACGTCTTATGTATTTAAACAATATTTTGAGTTTGTCCAAATTTTTGTAGACAAGGACTGGATTCAATTCCCTGGGGAGCTGCTAACATTAACATATTACAATAGAGATGAAGAATATTTTAGAGAAGGTAATATAGAAGTCTAGGCATCTACAGGGCTTATGACCTGTCATTGGCTGGTTTAAGTGGCCACTTTACACACTGAGTACCATTCACCATTCTGCCCATATTCGAACATCTACATATCTTCAATTCTTTCATCTGCTATAAACTATAGCTAACTTCTGATTGATAATCCTAAATAATTTTTGGCTGTATGAGTGGTTCTACAGCGGTAGCGCCTTGTTGCTTTGAGTTTAATTCAGTACTTGTTTACAAGGATTTCATCATTCTATTTTGTTCATTAAAATATATTGTCTATTAAAAGCGTATAATTAAGCATCTAAAAATAAGAGGGATGGTCGTTCAAATATGCTGGATAAGAGGACATGCTGGTATCGTAGGAAATGAGAGAGCGGATGAACGAGCAAAAACCGCACTTGTAAAAGAACGGCGCCTTTCTTCTCAGAATTTCCCCTTAGCTTTGCTAAACGCTGTATAAAACAAAATACGCAGCAGCGTTGGGCGGATCATTACCGCGCTTCTTCTACAGGTAAAATCACTAAAATGTTTTTCCCAACGCTGGCTGATGCAGCAAACTTCCGTCATCATCACCAAAGTACTTTCAAAACGGGCCAAATTTTTACCGGACACAGAGCTATGAGAAGTTATCTGTATAAGTTTAAATTAAGGAATGATGACTATTGTCCATGCGATGATATTTCTTCACAAAGTATCGAACATCTGTTGTTTCAGTGCCCATTTTTCAGTTTACAGTACCATAATCTTGAAGCAGAATGCAGAAAAAATAGAATATCGTTAACAGATATCCACACTGTAGTTAAAAGTAGTTATCACGCGCCATTATTCTCGAACTTTGCAACAATGGTGATTGGATTCATAAAGGTAATAAACCAAAATCAGTGATCGAACATCCCATTTCCAAGACAAACAAAAACTATTTTTTCCGAGTACCTTGTACCTTGTACATGACACGTAATACTTCTTAATATAGGGGTCCAAATATATATATATAAATATTATTTTTTTTAAATAGCAATAAAATTTCACGCGCTATGCTAAAATAATACATTGAATTAAATAAAATAAGCAGTATTTGACATCATCATTGTATAGCATCACGTAGAACTCCTATCTATCGACTTCACTGCACGAGAAAAGGATTCAGACGGGCACTTAATAAAAAAAAGCTCTCATCGTATAGCCCGTATCAGAAGACTGCAGTTGTCAGAGACTTTTTGTTTTCTTTTTTTTATTAACTAGCGTGATGTAAACCAGCCCTACACTAAAATTTGATCCACACATACAAACACGCGTGAGATTGTGCATAATATATGTTGTTGTGTGTGTAGTGTTTTTCTTTGTTTGTATTATTTAGTGCAATGTTGCACAGAACATGCACCTTTTTGGCGATTGACCGAAAATAAGTAGAGGAGAATGGACAATAATTGACCATTTCTTTGTAGTTAAAGATAATTGACAGATAATTTAACACCGATAGAGAATTTTATTCAATAGGAATGTGGAAGAAGGCATAAATGTGACATTAATAACGGAAAAAACAAGTTGGTCCTTGAAGATGAAATTCTAAGAGTGTTTAATTCCAGCATTTGTCTTCAAACATTTTGACGTACTCAAAACACGTGTCTGTGGTTTTTTTGTTAGTTTTTTAAATGTTTCAAGCATATAATTAAGAATAGTCCAGAAGGAGCGTAGAATCATATTTAAATACATCGGACTGTGTCCAATAATTCTCCCACTATGCTTCACTTTCGCCGCGCGTATTCGTGATGCCGCCGCGTAATGTTGCACGATGGGAAAAACTATAAACAAAACAGAGTAGATAAGTAAAGGGTCAATTAATAAAAGTAATTGAATTAATGAACTTGAAATTTAAAACAAATTTTATTTTACATAAAACGGATATTTTTATATCATGTTAAATTATATTTGATGTTTTGAAGATAATGTTGGTCAAATGTTCACGATAGAGTTGTTTAATCTGAGATCCGATTTTCATTAGTTTCCTCATTAGATGAGCAAAGAAGGGTAAAAAAAATTACTACCCTGGCTTCGACAATATGACATATGGAAAAATAATTCAATTTATAAGTTATGCATTTGCTACATACACATTCATTTGCCAATTACACATTAGATATGATTGCATACTGTTTTTTTAAGATCCTAGCAGTATTTCTACACTTTAAAAGGACACAGCAGGGCATCGTTGAATTCAATTCAGGAGTTGGTACTGAGCGATGTCTACAAAGAAACTTATGGGTCAAAATGTAAAACTTCACTTATGTAAATTTCATTTATGAGTATTTAGTCGCCTTCTGTTTGATGTGCGTATGCGGTTTCTGGACTATTGTTAATTCTATGGTTTCAATAATATGTACTCAAGCTATATATATGGGGGTCATAACATTGATAACACACACACGTGCAATTATTTTACCTTTAATATAGAGCAATGACCGATTAGTAATCATATTATATTGAAAACAATACAATATATCTGCAAGACCAGTATTGCTCATTAGACATACGTTCATATAAGAGCAATGTCTCTGAGCACATTGAAGTTATTCCTACCATTGAAGCATGAAAGACAAACGAATGCGGCCCATAAAGAGATTATAATGTAACGTCAGTCAGCCCAAAAAGTCAGCTCAACCAAGTCAGCTCAACGCAGTCACTCAGTTCCAGCGTGCAGTCCAAATGCAGTCAGTTCAACACATCATCGCTGTTACTATCGCGCTCCATAACAAATTGAAGTACCTTATTCGCCATTAAATAAATACACCATTGAACGCCAACCTTGTTTTTTCTGTCAATCACCAACTGGGGTAAAACCTCCATACCACACAATTAACGAAATTCAACATTTAAAAAAGGAAACAGGATCGATCAGATAAATATAGAATGTTATGATTGATTCACCTCACCAAAAAGTCATCAGATGTCGCTAAGAAGCCTAAAATAATGTGAAACCACGCATGTTTTGACTTGATAAATACAATTACATTTGTTGATTGTTAAACAGGGTGTAAAATGATCACTTAAACGGTCAATGACAGGTCATAAGTCTTGTAAATTCCTAGATTCCCGAACGATTTCTTCAGCATGGTTGAGATATCTATCAAAAAGTGTTTTCCTTCGTCTGAGTTTAAGATAACCCTTATGTGGCGACTTTGACGTTGTTGTGCCTTCGTTGAATTCAGGACTTGATATATCTATCTTATTTTTGAAAATAATTCAGTTGTATTTTGTTACAATAAGCATAAATTACACGATTATTTTTACAAATTATGGAAAATAAAACAGTAAATATACATGTTAAATATGTCGTCTTTTGTTCAACGTTCTACGACGTTACAGCACAATCTAAAGAGATTTTAGCACATTATTGTAAGAGTTAATAAGTACTCGTACACAGCGAGAGAATATATTCTTCATGATATTATGTCTTTCTAAAACTAATTTTGCTACCATTATAAATTTGCAAATTCTAGTACAACTCGTCTTTTCCATCGTTAATAAGCTTAAGTGGTTTATCAGTGCCAATTTCCCCCTAACAGATTCTGAAATTATGATACATGTCAAAGACTCGCTATGTTTTGTAGTTTGCACCTACATTTTCACTATACATTTGTATGTACAGTCAATGAGAGTCATTGCTCTAGTGATTATGATGATTGTTCAAATTGTTGACATCGATTTAAGAAGGACATTAACATTCAATTTTAGTTTAGTGACACCTTTAATGTATGCAGTACGAGGAAAATTATTGTAAAGAAAATTGTACTTAATTCTATATAAATGCATCGGAAAAACGAAGCAAAAAATGCATTGGTCTGTCAACGTCAATTATGCATTTATTTTTTTATGAATCATTTCTTTATTTATGAATACGCTCAGTAGGCATATACAAGAGCGATATACGTACATATATTACATTATAGAAAAAAAAACAGGGAACAGAAGAGGGTTTTAAGATTATTAAAATTTTTGTAATAATTATTTATTTTAAAAAAATTACATATTCCTTTACTTCCCAGTTATTATTGTTTAACACGGGCACAGTCTAAAAGTCAAAATAAGCAAGTGGATATATAAAAAAATAATTTCATAGAGTCTTTATTTGATAAAATATACACATTATTACAATATTAATACATTATTCAGAAAACAAAGGTGCTCAGACATTAGTTTTAATTAATAATCAAATAAGTAGAGTACAGATATAATACTGTATACGTATAAAATAATGAACATAAAATAAATTAAAATAATGAACACATAAAAATAGTTTAAAGATTTTTTTTTTAAATAAGAAAATACAGTAAAATAACACAATTGAAATCAAATAATAGCGATTTACTAGAATAAATTATAAATATAAGAAAAAAATTAAACACATACGAGTATATAAATAGTGTGTAATTTTAAATGAATAATTATTAGACCATTCAATGAGAAATCATAAATGATCGGATTTTCCAGTCGATTTATATAATATTATGTATGTTTTGAGGATATTTATTTAATTATATTATTTATTTGTATAAATTTATAATAGCATTTTTAAAAATTAACTTGTATAATCTACAAGGCGTATCACCTGTCGTTATCTGGTTTATTCCGCCTGTCTCTGAACATTTTTTTTAAATGCTTCCTCAATTCTGCCATACGTCGATCACAAAAAGTATTTCTGTCTAATAAGATATCTGATACCCGTCGATTATTATAAAATTCTGAGGGTTTAAAATGAACTACAAACTGAAACGACAAACTTTAAACATTATGTTCAACTCCCTTATTTGTAGAGGTCTGGATATTCTAAAATGGGCAGAAACGTGAACTTTAAAGTGTAAAACACCAATCATCAAAACCAGTCAATATCAGGGCAATCTCCATCTCAATTGTTAAAACTGTCAAAAATTAATATATCATTAATATTTAATAGAATAAACATAATAAGTTTGAGGCCCCTGAAAGATTATTTACAATCATTATTACTGTGCATAGTATATTGGTTTAACAAACTCATTAATTTGTTCGTGGAAAATAGCTATTAATGACATTACAACGAAAACCCGTGATCCAAAAATTAAAATTTTTATAAATATTTAAAATTCAATCTAACTGTACTTTCGTATACAACATACATAATGTGTGCATCATAAATTGTACGTCAGATTTATAACCTAAATATGTATTTTATATCTTATATTTTATAGAATTGAAGGAATATAGATGTTCAAATATGGGCAGATTAGTGAATGTTACACAGTGTGTAAAGTAGCCATTTAAACCAGCCATTTACAGGTCATGAGCCCTGTAGATGCCTAGACTTCTATAAAACCTTCTCTTAAATGTTCTTCATCTTTGTGGTAATATGTTAATATAAACAGCTCCCCAGGGAGTTGAATCCAGTCCTTGTCTACCAAAATTTGGATAAACTCAAAATATTGTTGATAAATCCACCTAGTCCATGAAGGAGTATAGAAATTGAAAAAAATACATTTTCAGGCGTTGCCTAGTTTGTAGGTGAAATAATTCAATAAGATTAATCTCACCCTCATAAATACAGGTTTCAGCTCTTTAACTTCACAAACATCAACAGATGAAAGAATTTAAGGAATATAGATTTTCAAATATTGGCAGAATGGTAAATGTTACACGGTTTGTAAAGTGGCTACTTAAACCAGCCAATGGCAGGTCCTAAGCCCTGTAGATGCCTAGACTTCTATATTACAAATTTGTGCCGACCGGGAATTTTCCTATTTGTAATAAAATAAAATGTTGTTATTTTTCTGGCTTGGACACGTTCTGCGCATCCCTCAGGAGAACCTAAACCCAAGTTGCATTTTCTTTAAATCTACGGGCTTTCGCCGCCCAGGAAGGCCGTTGATGACGATCTTTCGACTTTATTCGGCGGAACTAAGGGGCGCTGGAGGAGGTGAAAGAACTGGCCAGCGATAGGGTCTCCTGGAGGCAACTGGTGATGTCCACATGGTCCACTTAGAAGCGGATGTGTAAAAGATGAAGAAGATATTTACTTAAATAAATGAAAATCCAGCATTACAATCAAACCTGATTTATTTTTTTTAAATATACATATTTTCTATAAAAATTACAACACATTTTTAATACACTTTTTGACTATTTTTTTTACATAATCGCCATCCCGTTAAATACATGAAGTTGGCTGTGGCACAAGCTTCTTTATGCCCTCATCTAAGAACTCTCCAGCCAGCTCCTTCCCCTCTTTAGAACCTCTTTCTGCACTTGGTCATCGACTGAAATTTTTATTCCATCCATGTGTGGCTTCAGGGAGGGAAAAAGACAATAATACGAAGGCGCCAAGTCAAGGAAATACGGAGGTGGTTCAAAACATTATAACCAAATGAGTCCAAGATCCTCACACAGCCTTAGCCGTTAAGGCAGAATAATGTCGGAATGAGGTGATATCAACTGGATCCACGCTTTTCTGATTTGACAACCCCCGATTTTTCTCACCAGCAAATCAATTATAATTCTGATGCTTAAGGATAACACTCGAAAATAAATTGGCGAAATAACAAAAGAAGTATGAAAATATCATGAAAAATATAATTTAAATAGATAGCATTTTAGCCATGGAAAGAGACATCATATTTCAAACAAAATGTTAAAACCCTTTTAATCGACCAACAAAAATTAAATGATGAAATTGTATTTTATCAATACGTTATTTAAAAAAACATTGGCCTTGAATATAAAACGCACCCTGTACTAAAACAGTAAGAATAAATAATTCGAAATTTTAACAATGTTTTGGATTTGTCCAAATGTTTGTAGACAAAAGACTAGACTTTACCCCTTTGAGAGTCATTAAAATTAACAAATTACAACAGGGATGGAGAAGACAATATGGAAGTCTAGGCATTTACACAGTGCGTAAGGTGGCCACTTAAACCAGCCAATGGCAGTTCATAAGCTCTGTAGATGCCTAGACTTCTATATTCTCTAAAATGTTCTTCAACTCTGTTGTAATATGTAAAAATTAACAGTTTCCAGGGAGTTGAATCCAGGCCTTGTGTAAAAAAAATTGGACAAACTCAAAATATTGTTGATAAATCCACCTGGTCCATGAAGAAGTATAGAAATTGAAAAAAAAAATCAGGCCTTGCCTAGTATGTAAGTGAAAGAATTAAATTGATGAATCTTACCCGCATAAATAAAAGTTTCAGCTCTTTAACTTCACAAACATCAACGGATGAAAGAATTGAAGTGATAAAGATGTTTTAATATGGGCAGAATGGTGAATGTTACACAATGTGTAAAGTGACCATATAAACAAGCAAACGACAGGTCCTGTAGATGCCTTGACTTTTACATTCTCTAAAATGTTCTTCATCTCTGTTGTAATATGTTGAAAATAATGTTAAGTCTGTAAATCTCCGTTTGCATCTGGGTGTGTTTTATCTAAGTAAAATGCAGGAATGGGTTTATTGAGCCTACAAGTCACATTAGCCTGTTGCAATAAGTAAAATTGTAGGATTTCTCAATTAAATTTATTTTGTGAAATAAATCATCTTTGTTAAATTTAATTTTTCATATTAACATAAAAAGGAAATAAATTATTCTGGTGTGTTTTTTTCCATGTGAAAGTACAGGAATAAGCCAATCGTGTCAACTTAATCACATTCGCGTGTCGCAATAAGAAAAGTTGTAGCAGTATTAATTCAAATTTGTTGTATAATTTATTTATTTTTTTGATAAATATAAGTTTCCATATTAATGTGAAAAGTAAAATTATTATCTGGGGTATGTTTTTTCTATGCAAAAATACAGGAATATGCTAATCGTGTCTACATAATCACATTCGCCTGTCGCAATATGGAAAGTCGTTGCATTTTTCGCTCTCTTATGGTTCTATCAATCATAGTGACAGTAGTTGACATGTACTCGTTAATTCAGGCCTACCCTACGTGTGTGTGTGTGCAGGCGAGTGCATTGTGTGTGTATACATTGTGCACGCATACACGTGCACGCACGTAGAAGGGTTTGTATGCACGGGCGTGCGATGGTGTGCGTGACGCTGAAGTTTGGCAAGTACCATGGTATGTTGTAGAGTGACTGCCTTGAACAGGATTCGTAGAACAGTGCAATAATGCATTAACTTATAAAAAAACTGAAATAAGACAAATAAAAACACAATTGATAGATTGAAGTTATCTACTAACATTAATCAGTAGAATTGAGTTATCGTTATTTTATTATTTTTATTTTATTTTATTTAGGAAACATTCAGTACAGTTACATTGTTTTATATTTTACACAGTTAGACTTAACTCTAATGGACCAGTGAAGTTTCCATATTATATAATATTTATATGTAAGGTTATTAATGAAAGTACAAAAAAGAGAAGGAAAATAAATAGTAGTTGTTTAAAAATTAAAATCAAAGCAAAAAATGTAGAAAATTTGTAAAAGTAATTAAAAGTTAAGAATTAAAATGAAGAATGAAAAACATGCTTAGATGTAAAAATAAAATAAAACAATAACATTTTTTAAAAAGGAAAAACATAAATATACACATACATATTTTAAGGGATTCGAAGAAACGATGAGAAGAATCTTTAAAGAATCCTTAAATAAGAAAATAAATTTATTTCAATTTTAAAAACATCTTCAAAATTAATGACACATAGTAAGAGCAGCAATATATTGATTTCATATACATATACAATATAAGTAATTAATAGTTGTTTGAAAGTATAAAAACATGTCAATTCAGAAGAGAGAAAAGAAAGAATAACAGGTATAGCAAGTAATATTTAAAATTTGAAAAAGCAATACAAGGAGAAGATTTTAAACCAAAGGCAGTTGATAAAATTTCAGTAAAGCGATTTTTGCAGTAATACGAATTTCAGTAAAAAAAATTGATTATATAGGAAACGTGAGTTTTTAGCTATGAAAAACACACAAGTTTGACATAAAATACTTGACAAAAATTTAGACATACAAGACGATTACATAACAATGGTCGAAAATGCAGACACGCAGAATTATAATACCAGACCACAAAAACACTACCACATTAGAAAAGCAAAGACAAATGCAGGACAGTCAAAAGTACTATACAATAGACTTTAACGCTACAATGATAATATAATATCTCATTTTAAGGAATCTGTATTAGATAGTAAAAATTAAATGTTAATAAAATATAAAACATATATGTACAATTGTACAGGCACTATATATGTCGAGAAGTGGACGAGATGTGAAGAATACCTCGTTCTAGAAGGAGGAAAATTTATTTAGTGGACTGTATTGTTGGGGAAGGAAGGTTGCAGAACTCAACTAACCTGCCAATGTTGAAACGTGATGAGTGCTGAAACCCTGGTAAAACTGGCGGTCCTGAGACGTTGGCACAGTTTATATAGATCTGGCGATCTACAGGACGCAGGCACAGCTCGCTTGAGGTAAGATTAGTTAAGCACTTCACTCAGTTGATGTTAGATTGTGTACTGAAATTATAATGTTTTTTTCTGGCACTCACGCGTAGACTTATTGTTACATGGAGTGCGCTAGAAAATAGGAAGAACAGGTAGGTAGATAAAGATTTGGTTGAGAATTGGTCCGAAAATGCCGGCCACTAAAATTTGTCAATTTTAATATTGATTTTACTTGGTTTATTGGTGAAAAGAGTTCGAATTTCTACTGGCCGGTAAATGATTTCGGTTTATTGAGAGTTTAATATTTAACCGTTTGAATTCAAATGTTTTATTAAATACGTTTTTTTCTTCATGGCTCTACAGCCACGTCTACACGTGTAAGTAAGATGATATTTTCTAAAAGTAAATGATATACATAAATAAATATACAACGAACTCCCTCTCTAAACACGAGTGTTCACTCTTTTAGGGGAGTAGAAACGTTATTATTAATTACATGTTTCAATTCTTTTGTTATTTCATATTTATTTTGTCAAGTATTTTAATCAATGAAAAAAAAGACTTCTTTTATTACTACTTGAAAAATCACATTGGATACAAATTTAAAATCAACCTTTAAAAGAACATAATGACTTCACTAACTGGATGAAACGTAACTAACTTGACCTTATAACATGTTTGTATGCTTATGAGTTTTTAAAAAATATTGAGAAATAATAAACGACGACTTTTTTTCAGCAAACGATAGCAAATCAATCGATAATAAAGAAACTGGTTGCAAGTCAACAAATTAAGGTTTTTTTTACACCTAATGTAATTATGACCAAATTTTATTTGATCTACCGATTGTTAACAGTAATAAAATACTCTTAAAGTACACAGAAGTTTTATATAATTCATGATGCCAAAGCTTATTTTCAAGACTGCTTTTTTTTATTTGCACCACATCAAGCCTTGGGACCCAATTACTCCGCAATATAAAGACGAATAAAGTATACCACAAAATCTCAAGCTTGCGAAAGATCACATTTAATATTTGTGTTCTCACCGGGAATTGAACTCAGGGCCTTCCGTGCATGAGTCAAGTGTCTAAACCACTACACCACGGGGGGCGCGAAAAACAAGTGTTTTTATTACTTCTAACTTTTTTTTCCCAGACAGCCAAATATGCATATTTGCTCCCATTAAACTTAAGACACAAAAGGAAATTTATCGCGATTGTAATAATTTGTCTACTTAAACTTTTTCAATGACTTCTGACTGACAATCAATGACTTGCAGTATTTTGGTAACTAAATAATTAATATTTTTCATAAAAAGCACACTATTAAATCGTATTTTATCAATTTTAAGTTTTGAACATAGAACTTCTTAAAGAAGTTTTTGCTAAAATTCATTAATATTTTGCTAATGCATTTAAAAAATATTTTATCTTCGTATTCGAATAAACAAACAAATAAACTATCATGCCGTTTCCCTCTAGAGGTAGACAGAGAGGATTGAACGCTACATCACTCTGTCTTTCATACATACCTCGATTCCTTTACATTCATACATCTTCTCATGCACACACGCCGATTATTCCTACTCTTGACATGTCCATCTTCAAGATTATTTAGACTTGATGGTGCCATGTCTTTCTAGGTCTTTCTTATTTCTGTTTTGTGAGAAATTGCAAAAATGCTAAATGTTTCAGATATTTGTAAATATTTATTGTGATTTAAAACAATGTGTGTAATGATTTTGCCAATAATGAATCAAACGAAATAAAGAAACTAGTTAGCGTATTACTTAGCGTATTATAAAATCTTAAAAATAAATAAGAGGTATAAACAATTGATTATTTTTATTATATTCTGATTTATTTTTCCTTTGCACTTAACGGTGTATAAGATACTAGATGAATAACTAATAAATTATTTTTGAGGAGGGAATATGGAAGTCTAGGCGTTTACAGGCCTTATGACATGTCATAAGATGGTTTAAGTGACCACTTTACACACAGTTTAATATTCACCATTGTGTCCATGTTTAAACGGTCAAAAGCCCTGTAAATGCAAAAGAGGTATAAGAAGAAGTATAAAAAAGAAAAATTCGTTTTTAGGCGTTGTCCAGTAGGTGAATTAATTTGGCAGAATAAATTTCACCAACATGATAAAGGTTTCAGCTCTTTCACTTCACAAAAGCAAACAAATGAAAGAGTAAAATAAATGCTGACGTTTAACCATGGGCACAGTGGTGAATGTTACACAGTGTATAAAGTGGCGATTTAAACCAGCCAATGACAGATCATAAACCCTGTTAATACCTAGACTTTCATATTCCCTCATCAAAAATGTGCTTTCCCCTCTGTTGCAAAAAATTTAGTAATAAATTTTGTTTAAACATTTTTTAATGTAAATTATTGACTTGGCGAAGTTTAATCAGTATGTCTCGCAGTAAATACCAATCTAGGGTAAATATATTTTTAAACCATAGGAGTGTAGGTACTATAAATAAATAAATTAAAAAGAATACATTTCAGATCATATGATCCTTAATTTCACAAACTTCACACTACAATATTAAGATGACAGGCATTATTTAACATTATGCAGGTTTTTTCATACATTTTTTTATTACGAACCCTTTTTAATCACTTATAATTTAAACTTGAAACTACGAAAATAAAATAATACTCTTGTAGTTGTACTTATTTTGAAATTAATAATTCAAATAAAATTATCAAAATTGTGATATTTTTCTGCTCTGTTCCGTTCTGTGAAAATGAATATTCTTGCCATTTTTGGATTAGGTTTATTAAAAAGCAATAATCGTATTTAGTTTATTTATTTATTATTAAGATTTACATGCATATGTTTATATATAGAAGAAAAGAGAAACAAGAAAAAACAGTTTGCATATATATATAGGGATATTATTTTTTACATTCGCCAAACTAGAAAACAGTTTGTTCTAAGGCTAAAAAATTGTGAGTTTACTGGTTTGCAATGGAACATAGTGATAATAAAGTTTTACTAAAGAAAAATTACAGCAAGCTCAAGAAGAAATAATAAATATTTTTTGTTTTGGATCAATTCTCAAATGTTGTATCAAATCAATTAATTTCTCTAATTATATAATTTAATTTCAGTAATTTCATTTCTTCAGACAACAACAAAAAATAAAGCACGTTTAATTGTAAATAATTAAATATATTTAACGCGACAGAATAATAATATGGTGTGCAAATGGTTAATTTTCGTTAACTTTAAATTATTTGTTTTTTTGTAAAATATTGTTTTCAAATGAAAGAAATAAAAGAGACTCATTTTAAAAATTGAAAACTGGCGTTTTTATTAGAAATTAAAAATGTTGACGTTTTTTTCATCTAGTGAAATTTGATGTCTGCCGAAGACGACCCGAAGTTCACAGCTGTTGCGTGCAAAGGTGACCAATAAGGAACAGAATTAGTATGCATAAGTCGATAGTTTCTACCCCTCCAGCCGCTGAGCTATGGCAGTAGTGCAATGGTTCGCAGCGCCGAACTAAGCCGTGCACTAATGGGCCGTTCGGTTTTTCGGTGGTGGGTTAGCGAACCATTCTTGTCCGCGCGCCCCGCCGCTTTCCCGCCGTCCGCGGCCGCCATCTTTTTTCATCCTCCATTATTTTTTAGCAGCAAGTGAGAGCGGCTAGGAGGGTACGTACATAGATGTGTCTGACCAGGTACACGAGATGTGAGGAATATTTCGGCAAACGGTCCCCGGATCCGGCGAGCGCGCTCAGTACGCGGCGGGCCGACACTCATTCTGGTTAGATTTTTTGACTAGCGACAACAAACTCTTTGCCTATCCCCGGATGCGCGCGCAACGGGCGGGGGCGCGACATTTTCGACTTTCCAATTTCAAATTAATTTCTTAAAAACACTTCAATTATTTAAATACACCACGTTTTCAAAATATTTTTTCAGTAAAGTAATTCAACGAATTTACATTTCCGGAATCTAAATAAAATATACCTGTTATTTCGTCTAAATTCTAAAAAAAACGTTAGTCGGTTTTCTGTATTCCAAAAACAGATTATCTCACATTTTTAACAGTAATCTTTAGATTCCTCGAATTCAATTCATTTGCTCGTAGATTAATATTTTCTTAAATTTTCAGATTCGGCGTTTTTATATTTAAACCTATTTTTATACACAGCCAGAAGATGACTCAAAACGGATCTTTAGCAATGAGACACAACCAAATTTGCGTTTCTCTAAACTTTCTCCTGCCGCCAGCTTAATACAAAGTGCAATAATAAACATGAACAATTTGTGAAGTTTTATATTTTATTGTTTTAACATAACAAAGAAGACATTATTCATATACCATTTAACATTAACTGTGTAAAGTGTTTTGTTCTTCATCTTCAAAAAGGCGGTGAGTGTTCCCATTTCAAATTATTTCCGTTATTACATTTTGTCTTTCCACTTTTATTTAAAACGAAAAGAACATTGCCTTCCATTATTTGGATCCAACTAATTATAATTTATTTTATTATAAATTTGTTTTCTCAACTTTAAAACATTATTTTTGTCTATCTTGGTACGCACGTATTTTCTTGTTTTAAGTTTTAATACTCATACATTTTTAAATGAATAAATATTATTTCAACTTTTTTTAGAATATAAACAACAGTGCTTTTTATTTGAATCCAACTAGTTGCTTTTAAAAGTCAAAAAAGTTCACGTGGGTTTCATTCTTTTGATTAACACTGTTAACAGTGAACTTTAGAATTTTAGTTCTATTTGAAATCAAACGTTTAGGTACTTTTACTTAGAACATAAATGACAGCGCTGTCTATTTGAATCCAACTAGTTGTAATTTGTAATCTCATTTCAAATGTCAAAAATTTCCATGCGGGTATAAAACGTTATTTTTTATACATATTTTTTTTTCAAATTTACACTGTTATGTTCTTCGTTTTAATAAACGTTTTGGTATTTTGACTTAGCACATAAGTTACAGCGCTGTATATTTAAATTCAACTAGTAATTCGTAATTTTATTACATTTTTTTAAAAATTTCCATGCGGATGAAAAACTTTTTTTTAATTTCAAACTTCCGCTTTTGGTTCAGTTTAAAATAGAACACGCGTGTTTTAAACTGTAAAACGTTTGAATAAAGATCGTTTAGCTTACAATGAACTAGCGTAGCGCTTTTCACGACGCCTACGCTAGACTGAGTCTACGAGTACACTTCTCGCCTACTGTGTACAAACACCACCCACATCTCCAACTAGCTAGGGAAATAGTAAAGCTTACTAGACGTTTCCACTATTGAGCGTACTCCATCCAACGGAACAGACTCGGAAAATCAACAGGTCTCCGTTCAAAGTACAAAGGCGAGTCGTCGACCACTTTATCCGCAGAGGATTATGTACTTGTCTACCTACTGTTAAACGGATCCCCACATTGGCTAGAGAATTTATTTTATAAAATAGTTTATTGGCAAAAAGTTTAAATTAAGAACGTTTTATTTTAACGTCATTAATAAACGGTATTATTTTATTCATATACTTATTGAGTTCAGAGACACAGCTCATAGTGACAACCAAAAATAATCCATACATGTGAACTTCTCCGACTCGCTAGGAAATCCGTATTGCGTATATTGCGTTGACAAACTCATAGAGAATTTTTAGAGTAATTAAGTTAGTCACTTTCAATTTGATTTAACCATATATGTACATTACAAAATAGAGATTCTATTTCTGACATATAAAAATAATAAAAATGTAATGTCAGTAAAATTGGGTATGCATAAAAATAACATACATTATGTCTTGAGAATAATATGTTAAATAAGTAAGAATCTTGTTACAAAAAACTCCTTCAGAGACGTGAAAAATGACAATCAAATACATATTACAAGCAATTAATGATACATTTTATTTGCTGTTTTCTTAAATTTTATTGCTTAATATTTCTCCGTTAATTTAACAAAACATTTGTATTATTTATTAAATCGGCATTAAATGAAATTTACTTAATAAACACATTTTTTTTTAAACACTTATTTTTTTTATAGTTTTAGAAAGCACACATATCTTTCCATTTACGCGTATAGTAATAAGTTATAAGAGAAATCCGTGCTTTCCTAAACTATATGGTAATGCTTTCAAATAAATTGAGAATTTTCAAATAAACAAAAAAAAACACTACGCCGATACGCTTCGCTTCCTCTACATTCATACATTTTCTCATGGACGCACGTCGATTATTCCTACTTTTGAGATGTCCATCTTCAAATATTTGTTGGATTGGGTCATGCCTTGTCCTTCTCGGTCTTCCTTGTTTTCTGCATCAATCAACATTCGCATTGTAAATCGTTTTAGCTGTTCTTTCGCCGTTCATTCGCTCTATATTACTACCCGGTTAAAGTGTACAATCTACTTCCATTATCCATAAGGAAAATTAGTAAGTTCTTATAATATAAAATTGCTATAAAGAAATGGATAGTGGAGGTTGGGTTGCGCACGGATCAAGCCAAATAGGTAAAATGCGTGTACTGTTTATAAAATTAGTTTTTTATGATTATTTTCGCTTTTTATTTTTTACTATGTTAATAATAATTAGGTTAATTGGATTAATTACGTTTTCTTATTGTTATTATTATGTTAACATTGTTAAATAGCTAATCTAAGGAATGTTTCACATTTTGTAAAATGTTCCCCTCGGCACGGGACATCCCAGTGAGGAAACATTTTTCTGAATAAAAAAAAGAATACCAACAATGTAAAAGTATAAATAAATAAATATGTCCAAACAAACTCAACACTCCTTCCGAATTTTATCGATGAATTTGAATATCTGATTAGTCAATAAAATATAGCTACCTGAAGCCTCTCTGAAAAAAGGTAAATTACTATATGTAAACCAAATCAATTTATATGACAAAACAATCTGCATTTCCGTTAGTGTTTTACTCTTGTTTATGCTAAACATTTTATGTATTTAAAATGTTTGTTTATACATACATATATACATATACAATTGAAATTTAGGTGCTGTACTATTCCATAGAATCCGTGTCCTATAGGTATAACAAAATCAAATGCAAGTGCCATTATTATTCCCTTCGTGTTGTGTGCAGTTGCATTGTGCAATTTAAAATGCAATCCTTGTCTGCAAATACAACACCAAAACTGTTGTTCAAGGTGGAAATTCTAAACATTTCGTTGAATTGAACACATGTGGATTATTCGGGTTTTTATGAAAGCAAAAGGTTAAAATACGTAGGTATTTTAATTTGGTTTATTTTGTAAACATAATTTCTTGTATGACTTTTAAAAAAATCTTTAATCTTTTTATTGATTTTACTTCAAAAAAATAAAATTAAAAAGTTTGTTTGAAAAATCAATAATATTGCATAAATAGTAACCCTATTTTTTTTAAAACACCAGAAACATTACTTTTGTAACACCTAGAAATACTTCCATGTAATGATTTTTTAAACCAAGAGATATAAATATACTAACCAACCTTAAACGATTTATTTTCTGACAATTTTTTTTTATGTAGGTACTTAAATAAATCTCGAATCTGAATGATCTTCTAAATAGATATCTTTTTCTATATTTTTCGTGTATTTAAAATATAAAATAATTCGTGTTTTATTGCATAAGATTAATTTAATATTAAAAGAGTTCTAAAATATGTTGTTAAAGAATAAAACATATTTATTTTAAACAAATAATTTTATTTTGTTCTGCGTTACGTACTAAAAATATTAGGTAAACAATATCAATGTTAAAATTATGAGGTTTTATTTCCATTGATGAGTTAGAGCTAGGCTGCACCTTAAAAAGTTACAGAATTGTTGCATATTTCTCGAAATACACTAAATGGGTATTATGAAAATAGTATAATAAAACCACTCATTTTGCTCGTTTTTACAAAAAACGTAACAATGATCAAACTTTGAATTTTTTTAACTTAACTTTTTTGTTGTAACTTGCCCTTAGACAATGCAACATATATGTTTTTGTCATAGATTTAAAAGATGAATTATAAGAAAATAGCACCATAGACATTTGAATAATTTTTTTACAGAATTTTCAAATTTACTCAATAAATTTATTGAGTAAATTTGAGAGTAGTTCTAAGGGGAATCCAGTTGGTTAGAGCTGCGTTGTTTCAATACACGATCATTTTCGCATGATTCATTTTAACTGATTTCATTGAATATACACCGAGTATTCATTTTTACAGTTACCAATTAAAACGTTCACTTTTTTACTTGGTAAGTATGAGTTTCCAATGAACCTTATTGATTATACTGCACATATTTATATTCAGGAACTTTGAGTGTCTCTGATAATTGAGTTGGCGCCATTATTGGGGGTCACTATACACCTAACTTACACAAACCATATTTGCATAACGCTTTCTGTTTTCGAATTTGTAAAAATCAATCCCATAGTCACAAAATGTATTCAATCTTTAATTTCATCTGCATATTGATCGGATTTACTTAAGAATAAAAAAAAACTAATTGACTCACGTCGCACGTGCTGTTGAAAAGATATTTTATATAGATTCTGTAGATTTGCATATGCAACGTAAAACTTATAATATTGTCTTCAATTTGCTTCAATTAGTGTCACAACGTTGTATCTTTTGCACCACGAATTGCAGAGAAGAATAAATTGGATGTAATGTAATATTGTGAAATTTTTACTGAAGAAGTACGACATAAAATTAAGAGAATATTTTAAACCTTATTTTTGCAAACGTTTTCATTGTAACTTTTCATATTCGTCTAATTCGTCTTTTCATGTAAATCTCGCAATGATTGTTTTTTTAATATTTTTATTTTCTTGAAAACAATTCATTCATATTGATTTTTTATTCTTGACTATTACGAAAAAAATATACTGCATTAGTGTAACATCTCATATCTTATTTCCAATGGAATGAAACGTTTCAACCATAATTTTAATTTTCAAATTATAGATGTTTTATCCATTAACAAAACAGTACAATATATTTAATATAAAAATATTCACTGGTAATTTTAATTAATTAGCTTTTAATTAAACATGTTAAAATGTAGATTAAACTAGTTTGTTATTTTGTATAATTTCTATTGCGTTTAATATTGCATGTCTAATATGTTTAGGAACCCGCTTTATGCATATTAAATCGTCACCTCTAGATACGGTAGGACTTTACTTTCAGGTATCTGCTTATTCTGTGCGTACGTTCGTAAATGTTCACGAATATACATATATTATAACCACCGTCAATGTCAAGTCTAATCTATAAATTTATTTATTTATTTTATTTATTTACGTGTTTTGAATGAATATTTGAAACACAATAATTACAAATGTTGCCATGTTCCAAATCCAATGGCCTGTGCTGAGCTTTGGTGAGGACGGTGACAAACAAAAACAAACAATAAAGTTTTTTTTTTAATGTATGAATAGTATTGCTATATTTATTAATATTATATATTTTTTTACTATAAATTTTGAAGTAGGGCAGTCATAAACATATCATTATGATATTTTTGATGTTTGAAGCACTTACTTTGTGGAACATTATTATTTAATATATTAAAATAAAATAAAATCACTTTGTTTTTTGTGTAAAACTTATATTTTTTTATGATTTGACAATCAACTGGTTTCGGCAATACTATGCCTTCTTCAGAGTTAATTACAAAATTTTAACTAAGTTAAGTTAATTTTGTAATTAACCCTGAAGAAGGCAAGGTATTGCCGAAACTAGTTGGTTGTCAAATTATAATAAAATATAAGGGGTACATAAAAACAAAGTGATTTTATTTTAGTTTAAAATATTATATTATTTTGAACCTTTGCTCTAATAACTACACGGTACATGTATATATTTATGTATATATATAATTTATTTACAAACTACTCCATATGGTAGTTCTCCTCTTCATGTTTGTATAGTAAGTAAACTCAAAATTATTGAATTTTGTCTGTAACTTGGTTGGTACTGTGTACGTAACTAAAGTAATTCTTAACTAAAGTAGAATCATTAAAGTTTTTTAAAATATTCCGTTTTTTATCTATTTAGTGAAATTATTCGGCCAGTTTAAATTTACGCAAGTCAATATTGCCAAATAATTTTAAGACAGGTAAGGAAGAATATATAAAAGTCTAGGCAGTTAGAAATCGTATGACCTGTCATTGTATATGAATGGTTTAAGTCCTTACATCACACGTATACATACACTGCAATATTCATTTTTCCGCGTATATTTGAAAATCAGTATTTCTTCAATTATTTTTATGTTGTTTTTTGTGAAGCAAAAGATCTGAAAGCTGTAGTTAAACTCTGTAAAACAATTTTTATATACATAATAAAGTCGTATTAAATGTTAAAACGAGTATCTGAAAATTAAGTCGTTTTGTTAATCTCTTTTATTGTGTTATTTGAGATTTAAATTCAATTGCAACACCTGTAAAAAATACACAGGTGATTTAGCAATTTGTGAACTTATAATATTACGGGTTAAGTACATTTAAATACTCAACTTTCGCGTGATGCAAGTTAAATGATGCGTTGGTACTTTCAAAACTGCGTATCCTTGAGTTTGTATAAGAATAATGCAAATAAAGATATTTGCATTATATAAAAAATGACGCGTGCGTTTTTGTGCAATTTTTAAGAAGCACAAATCTTTCGAAGGATGAAAGGTTTGCGAAACAAGGCAAAACACTCGAGTGAAAAACAAAACAACTCAAATAAAGGAAACTTGTTTGAACGGTTAAACTATATTGTCACTGGATCAACATTGTCAACATTTTTAAATTCTTTTGATTTTATGTATTGAAATGCCTAACGAATTTGCATAAGAGTATTCAATACAGTTAATAATATTATTTTCAATTATACGGGTATGTTTATTTATTTTTTTGATATTTTTTTCATTAAATAATCACTTCAAATAATTGTTCCGTGTTAAGTAAAATATGTTTTTTTTATTATATTTTTAAAATATAACGTATAAAAGCTAAAATAATTACAAGATTTTTTTTTTAGCTAATACATTTGTTTTAAAATTTACATCATATAACGATATTCAAATAAACAGAATCCGTTAATGAACATACATTGTATTTATATAGTATGTACAGATTTTATTAAATTCTGATTTATAAAATAAAAATATATGTTACCTATAGTAATTAAAAGTGCTTACTTTTTTTTATTGAATAATAGTTTTTTAATAAATTAATAATGACAGTTATAATATGTTGTATGTATGTAAAATATATAGTTTTGTTTCTGTTATTACTTATTTATTAAAAAATATTATAAAATTTATATAACAATCTTATCTAAAAATTTTTAAGAAATCATTAAGGAAGAAGCACATTTGTTCATAGACGTATTTACACTACTTTCAGCAATTATAATTTTTAAAAAATATTTTTATCATCATATTAAATTACATAAATAAAATTACAATTTAAACAAAGTTGGTTTCATTGTAATTTTATTTATTTACCCCGTTGTTACACAGATTTTTTTTTTGTTTTTAAATAGTAATCAATATATAGAAACAATTATAAATGTACTGGACAAAGTTAAAAACATTGTAAAAAAGTGAGTAAAACTAGTTAAATGCGCAGTAAAAACAGAATACATGGTAAGAAGTATATTTTTAAAAAAAACATAGAAAAATACCGAGTAAAAAGAGAAAAAAATAAAGTAAAAAACAAAGTAAAAGATGTAATAAAAATATGAAAAATGTATGTGTATATAGTTAACAAAACATATTTTATAAAAAACATAGTAAAAACAGATAAAAAGTCACGAGGATCATAAAAAAATCAATCAATCCAGAACTCAAAAATATACATTAACAATTCAGTATAATTTACTTTACTACAATATACTATAATATACTATAGCAGATTAAAAATTATGATTTATTATAACTAACAACTTATAGAATAAATAATTATAAACTTATTTTTTAAATCCGAAACTTAAACAAAAACATGAAAAAATTATGTATTCCAAATAAACTAAAAAACAATGTTTGATTTATAAATATACATGTGCTTATTGTGAGCATTAAGGTATTTATATTATGAATAAAAATGCTAGTAAAGCCTCTTATATTTCAAACATTTTCTCGGAGGACCTACGTAGGTGTCGAACCCCAACCTTTCGAAATATTCTACCTTTATGCACTCAGTCGACTTGCTTCGCGGCAAAAGCCACCACTCCTCATTTAAAATTCACCAATTTGCGTTATGGAATTTCGGGTTAGGAAATTTCTAGTACAACACCCTTTAATTAACCTTTTAACACATTGCGGAGTTTACTAAGCAATTGAGCGCGTTTAACTGGAATGAAAGTTATTATTATCAACAACCACGAAGCAATTTCTGCGATTGCTTTTTTAAAACGATTTTATTGATTAAAAAAAAGGAAAATCACACATTAGTAAAATGTTCTAATTCTCACTCAAGCGTGAGAACCCGATCAGGGTCTGTAAAGGTCTTTTTTGTATTACTATACAGGCAGAGATTTATTCTTGGAAGATTAACGTTAACTTAGGGCTCTGTTGCAGGGACCCGATGAACATGACTGTCGTTTGGGAGCTAGACAAGCAAGGCAGGAGCGAGAAAGAGAAAGAGTGTATAATTTACTGCCTTAAATAGCCTCTGTAGGTAGATTCATATATAAACCAAAATACACATCTAATGCACTAAAACCTACCCACATAGGAATACAAATCTTCACAGGTTCCAATTCGATTTTAATATCGGGCGCCTAGCCTTGCCTGTCTTTAATGTCTATCCTTGAGAAGAAATGTCGTAAAGTTTTATTTAAAAAAATATTTTACATAATTTTAATATCCTATGGTATATTTCAATCAAAAATATTTCGAATTATCTTGTTTTGAACAAAATATCGTGCATAAAAGTACGACCGAATTTCTCAGAAGTATTGCTTCATCAGATGATTTTCGATAAAACGTAGGTATGGTACGTAACATTTGAATATTTCTAAAGCTCTAATGACTTTTAGTGATAACGCTTATCGTGGTTTCAAATTTACTGATTTTTGTCTTCTTCTTGACTCTTTCCCAACGTTGGAAATCACTTTTAAAAAGTCCTCTCCGCCTAGCGCTTCCTGGAACAACTCTTCCACACACCTCATTTCTGTCCATTATCTTATGTTGCGCAGCTAAGACGATTTTCTTCTTAACCTACCTAATAATGCAATTTACCCATCTAACATTTTAAATTCTAAAGGGCTTCATAGTTTGAAGACTTAAAATGCTCTATGTGCATTATTAAAGTACATGCGGTATGTATATCGATCATGTATTACAGGAAAGTAAGGTAATCAGTCTTACCAACCTACCTTAAAAACAAATATTTCATGTCGACCCTTTCAGTAATCGAACCCAGGACCTCTAACATGGTAGGCGAATACGTAAACCACTTCACTGCAAGGTGGACTTCTCTTCACTCGATTTTATTTTTTAGGATTTTTATCTGGGTGGCAATCGAGTCGGAAACACTTATCTAAGATTCTAGTTCTATTGCACCCACAGTACTGTATTTTTCATCCGCCTGGACACATATAAATTTATTGCATTACTCGATACGTAAATACATTAAAAAACCAAGATTAAAAATCGTGTTTCAGATAAGCAAGATTTTATGATTAAAAATAAAATATTTTTTTATTGCTTTTGTTTTTTCTTACTTGTGAAATCGACTTGTAGGGATATTGATTTATACTATAACTGAATTTCAATTCAATTTACTTCATAATTTATATGCACGTTATGAACTTGAATTTAAGGCGTACATTTTTTTTAATACATAAAAGATCCTCTCGTTAAAGTAGTGGGAGAATCCTACTCCGAAAAAGCCCTTGTGAGACTTAGAACAGATCAATATATCCAGAGCGATTTTGTTTAGCAGAGCGATAGCTTTTCCAACAGGCATAACCATTGATCCTGTTTATTGGAATATTTATTTATTTATTTTATTAGGTAAACAAACAGTATGTACACATATATTGCCAATTTCTTTGTATATTCGTGTAAGAAACTCATGCACACACCAAAAAAATTGTTTACACTTAGTACAATAATTTAAATTATGTTCAAAATAATAAATATAAAACAAACGGAATGAAAAAATATGTATTTAATAATAATAATAATAAACTTAAATATCTGCTTCTCTCAAAATGTCTATAATTTTTTATCTAAATTTACATACATCGTCACAAAAAATATCAGCTTCGGTAAATATATTGTTATTTTGGTCGCATATTCCAGGTATTGTAGATTGTTTAAAACAGTTTGTTAACGCGTTTTCAGTGTAAAACAGAAGATTTTGTCTTGTCGGTCTAGATGGCACACGGAATGGAAGTCTTTCAAGTAGGTTTGGAGAATCAATTTTATTATTTATTAATTTGAATAAAAATAACAGGTCTAACATTATTCTTCGATTTTTAAGAGAGTTGATTCCATGGTACTACATACTTTCAGCATGATTAGAAAAGTTAATGTTTAACCGGTAGTCGACCTGCTTGAAATTTTTTTGTTGGACCCTTTCTAGTCTATTGATACTTACATTATAGTAAGGTGACCAAATAAGAGTACAGTATTCTACCTGGGGACGAACAAATGTTTTGTAGAGTTAATATAAACCGATATATGCTGATGCTGTCTTAGGAACATACAAACCTATGCTCATCATAATCTCAGGATTATCGACTATACTGCGCAACAATCGATAAAAAATCTGTAGTCAAATACACATTCCTTCTAGTCTCTGAACTGTTATAGCCATGCATACCCTGGTGAATCACGGTCGAATAGAGCCAAGAATGTCATCAATATGACTCAAACTACTTTTAAAACATACACAATAATAACTCTATGGATATTATCTATGCATAGGATAAGTTATGCAGTTTGTACCAAAATTTTCAAAATGTCATTATTTAAATTTTTAAGCGAGCAGATTAAAGCTGATATGCTTCAATCTATTTAAACGAAAGTCTGTTGTTGGTGCACTTTAACTTGTTAGCATGTTCACATATCTCGAGAGTGAGACAGATTTCTATTTACGCCATTATTATTCGTGTCATGATTTTATTTGAATACACAGCAATATTCAAATCATCTTTAAAATCACAGGAAAAGGACAATAGAGCAGTCCTGATTATTATTTCTAGATATCCTTTTATACTTGTGGTTATTTTAGTGCCAAAACAATCGTAGAATATTTGATATTCAGAAGCGCAACCATAATTCAGCGGAATAACCTGAGTTAATAATACTCTATAGGGGTCATGTAACCCAGACTACATACCTAATAATACAAATTTGATCCGAGATGGTTTAGAAAAGAACGAGATGTAATGAAAAATATTTACCTATGCCAGTGGCAAAGCCAATTTCACCATTTCAAAAAAAATAAAATATTTTTAATATGTTTAAATCATTAACTTTGTGGTCAAACATTTTAACGAATGTTAGTAAATATTAGTATACAACCACTTACCGACTTTTTTAGTATACTGGCTTCGAGACGTGGCCGTCTCTTCATTAGGACACTCACTTCACCAACTAAGTGGTTTTATACCAATATTTACTAGCATTAATTAAATTAGTAAAATTCATTATTTAATTTTTGCAGCTAATTTATATATTTTATTTAAATTTTAATTTATTCATTTGACATGTAAAATGATTTCATGTTTTAATTGTTTATAGTCTATCAAACTAAGCCCAAAAAAATCTTTTAAAAATATGTATCGTATTATCATCGCTAAGTTTTGTTAATTTGAAATTACTCTGCCCGTGAGGTCACCAGCTGTCGTCGGAGAGTTGTCTTAACATTTAAAAATGAACTATGTACATATGAAAACACGATAAACATGGCTTCCAGGAAACTAAAATATATCCAAACATATAATTGATTGACTATTTTATACAGCTGTTCACTAGAACTTGTGACGTTTTATTGTAGTTCATGTTTATCAAACATATTTTATTCATATTTTCATACATTTTTAATATACTTCGGTGCATAATTAAATGCTCTAATTTTTACCGAGTGTTAGAAAAGCATGTCAGAATATCAGAATAATGTATCCAGTTTCCGGTAGTACTGAACTTCCTCATTGGTATGTATTTTTTGTATCATTTTTTAACTTCCGAATGTAAATATTTTTTTAAAAATAGAAACAAAATAAGAGCTAAACTAACCATGTCAGTAATGTATTTATTTTAGATAGTTTCACAAATAAAATTTGAACACCTAGTTATATTATTAACTAAGGAACAATACATAAACAAAAATAATTTCAAAAATAAAACATTGTTTTAAAATCCAGATGCTTTCCGATGACGCACTATCAACCTTGTTTTTAAAAAATTGTATTTAAGAAAAATCATCGCCATCCCATGAAACGATGCGATAGACCCAGCATCCCTAATCTCTTTTGGCCACTCATTTAACATCTTAAATCCTTTGTGATACATATTGTTTTGAGTTGCCTGGATTCTTGTTTTGGGGAGTCTGAAACCTTTACATCCCCCGTAGGATAGCGATGAATTTCGTTATTACGCTGAACATTACCAAACATGTATTCGGGCAATCACTTATTTTTTACTTAAAATATTAACACTTCTGTAATTAAAATTACTCTTTGTTTTACCGAAAACATTTTCAATACCGTCAACATATTATGTTGAATTTTTGTAAATCTGCCAGATCTCAATATTGTCCTCATAATTCTGAGCTTTTTTAAAAGCTTATAAATAAAATAAACATAAATTGTCTACCTAAAAAATGAAAATATTTATAAACGTCTAATAATACATTTGAATGGAATTATGTACATAAGAAATTATGCTATTTGTAAATGATTTGATATTTCAGTTTCCGATACCATAACTCCATCCTAATAAATATTTCCTTTATTAAATACCCGTGAGATTTCTCAGGAAGGGGGTTTCCGGCTGAATTATCTGACAGATCACGGAACTACTAAGTAGGGAATAGTGATGCAATTATTGCTATTTTTAACTAATTTTTTTCGAGCGCGAAATTAATTTTATTAGCATGTGAAATGCTATTGCAGTTATTATACCAAATGAGGAAATAAAATTACTAAATAGAATTTTAGGTAGACATGCACTGTCAAAATGTTTATTTTGTGTATTTTTTTTTTTTGGAAAGCCAACATAAATTTATAAAAAAATATAAAACACATATTATAAATACATTTCATAAGGTGTAATTAGAGGCTTCCTCTTTATATTAGTAAAATAGATAATTGTCATAAAAATATAATACACAATGTAAAATAACTAATCGTACACTACTTGCAGTATTATTAATTTGTAAAAGTAATTTATATTTAAAAAAATTAAAAAAAACAGTAAATCTACACTTAAATATCGATCTTACATTGTTATATATATATAGCTGACCATGCAGTATACTTTTATTATGTGCCTACATACACTACAGCCTATATGTATATATGCTCTGGATTCAAGGCACAACAGTATAACTTGAAATTGAATTATAAATTATTTTTTTCTTTGATTTTATAATAATTTAACTACAGTTTTCTAATGTCGTGAAAGTTGAGAGCAATAAAATCAGACGTTTTTCTAAAAAACTAATGGTCTGTTAATTAAAAAAGAATATATGAAAAAATTAAGTGTTATGATTTTTCATAGAATTTAATTTTCAATTACGACAACATTATTTCTTTGTGACTGTTTTACGAAATCTTTTATGTTTTCTGTTTTTGTAAAATGGGTGTTTTTAGGTGTTTAAATTAGTGAAATGTAAAGACATACATTGGTACAGATATAATATGTTTTGTATTTTTCATATGTTGTTGCATTATTTTTTAAAACTGCTTTCATGTCCTTGAACATATTTCAATATAATTTTGCGTAAAACTTCACTTCTCAAGCTTTTTTTATCTTAATCCAATAGAAAGTTGAATTAAATCATTCTTATGGATTGGTTTATAAAAAGTTGATTAATTCATGCATTATGGGTTCATTCATTATAATTAAATTCAATAAAATAATTTTAAAAAAAACGTATTCCAAATTTCATTAGACAAAACTCCTGTCGTATGTTGGGATACAACATAATGGAAAGTGGAACCATACATATTAAAAACACCAAAATATATTTTTTTACGTAAATAACAATTCCATATCATTATCTAAAACATTATGCGGGACACCATACGGTGCATTATTTTATAATGAAAAATTAGCAAATTGATGCATCGCGGCGGTCTCCTGCAATAGTGACTTTCGCAGGACAAAATCCAATTTTAAATATTATTCCTAAAAATTGTTTTTATTTGCTTCTTATTTCACTTGAAAGTACGTTCCTCTATCTTGAGCAGCTCTTAACAGCGCCTTAACTGTTCTGATCCTCGTCTAGTCTTGTTTGTTCTGGAGCAAAGAAATTTGCCTTTTGCCTTCAGCTCGACAACCGTCTATTTTGCCTTTTATAATTAAATGGAGTAGCTCGCACTTTTCTTTTATAGGCACACGCCCCAGATTAGACACTTAACATTGATTATTTTTTTGAGAACATTAAGTTCGTATTAAACGTTCATCGAGGATGTAAAACACTCTTTGGGATTTAGAAATTAAGTAATCCAAATTACGAAAAAAATCTTGTACGAGCGTTCTGATAAGATCTCTTCTTGTAGCCGCATGCGTCAATGACTCTATCATAAATATTAGAAAATTATTCATTATTCCATGTCCGCTCCCTAGTTGGAGCATATCGTGTTCACAAAGATCTTCCAAGCATTTCGGTCATCTGCCAGCTCCTGTGAATCCCCGTAAGTCAGGTTTGCGTCCCGTAGTTCTGACAAGAGCTGCCGACAAACAATCAGTAGTAGACGTCCAGGACGTCGAGAATCTGATGCCTTGTAAAGTAGGCAAGCGTAGTTAAGGCTCTTGGGAAGCATCCGCAGCACGTGACCAAGCAAACCGTATCACCTTTGATTAATGACAGTTGTCACCGGAGTTTGCTGCGTCCATTATTTTAAAACTTCATTCTTAACTAAGTCAAACCACCGCACACCCAAGATTCTTCTGAGACACATATTCTCAAAACTCAATATTTTGCTGTTTTCGGCCCTAGTGAGGTTCCCCAATTCGCATCCATAGATGAGAATAGGTGTTATGTAGGCGTTATATCGGTGACATTTGGTTTTCACTGAGTAAATATTGGATCTCTAGACAGCTTTCGTACTTTAAAATGTGGCGCCTGCTACTCCTAGCCGCACTCCCAGTTATTTTTGAAAGCTGCCATTTTCTGTAACATATACTCCCCGGCATTTAAAACTCACGACCTTTTCAATAATTTGGTTTGACAGATTCAGGGGATTTTGGGCACCGAGGCATGAATTTTTACACAGTATATGGGATTTTGCAATATTGACTTTTAAACCCATGCATGCGGAGTACCCATTTAGGCCATCTACAGTGGTTTGAAGACCCCTGACTGAATCGTCAATTATAACCGCATCATTGGCATACTCTAGGTCGCATAGTTTTCGGGAGGAGGAGATGGATATTCCTCGATCTAGTGGAATTAACTTCCTTAAGATGAAGTCCATAAGGATTATAAAAAGAAACGGTGCCAGGACGCGACCTTGACGAACTCCGGTCTTAACTTCAAACTTATGTGACAACATTGAAAATCAAATGAAGATTAATCGAAAACAAGATATATTCCCATAAAGACGAGACATCGCCTTGGCGATAAGTTTTATCTTTCGAAGAGTGAGCTGATAACGTGTTTTTTATTCACACTTCAAATATACAATAATAAAGGTTTTGAAAATTAAAATCAATCCAAGCACTTTTAGCGGTTGCTATTGCTAATGTAAATTGTATAGTGAAATTGATTTGCTAATGCTAATTTATTCTTCCACTGGTAAGTACAACTACCTTCCTGACCCTTTGGTCTTTAGGGACTCCCCACCTGTTGATCCTTCAGACCTGCCCCATACATATCCTGTATGATGGATGGAGCCTCGTACCTTTGAGGAGACTTATTACTTCCAAGTCACTGGCCGGCCATATAAGGGATGTCGAGCGGATATTTAGTGTATGACGCGCTACAGACGGCCTTTGTTTGGGGCAGCAAGGAAAACTTGCTAAATTATGATGCATTAGATGTGGTTTTCGATTAATGAACTGTTTTTCATAGCTATTTACTTTGGATAATTATTTGCGGACACAATTGAGTAGATATATCATACAAAATAAATAATTCGATGCCTTTTCTATAGGCTTACTATACGCGATAATGACGCAGAAAAGCATATTAATTTTATTAACAAATTACAACAGAGACGGAGAACGTTTTTAAGACGGTAACATGGAAGTTAAGGCATTTACAAGGCTTACCTGTCGTTGGTTGGCTTTTTTTAATTTTTTTTTTTTAAGAGGTAAAACAGAGTATTTAAAAAATATAGGTTAATTACATAGCAATGAAATACATACTTGAGTAAAAATATTAATTATAATTAAAAAAATCGTCGACGTTTCGTGACGATGTCGGTCACGACGAAACCCGGTCACTGGTATTTAAAATAAAAATAAAAGTGGAATAAAAATATTTGTATTTTTATTATTATAATTAAAATGCAGTTCCACCAAGAAATGTCAGTAGAAGAACTCAATATATTTAAAATATTAAGTAGCCACTTTACACACTGTGTAACATTCACAATTTTGCCTACGTTTGAGCATCCATTTTTCTTCAATTCTTATACATGTTGATTTTAGTGAAGTTAAACCAGCCAACGACAGGTCATAAGCTCTTTAAATGCCTAGACCTCCATATTCCCTTCTCTAAAACGATCTCCAATCTCTGTTGTAATTTGTTGATCTTAATGACTCCCGAAGGGGTGAAATCCAGTCTTTTGTCTACAAACTTTTGGACAAACTCAAAATGTTGTATTTGCTTGTGCCAAATTCATAGTTAATCCTTTATGTATTTAAATGAATGTATGATGTTTTGTCACATTTTTAGTTGCACTACAAACTCATCCATTAAAACATAATTATTTAACTAATTATGAAAATAATAAAATTTCGACAGATAAAAGGGACTGCATTTGCACGTATTGTTAAAACTTTTTAATTTAGATATGTGGAAGCCAATACTCTTCGTAATAGTCTCAAATAAAAGTTTTCTTTTTACTTTCGAATTTTCATTACTTGATTAAAAATAATGGCTTGCAAATAAAGTAAGTATTACTTATGTATTAATGAGTAAGTTAAGATATACAATGTTTTATCACGGATGTACGTAAAATTGCATATTAAATATTTTAATATAAATAATAATAGTTGTGTTTTCGTTAAAATTCACAAAATGACTCGAATGACAAAAGAGAGAAAAAAAAACATTCTGTAGAAAATGCGACTATACATTTTTTTTTGTTGCCCTTAATGTATTTTTTAGTTATTTTATTACTCAACAATTAACTTGAATTTTCATTTTTGAATTCTCTGGTAAAAAAATGTCTCTGTAATAATTGAGAAGTAAATTGACCGCGCCGTGGCACATATTTTAAGGTTTTCAATCAAAGATATACTTTTTTCTCAATTGGGTATTTTTACGTTATTTTGTTATTATTGTTTTCAAATAAGCAAAAAACTACTATGCTAATAGTATAGAAATTCTTTCCGCGCGACGTCGGATAAATTTTCAACAAAGGTTTAAAAAATGCATATTTCAAATTAACCGAAAACGAGACGTGGTGCTCTCTGTTGGACAAACGGCACGTATGACGTTTTAGCGCTTAACTGCTACGCAATGTTTATTAGAAGCCTTGTTGGCAGTCGTGACGCGTGACGTCAAAATGACGTGATGCCAACTGAGAGCCGTTTTGTATGTGCTCATTTTTAAATCTGAAAATTATAAATGAAAACTCGTTTTGAATACATTTAAAGTAGTATTATTAGAATCGTAAAAATCCGCTATAAATATATTATATTTTTAACGTTATTCCCAACTTATGAAAATACCCAATTAGTCTGGATGTTCTAGTGTATTTTTTACAATTTCTTTAGCTCCCTTTTTTACCTGCTGACGAGCCTCTAAAATTAAGGTTTAGCGAGTTATTTCTTTAAATAAAACATGTTCTCCTAGTTTATTTCATTACATTTTTTTATTATTTATTTGACTCTTTTTTTAAGAATATACATAGTTAACATTTGTATTACAGTAGTTTGCAAATACGAAATAAATACAGTTAATAAACAACTCCCCGACTCGTCGGAAAAAAGTTGCAAGAGTTGGTGTGTTGTGTTAAACAACAAAATGACTACTGACTAAAATGAAAATGACTATGAACTACAAACAAAATGAAGACAAAATCACAATACACAAAGCAATATAACAAATCTTTAACTTACTCAGGTATTAAAGTCAAAAGGTAGACAACCTCGTTTTATAGACTTATTTTACCTTTAGTTTCAGTCTGGGAATTGGCCCGAAAACAGAATTCGCGGATCATTATAAACAGCCTAGCGTAACTGATTACCCACAAAAAGTGATGAATGCATTTTTAGTTGCAGTTATAACAAGATGCACTAAATTCGTGTTTAGCGAGAAATCACGAACCATGATTCCGGTCGCACAATTTTGGTGCACTTTTTTGGTAAACTGAACAAAGCAGCTTGCAGTTTAAGGCTTTCGTTTTTTTTCTCTCGATTTTTAAGGTTTCTTTTGTGTTTAGTCACCGTTTCTATTTAATCAACATTGTTATTTTATTCAATTTTTTGTAGACAAGTACTGGATCCCCTGAGGTATTTATCAAAATTATATTTTTTTACTTCACAAATTCAATGCAGTGAAAGCACTATATCTATAAGCCCGAAAACAGTTTTAAAGATCAATTTTTGTGAAAAAAGTCGAGTAACTTTATAAAATATCAAGAACCGAGATTTAAATTATGTTAACTTTACAAGTTTCATTGCCCCTTTTCTGTAAGTTTGGCAATTTGTATTGATTACTGTGTCGAATATTGACTTACAAATAAAATGGACGGATGTTTTGAAGAAAATAAATTTTCAGGCATTTTCAGACAAAAGGTTTCAGCTCTTTAACTTCACAAACATCAACAGATGAAAGAATTGAAGGAATACAGATGTTCATATATAAGCAGAATAATGAATGTTACACGATGTGTAAAGTGGCCACTTAAACCAGCCATTGACAGGTCATAAGCCCTGTAGATGCCCAGACTTCCAAATTACCTTCTCTTAAATGTTCTTCATCTCTGTTGTAATATGTTAATATAAACAGCTCCCCAGGGAGTTGAATCCAGTCCTTGTCTACAAAAATTTGGACAAACTCAAAATATTGTTTATAAATTGACAGGTTGAAATTTTGTTTATCTAACTGCAGTATTTTAATGTTTGCTACTTCTAAACATTAAGATAATATTTTTCACTTTAAAAAGGTTTCCTCATAATCTAGTCCTTAGTGGAATTCCAGAATAAATATCCTTTTCAAATACGTGTATTATTATTATGCATAAGGGAAAACTTTAGGACTATAAAAAAAACTATTTTCGGATTTAATTGTTTTAAAACCACACATGTTCGCTTGTGGTCGAGTTAGATAAAAACACAATAGAACACAATAAACTGAATATGAATAATGACGGTATAAATGTAAAAAAAAACACGGCCGGCCGACGCATTTTTCAAAGTTCCTTTCATCATTAGCTTGACAGTTCTGGGTAGTTTGTGTGAAATAATCGTCAAAATGATGCAACAATATAACTGATGCCAAAAACAGAGATGAATAAATATGCTCTTTACAAAAAACAGCAATAAGTCGAAACAATATAATAGGCGTGCTAGGGGTAAATTAAAGAAATATTTATTATTGTTAAATAACAGGCAATACTATTTCAACTTCACTGCAACCCAATACGATTGATTTTAGTTTAAATGATTTATTGAAATTCACGACTAAAAGATTTACAATAAAAAATATTTATAATTTCGTTAAATAGATGTCAAATTGAATATTCTTTTTTTTTATGAACAGCCACAAAATAAATAAGTTAACACCAATTTTAAAAAACAGTATTCTTAAAATATCATTTTATGCGGGTTATTCAAGAGCAAATACACAGTAAAAAAAACCTTTATGAACTACAAAAATCAATATATATTTACTATATAACAAATGTAACGCGGGTTTTCTTAATCTAATTGATTTTAATTATTATTTTTTGAATAAAACCAAAATAATTGCCACAAAATTTGTCACGTCGCATCGTTGGATTTTATTTATTCCAACTGTAATCAAGTAAAATTCCAATACGATTCCAAGAAAACCATCATTTATTTTTTTCATCCATTCGCTCCAAAACAGGCATGCAATCTCGCATTTAAAACATTGTGACAATTCATAACTCCAACTTTATTTTTTTTATTGTCGTTACTCAAGAAATAAGTGCATTGTTCTTGTATCAACAGTGAAAGATATTAAATTCGATTACGGTAGAAAATACATTTAAAGTATTGTAGGCTGAGAAAGGCATAATCTATGAAATCAAGAAAGGAGCTCTGCGTTGGTTTGAACATGGAGAGCAAATGGACAGCGAAAGAACGGCTAAAAATATTTACAATGCGAATATTGATGAATGTAGAAATAGAGGAAGATCGAGAAAGACATGGCATGTCATGGCATGCTCGATGTAACCAAATCGAACAAATACTTGAATAAAAACATGTCAAAAGTCAGAATAATCGGCGCGAGTGCATGAAAAGACGTATGAATGTAGAGGAACCAAGATATGTATGCAAAGATAGAGTGACGTGGCGTTCTATCCTTTCTGCCTACCCTTACGGAATAACGGCGTGATGGTTTGTTGTTGTTGTTAATATTATTTATTTCATTTATTTATTTTTAGTTACATCGAGAACATTACAGAGTATCCAATTAATTCTCAACACATAACAAAATATACATTTCAGATATATTAAATAGAAAAGAGAAAAAAAATCTAAATTATCATTTAAAATGAACATACATATTACAATTTGGAAATTTCTCTTCTAAGAGTAATCCCACTGTCATGAAATATATCGACATCCGAGGCGATACGATTGAATAACACGACTGCTCTTACTACCGGCATAACCATTGGCAGGTTAGTTCTGCATCGTGGTAGATAGAACAACCTGTGCTGCCTTTGCCGAAGATATTTATCAGGGACAAATAGACCGAATTCATTCAGAATATCAGAATTATGTATGCGACCACCAATGAGTTGAAAAAAGTGAACACCCAAATGAATATTCCTTCTCCCCAACAAGGATTGTTAGCCCAGCATTCCTAGTAAGAAGTCAGTCAGTATATGAGAGTTAGAGTCTAAAACTGGTGACATGTGGTAATTAATACTTGGAAAATGGAAACCACGAACTTCTAGTACACGACATGTGTTTCATCTGGCTGTAAGTAATAATGACAAGAAAATGAAAATAATAATGAATTTCAAGTTGTTACTTATCGGTTATAATGAATAATAGACTAAACATTGCGTCTGTCACTTAGAGATTTAGATTTTAGTGTTAAGATGTCCTTGAACACAAGGGTACAATGTCCTCAAGTGGTCTCTTTAGACCTTAGAGGTCCCATTTCATAGTTTCGCCAAGCCTTGTGTGCGTATGTGTGCGCGTGTGTGTGTGCACAACCACATGCGAGAAATTCGGCTGGCAGATTATATGCGCTTAGGACAATGTCCTTCCCTATGTATAGGTGAGTTTGCAATTCAATGCGAATAAGCGGCCCTTAAACAGGGTGATCAAATATGTGATGACGTTTTTGCACGAAATGTTTACAAAGGCACAAAAAAACTTGTGATTTACTTGGAATTGTATTTTAACATATTTTCCTTCATTCATCATCAGCATTCCCCTTTCCGCACACAGTGGTGCATAGGGCATTACATTGTTCAACTAAATGCAGTGTATTTCAATCAACTGTTTCATGAAGGAAAGGTGATTAATCTTACGCTTCTGGAGTCCAGAACAATGAAATATGGCAGTATGAACAACGCTTGAAATAAATATTTCACCCTCATCCTACCAGGAATCAAACCAAGATTACATTTTTATTTATTTGTTTATTTTTTTTGTTTATTTTTACAGTATACATAAGATTTAAAACAAAGTATTAAAAAATAAAGGATAATTACATAGAAATGAAATACATATGAACAGTAAAAATATTAAACAAAAATCCCACAAAGGCATGGCCTGTTCGTGGATATACAAGAAATGTTTATGAATTTTTGCTCCTATAATAAATAGACAGTTTTAATATTTTTATGTAACATAAAGAGAAAAGAAAATATTCTGTAAAATATTATGAGGTATTTTTTTTAGTTATTAAAAAAATAAATAAAAAAATATATAAAAACATAAAAATATTCCTTATTATTAAAGGGCAACAAAATATATCATAAAAAAAGAGTTCATATCTTTAGTTTGAATCCAGAATAGTGCGTGTTTTTTAAAAGAAGGGAAATTTCGGAAGTTTGGGATCAATGAAATATTATCAGTAAAAAAGGAATTAAAAACTATTGGGATATAAACTATGCATGTCTCTGTGCTAGCTTCGTTGATTTAATTTTTTTATTTCACTTATTTCATTAGCAATAGTTCACTGTCTCTGGACTGGTACGTGAAGCGTAAGACTGATCACAAATTACAAAGATTCACACATAAATGTCTGAAAATATGTCATTATGTATTTCGATCATTTGTTTTATGAAGGTAAGATAGGTGATCAATTTTACACTTCCGGAGTTCAGAACAATGTAATATAGCAGTTTAAACAACGCTTGAAATAAATATTTCACTTTTATTTCAACAGAGAGGGAAAACATTTTCGAGAAGAGAATATGGAAGTCCAGGCATTTACAGGGCTTATGATCTGTCATTGTCTGGTTTAAGTGCCCATTTTGTAAATGCTTAGACTTCCATATCCTCTTCTCAAAAATATTTTCCCTTCTGTTGAAATAAATTTAAATATGAATAACTCCCTAGGGAGGAAATCCAGCTTGTCTGCAAGCATTTGGATATCTCAAACATTGGTAAATATTTCACACTCATCCTGCCAGGACTCGAACCAAGATTGCATTGATTTATAGTGTTTATTTCACTTTTTATCATTAGCAGTATTGTCTCTCGACTGGTAAGTGAAGCGTAAGACTGATCACCTTAAGCTTTCATTGTCAATAAAATTATTGCAATAAACTAATAAAATAAACAACGCTATCATAAAGTAGATATGATTGGAATTGTGTTAATTTTGCATATATACTTAAAAATTTAAATTTTCAGTTTACTCTGTAGACAGAAAGTTTGGAGCGTTAATATTTTATTTAGCAGGGCTGCATTCAACGAGAATGCATGTATTAAAAAGTTGGGAGGATGTTATTTTTTTTGTATAAAAAAGTTTTTATTTGGATGTTTACTAAAAAATTTAAAACCCTTGTTTTTTTTCAAAAATTAAAGTTTTTTATCGAATCATCAAATAAAATTTGTATTGCTTTTTTCTGGTCACAGTGTATTCACAAAATGCGTTCGTGTGTGGACGTTTCTGAATGTCGTCGGTATGTTGGCAATTCTTTTTTATCTTTGGTAAATATATGTGGGCGAATTTGTTCGCTGAAAAATAAGTCTATGCATCTGGTAGGATATTCATTATTTACGTGCTGACTGTATGCGCGTGTGTAGAGGGTGTATGTGTGTTTGCGTAAACGAAATATTTCTAGAGTTCTTACTCAAAAGGTGAAAGTGGCATTCCTGAAAACGATAAGTAGATTATAAAAATTTCAAAACTAAATAATTATTGAGGTTTAAATTTGAAGAAGTGTTGGTAGAAACCGGGGTATATTTGCATAATTTAAAGAAAATAAAGGAATCTACCGCTTAAAGGGTAGTTAAAAATAGTGTAACTGAAATCATTTTAAATTATTAGAAAACTCTCATTCATTGGGGAGTCAAATCGTAGAACTAAGACTCGTGTGATTTTCTTCAGCTTTACAAGAGTGTGGTTTAAAAATGTTTTTGACGTTTAATTTGACAGGCGCCGTGGCGTAGTTGGTTAGACGGCCACTTGTGAAACTGGCGTCGCGGGTTCGATTCCCGCCAGTTGCAAGAAAAAAATCCAAGAAAGATAGTTTTCTCAATTAGTCTGGGTGTTGTGGCGTACTTTTCATTACCTTTTTTCATATCTCCTCTATCCTTTCTGCTGACAAGCCTCAAAATAGAGGCTTAGCGGGTTATTCCTTTAAAAAAATATATTAAAAAATGACAATTCGATAAGTACAAATGTATATCCTTGAGATAGTTACATGTTTTTTAATTAAAATATTACAACAGAGATAAAGAACATTTTAGAGAAGGTAACATAGTAGTCTGGAGATCTACAGGGTTTATGACCTGTCATTGGCTGGTTTAAGTAGCCACTTTACACACTGTGAAATATTCACCATTCTGTCCATATTTGAACATCTATATTCTTTCAATTCTTTCATCAAAAAAATTGAATGGGCCACTTAAATTAGACAATGACAGGTTATATGCCCAGAAGAAGTGTCAAAGGTGTTAAAGGAGTCAGTTTTCACAGGTAATTGATTCAGAATATTTTCCCATGATTTACATTAATTTTTGGCATTTATTGTCCCGACACGTGTATTATCTTGCTCAAAAACTTTCCTCATATCCTCACAACATATTTACCTCGGATACTATTTTTTCTCAATTTAGAAAATAAATTTGAGAATTAAAGTATGTTTACTGTTGATAATGACAGTTAATTATGTGAAATATGTCAGGGCCGCAATAGGCATCCATATAAAGATTGAATTTTTATCGAGTAAAGGTCGATTAAAATTAAACTCGAAAAAAGCAACGTTAACCTTAAAATCGCATCTAAAATGACGTGTCCAAATTTCAGGCCGCTACGACTCGCCATTTCGGAGATGTGACGGACAAACAAACAAACTAAACACTTTGGTTCAATGGAGTTGAGATTTATGTCTCAATAAATATAAGATTTATGTCTCAATAAAATGAGTAAATAAAAAAAAAATAAACACAAACATGTATTTTCAGTTTTATAAAATAAACATGGGCGAATTATAAAAAAATAGATTTGAATAACCCTGTAATTATAAATACACAGGTTAATATTTAAAAGTAATCACAATGCAAATTAATATTTATTTGGCAATTCTCGAGCTAAGTACGGCCCATTGTTTTGCTGCGAACTGTAGCTAACTTAATACCCAATAGTCATAGAATGGTTTTCCTACGTTTGGGCTCCTCTCTAGGTTACGCATTATTACTCTAAGGTTTAAACCTTTTATTTGTATGGGTATTTGATTTTACTTTTTTTCATTATTTTTCGTGAGCTCTTACGTACGTTCTTTTTCTCTGCGAGCCTTGTTAGCTTCGGTGTGTATGTGTGTGTGTAGGTAATATGATAACATGTGTTTTCATACCTCTGTGTGTGTTTAGATGCAGCCGGACGAAAACTGAACGTTTATTATTGTATTGTTACCCAAATAACAAAACAAAACAAGCTCTATTCTTATTCCTAATAACCATTTTATATGAGCCCTATAAACCACACAATAATCGCTCTCCATTGGACGAATAACCGAAAAATTGGGGAAAAAAGACAAATAGCCATGCCGTTGTCTCATGCATTTCCGTTCCTAATTTTATTTGACAATTAAAATTAGGAACGGATCTTTAACTTGAACGTTGTTGTGCAGAAAACCGCTAGTCCAAAATGTTCAAAAAATTATGTTTTGGTGTTATTGAGTTCAAGAAGATCAATTCTATATTCTGCCTTAAACAGCCAGGTCACTTTTATATAAAAAAAACTATAATAATCCCTTTTTGAAAATTTAATGATATCAAAATGTCATCTCAGACATTCAGAGTTTATTCTGCAAAATGCATATTTTAGGTCGTGTAGTCAGCCAGACTAAAATAAAACTACAAAATTAATTTAAAACATAATTATATTTGCAAATCAAACCAGGGACAGAAAATTCTTCTATTTGTTGACATAACATAACTAAAATCAACATTAAGGGGAAATCATTAAGCCCACCATCCACCCGCAGCTATTATAGAGTCCTGGGGGACTCTATACCAATGACTCCCTAGGGGGTGAAATCCAGTCTTGAAATACAAACATTTGGACAAACTTAAAATATTGTAATAATTAAATTATTTTAAAAGATATTATAAAAATGAATTAAGAGGAGAAAGCATACCCTCCAAATACCAAAAAACCCGTTTAAAGACCGTGGGTCTTCCAATTGGTTTCGTGTGTACAAAAAAACTTTTTTTTTGTCAACAAAGAAGTTACTCATTTAAATGTTTTAACTTCTTAAATTGCGATATTAATTGAATTTAACTTCCCTTTTTTTACTGCTCTTTTTCACTGAAAGTTCGGCAAATTATATGAAGAGTCTTTGTCGGACTGCGTCATTCTTTCACAATACCATATTGCCAACACGGATGGTAGCGAAACTGTGTTTACTTGTATCAAATCCAGTTACAAAAGTCAATGTCCATATCTAATAGTGCATTTGCCACATGCACCATTAGGTGTGAAAGGAAAATGATGACTAGTGCATTCTTTTTTCAAGGTAATAATTATCGAATTTGATGTTATTAAATTTTTAATACCGCAGTGTAGAACCACATTTAAACCAATATTTTACTTCTACCCTACCAGGAATCGAACCCAAGATCTCAAAAATAATAGGCAAACACGCCAAACATTACACAACGAGACAGACTTACCTTCACTCGAAATTTATTTTTGGGATTTAAGTAGTCATCATTTTCCCCTGTCAAAAGAGGTCCGCGTCAGTGGTGAACGTAGTATCTGCCAATCAATAAAAGTACATATTCTAGTGTGAATTTGAGATATAAATAAACGTTGCATGCTTAAGTATGCAAAACATCCAATGACGTATCTGCTTGCAGTTGAATTGCATTGCGTAATTGAAAAGTATTCTCCTTTTGGGACCCCGAATGCGTTTTATTTTTTGTGACCTTCACAGGGCACGGGTTTGTTGAACCTAAAATTCGGACGGGCCCGACGATCTACGAAGTCAATCAGACTCTATAAGTGAAAAATCTCTGGTGCACAAATACATGCATCCAAACTGCATGCTACACACACTGACGAACCTTCTGCTTGCATACAATGCCAAAATCGCATCGGCCAGAATTGCATAGACTCCTCGAATTACAGCGTCGGCGTCAGTTCGCTTGGTCTGATTTAATGTTTTTAAAAACTTCTTTTCGTTTTATTATAGTTCATTTAATACAATGCATGTTAATTCCTCTGTCACATTTTATATACGCACAAAGGACACTTTTCATAAAAAAATTAATATTATAAATAATATTCCTAGGGCCTTACTCATAAACCTGATTTAAAGTTACGCCTAAGCATATTGGTAGAATGAGGAAAGGAATACTATCCTTATTCTACTACTATACCGATGCGTAATTTATACCAGGTTTATAAGTAAAGCCCATAGAGACACTATATTAATACAAACAATAAAAAAAGCGCAGGATACCAAGCAGAAAGAAAAACTTTTATTTTAAAAACACATATACGTAAGTCTAGTGGGTTTGAATGTTTAACAGCCTATGTAAATGTGTGAGTGCCTGTCGGTGAACCGAATAAATATAAATATTACAACAGAGATGAAGAACATTTTAAAGAAGGCAATATAGAAGTCTAGGCATCTACAGGGCTTATGACCTGTCATTGGCAGGTTTAAGTGACCACTTTACACACTGTGTAACATTCACCATTATGCCCATATTTGAACATCTATATTACTTCAATTCTTTCATCTGTTGATGTTTGTGAAGTTAAAGAGCTGAAACCGTTATTTATGCGAGTGAGATTCATCTAATTGAATTATTTCACCTACATACTAGGCAACGCCCGAAATTTTTATTTTTTCAATTTCTATACTTCTTTATGGACCAGGTGGATTTATCAACAATATTTTGAGTTTGTCCAAATTTTTGTAGACAAGGACTGGATTCAACTCCCTTGGGAGATGTTAACATTAACATATTACAACAGAGATGAAGAATATTTTAAAGAAGGCAATATAGAAGTCTAGGCATCTACAAGGCGTATGACCTGTCATTGGCTGGTTTTAGTGGCCACTTTACAAGACAAACTCAAAATATTGTTCGAATAAATATACTATTTTTTTCGTTTATATTTGTAGGCAAACTAGAATATTTTATTCGAAAACGTTCGATCATGCATTCATAAGCAATTTTTTTTCATGATTTGAATGGACTGAACCTAACGAGAAAAAAAATATTAAAAAAATAAATTTAGTGATTAAAATTTGATAAGTAAGAAGATGCTTACTTGATCGTGTTAGAAGGATAACATTTATTTTTTTAAATAATTAAAACTTGAATTTCCATTAATGAGCCTTTCATTTTTTGTTTTTTTATTTATTCTTTATTTTTCTATATTAGTTCCTTTTACATACTTACATTTATGCACATCAGTATTTCACACATATAGACAACGATAGAGTAAAGTGTACAAATTTAATAACTTCGGTGTCCTCCGAGGTGTAGTGGTCAAGACGCTTGACTCGCACACGAAAAGTTTTTGTAATTAACCATAAAAAAAGAATTATGGTATTAAGTTTATGGTTCCTCGACTGAAAATTCCAAATACGAATATCTTTGCTATAAATATAATTTTAAAAAAGCAATAAAGTTAATTGTGTTACTTGTAAGATGTAACGTGTGTTACTAAAATGATGTAACGTGAGTTTTTTTTATTCGTGAATAATATTTTTATTGAAGATATTTCAAAATTAAAATAGTTGATTTTTGGAAGAGTTTTTAAGTTCGGTTGAATGGAGCTTAAGAGGTTTGGCAACGTGATAATGATACCCTGCAAACTCGATATATCACTAGAAAAAAGATATGGCAAGTTTTGTGTAAGATTTTGGCATCTTTAAAATTTTATTAACATATTGAAGAACATTTAAGAGAAGGTAATATAGAAGTATAGGCATCTACAGGCAGGTCTGTTGTAATATGTTAATATAAACGGCTCCCCAGTGAGTTGAATCCAGTCCTTGTCTACAAAAATTTGGACAAACTCAAAATATTGTTTAAAATTTTAGTATTCAAATATTCATTGAAAATTTAAAATGATTAATCACAGAATTAAGCTTTGAAATAAAATGTAAAAAAAATTCAGAGTTCAAAATATACTTTTATTAGTGTTTTTTGGGTCTAATTTGTCGTGTTACTTGCTGACTTATCAAAATCCATTAATTTTTAAACCATTGAGTTACAGTTTTTAATGCACCAGAAGCGGTCTGATTCTGAGTCCGTGCTATCGCAAGTTAACGCTGAAATTAACACGGCCGCGCTTTACTTCAAACGTAAATTCAAATCCGTATTCTCGGTCGGTATTCCAAACGCTCTCGTGGCGTATTATCTCGTGTATTTACATACAAAATACGCGAGATAGCACCCCTGTTAACACGAGCTCATGTTAAATGATCGCAAACTTAGAATCAAACTGCAGGTTAAAGATTAGCAATTACTGCTTATATCTGTGGGGTTATAGTCCATGGTAGTCTGAAATAGTGTGATGACCAAAGAAAACAATGTCATCATTTTCTCTAGAATCCAATATCACAATTGATGCAACAATTGGACATTAAATCGGGATCATTGTTCTGTAGTACATTCCCATCGTCCTTTCCATGAAGAAATGAACTACAAAGGAACATCTTCTATAAAGAGACCACAGGACGCAACGCCAGTTAGTATGTCCAACAAGTTGAGTTCACTTCGGTCCAGCTCGAAGAAGTCACACAGTTCCAGCATGAAGTTTAAGTGCAGTCTCTTCAACCCATCATCGCCGTTACGCTAGCGCTACACAAGCAAGTGCTGTATCTTATTCGCCGTGTAATAAATAGGCATTAAAGAGCAACCTTGTGTCTTCTCTGTCAATCTCTAACTGGGGTAGAAACTCTAACCCTCAACAACATATTTCTACATACAAAAAAACGTAACAGATGTGAGTGATCATTGCATCACACTGTAAGAACAACACAGTCATGCCTAACCTAAAAGAAACCGACCTTGAATCAACTGAAATAATCCAGACGATTCTTTTTCCAATACTGGTCATTACAAAATAAGTTACGCAACGGACTCGATCGGGAAAACTCCGACAATAGAAAATACCATTTTTTGTAATAACCGCATAAGGCAGGTAATAGCATTCAGACGCAGAAAACGTGTAACTCACCCCCCGAAACAAGAATAACCGGGCTAAATTAAGGGTTTATACAATCCCCGTAACCTTCGTAACAGTCTCCATTTCATCATAACTGTTTGAGAAAGGTTACGCAATACCAACCCTTCCAAGAAAAGAAGGTTCTCGAAAAGAACAAAAATAGCATCGGCTGGATATATTGAAAAAAACACGCGTTTTGTTGCGGTTTCCGTTTGTTCTTTCGTCGTTACCGCTGTTTTTCTCACTCTCGAAAATTATAATTACCGCATCCAAATTAAGAATTGTTTTATTTTTGTTTTCACCGGTAGAAAGATTTTAAGTGAGTGTTTTTAATGACAAAATGTATTCCTAGACCATCTATTGTGCTGTTCTGTTGAATTTTATCGTCGTAATCAAAAATAACCATCGGTTTTATATGAAATCTGAAAATTACATAGCGTGTTTTGTTACTTCAGAGGTTTCTATAATATTAAAATTGATATTATTACATCATCAACAAAGCTTTGAGTATTTCCAAACGTTTGTAGACAGACTGCCCTGGGGAGTTGTCTAGATTTTAATTTGTTGCAAGAGAGAGGGAAAACATTTTTGAGAAAGGAATACGGAAGCCTGGGCATTTACGGGTCTTGTAATCTTCTATTGGCTGGTTTGAGTAGCTACATTATTCAATTCACAATTCTTCCGACTTTTATGAAGTAAAAGATCTGAAATCTTTATCATTTCGGGGAGATCCATCCGGTTGAACCATTAACCTACTGGGCAACGCCTGAAAGCATTTATAAAATCCAGTATGTCTACAAAATTTTGTACATAATCAGAACATTGCTGATTAACTAACTGGTATAAGAAGAAACATAACAAAATAAAAAATGGTTTTGATGCATTTTTCAAAAATACTATTAATAATCTAGCTTTACTGTCAAGTTTAATATAAAAAGTACTTTATAGACGAAATTTGTTTATTTTTTTATTTTTTTATATACAAGTTTGACAAAAAATTGGGATTCAAATTTTTACAAAATACCTTAAAACGTTATTACATTTGTGGTAACAATATGGAAAAATGTTTTAAACAATGTTACTCCGCCAAAAAAAAACAAATATCTATGATGAGTATCTTTTTTTTAATTAAAAATTATCAATAGAATATAATAATTTATTGTGATGGAAAATATTGAATAAAAAAATAATAAAATTGAAATAAAAACCTAATGTTCTAAACAAGACGTAAAAAATTCTTTGGGATTTACCATCAATATGAATCAAACTTACAAAAAGTCAGCTGCCGTTTGTAATAAAAAAAACTTATCGGCAATTCTGGCAAAGAAGGCGTCTTTTGCGGGTTCAAACATTTTTGCAATATTGTTGTCATGTTAGCCACATATTGATCTTAATTTGCAACAATACATTTATCGTCGCAAAGCAGCGTTACATTGTTATTAGTCCAAATGCATGGTTTTTGGTTCACAAATCGACGTATTACAGAGAATTGGTAAGTTTTAATTCATTAAACTCTTTTTTCAAAGTAATAATATCACTTTTAGATCATGATTCTGACAGTAAATATTTTTTTTGAATAACAACTTCTAATTAAGAGTGTATTAAAAATGACAAAGGAATTTATAATATTTCTCACATCAAAATGAATATTTTATTGATTTGATCATTTCGACTATTTTTGTCGTGGTTGAGTGAATCATCAAACCATGCTTTCGTAGTATTTTGCATCAATATCGCATCCTTAGGTCAATGGGTTCTAAAACCTTTTATCGTATTTTCGTAGTAAGTTAGCGTGATACTGCCTTATTTACCATGACACGCCATCGAAATAACATGTATGTAAATGTTAAGAACATCTTTTAAAGGCAGTGATAATTGGCCATCGTCAACTGATTACTACCATCAACAGTCGAAGAAGGAAGTTTATTATTGATGGGATCTATGTTTTTTGTGTTATTTTTGTTGTTGAATTTTTGATGTTGGCTGCGGATATTGTAAAAATATTTATGCCTAGAGTTTAATTCAGGGAATGATTTATTACAAATTGCATTTCAAATAAATGATTTTGTAAATATATATTTTTTTGTATTTATTTATTTAATTTTACAATACGCCCAAGGGGCATTTACAAAGAATAGACAATTTAGTACAAAACATAGTAAGTAATAATTTAAAAAATAAATAACGCTTTTTTGTATACATGTAGAAACAATATAAAGCATACTGCCATGCAAAATAAAAAGTGAAACTTTACATAGTAAAAAAAAAAAAAAAATGGAAATAAGAAAAGTGCTTGAATCAAAAAGCAAATTGTAAATAACTTATAAAGAATTTAAAGAAAAATATATTCATATATTTACATATATACGTATAAAAAAATGATATTAACAAATTAATGTTGAAAACAAATAATAAAAATTAGTTTACAGTAAATATTTATAACATAATTTCTAAATTTATTGCAACAGATAGAGGAAAATACTTTTGAGCAGGAAATATGGGAGTCCAGGCATTTAAAGAGCGTTTGTCATTATCGGGTTTATGTGGCCACTTTACATACTGTTCAACATTCAACATCCACAATTCTGCCGTTGTTTAAACATCCACTTTTCTTCAACTGAATGAAACCATTTGACTTGTCATAAGAAATGAAATCATTCTGCATCATCATCATTCCCTTTTCTCAACTAATGGTCCGATTGCAGTCTATCTTTATAATTTTTGTTACGTGGAGGTAGGATGATCAGGTTTACGCTTTAAGTACCAGTCCAGGGACCATGAAATATTCTAGTGTAAAAAACCTTTTTAATTAAATAATTCAATACATTTTTTTACAATTCAAAAATTACCGTGGTAAATAATAGCACAGAAAATTCAGGCGTGAGATAATATTTATTATTTTATTTATTTTGTTATTTCTCACCGGGAATAGAAGCCGAAACCTTTCGTGCATGAGTCAAGCGTCTTTACCACTAAACTACAGACGCTGAACCGTCTATTCATTACTAATTATATTACAGATGATCACCGATCGCTTATCCGCTTAATAGTGCATAAGGTACCGCATTGATACTCAAATCACAACGTTTCACGAAGTGCAATAAAATAAAAATAAAATATTCAGTTGATGATTATACTGTATTAGTCATTCCGAACGAATTGTCATTTCTATGTTGGGTATTTGATAAACCTAATTAATAATCACCGGACGTCATTGAAATAAATGTGTCTAGCTAATCCTACCCAGAATGACGTCAGCCATAGTTAGGTAGTCTAGCCGTGGCCAGAGAAGACAAATAAGAGGCACTCGTGTCTGATTTGGCATACTATAGACAATACATTTTAGATTCCAAATTCCTTTTCAACCAACAGAGATAGAGAACATTTTTCAGAGGGAATAAAGTCTCAGCTATTACAGGGTGTATAATCTGTCATTGACAGGCATTTACGCATTGGTCTGTTAGTTACTAAAAGCATGCGTCCTATCAGCACATTAATTGTTTATCTTCGTGCAACTTCTTAAGTGAAAGTGTATGGTGGAATTAACATTTTATTATTATTAGTGTTGACAGGAAAAGAAAAACAATTAAACAGTTACAGTTATAAATAAAACTCTTAAAAAAAAAAACAGTTCGAGGGTGCGTAGGCAAAAAAAAGCCAAAAAAATCCAAAAAAAATCAGGATATAAAAAACTGTTTTTTTTTTATTTTTAAATAACCGTCAGAACAGTTTTTAGGGCAGCGTGGATAAACCTCCTTTTCCCATTAAAATGAAAAAAGGTGAAATTATTTCTTAAATAGCAGAATAAATAACAGAAGAATTGCCTGTCTCTAGTAAATACACAAAAATTGTTAAGTAATTTTATACAATTATTGACTAACATTTAATTTATTTTTTGTTCTAAAAAAATGGGCTGTCACCATTATTGATGTCGGTGACATTTTACTGAAGTAAGAAAAAAGTGAGATCAATACTATTATTATTTTATAATTTTTTGAGTTTTTCCAAACGTTTGTAGACAAAGACTGGAATTTGCCCCCTAGGGAATTATTATGATTATAATATTTTTTTTATTTAAAGAGAAATATTAGAGTTTGTATTATTTTATCAAATATTTAAATTTCCAGACCATTTCCTAAAGTCGTAAAAACTTGTGCTGGAAAAATGTAAATCGAGTTGTTGTGGTAGAGTGGGATTTAAACCTCAGACCTTTGACCCGTGAGTCTACAATACTACCACGGGACCACAACCCGGTGTAATATACATCAATATATATCAAAATACATCAATATACATCAATATACATCAATATTCAATACACATCAATATTCAATATTCATCAATATTTTATTTTTTTATTTATTCAGATAAAGATACATATTATTATAAAAAAATATAACTTATCCCTTAATCTATAGTGTGCATGTATATGTTGTACGAAAATATTTACAATGAGGAAGTTCAGCCCAACGGGAAATTTAGGTAAAAATTATATTCTTACGCGTGGTAAAAATTAGAGCATTAAAGTGTATGCCAAAGTTTCCTAAAAATGAATTGAAAAAAATAAAATTTGCACGACGTCACCAGGTCTTCCAAATCAACCTTTGATAAGAGAGGTGTGATAGATTCCTGATTTACAAGAGGTCAATTGACCAATCAGCAGAACTCATCGAAAAGAAAGGGAAGATAACTTGAGACGTCACACGCGTAATTTCATAAATACAAAACAATTTTTTTTAACCACCGGATTCCCTCACTAGCAGGTTAAGACGTTTAGGTATTTCCTAAACCGGTTGTCGCAGCAGTCCGTGCCAATTAGAAAGAAGTCTAGCAGCAGCAAACATTCCACTCGCGCTAAAATGTTCGCCATCTCTGTTGTAAATTTTTATTTTTGTTATACTCCCTAGGGAGTTAAATCCAGTATTTGCCTACAGACATTGAGACAAACCCAAAATATTGTTGATAATAACAGTGCTGATGCACTTCTTTTTTTTAATTTGCAGAGGTGGCAACGGGCAAATTAGGATATGTCTCCCTTCGGCCGTCAGCCAGCCGAATATAACTGCTGACTATGCATAAAACGACAGAATAAAAATATATGCAATATAAAAACGGGTTGGTGTATTTTTTCCATGCGGGTCAACGACCAGCAAATTTCATATTAGTGCATTTTGGCTAGTGCATTCGAACGAAATTCCACTGCGGCCCGCACCGGCAACTATAATATTAACAATCAACAACAAAGACGGATAATATTTTAGAGAAAGAGATATGGAAGTGAGCTTAAGACATGTCAGCTGGTTTAAGTGGCCACTTTACATTCTGTGTAACCTTCACCATTTTGCCTTTGTTTGAACATCCATATTTCTCCAATTCTGCCGTGTGTTAATTTTTGAGTTCGTTATCTCTGGGGCATAGAATTAAGAATAGTCCAGAAGAAGCGTAGAATCATATTTGAATACATCGGACTGTGTCCATAAATTCCCTCACTATGCTACACTTTCGCCGCGTAATGTTGCACGATGGGAAAAAATATGATCATAACATAAATGTAAGGTTAAAAAAAAAAGCGATCCGTTGATTTCTCTAAAATTTTATTGGGCACCCGGAAATATTTATTAACACAACAGAGTAGATAAGTAAAGGGTCATTTAATAAGAGTAATTGAATTAATGAACTTTGAACTTAAAATATAAAACAAAATTTATTTCAAATTTTATAAACAAATGATATTTTTATATCATGTTAAATAATATTTGATGTTTTAAAGATAATGTTGGAAAAATGTCCACCACAGAGTTGTTTAATCCGAGGTTCAATTTTCATTAGTTCTCTCATTAGATGAGTGAAGTAGGGTAAAAATATTTACTACCCTGGCAACACTAACGAAATGTCCATTTAGTTCTTTTGACAATCTGACAGATGGAAAAATAATTTAATTTTTAGGTAGTGTTTTTTCCACTTACACATTCATTTGCTAATTACACACGAAATATGATTCCATCCTATTTCTTTAATATCCTAACAGTATTTCTACACTTTAAAAGGACACAACACGGCATAGTTGAATTCAAATCAGGAGTTGCGTACTAAGCGACGTCTACAAAGAAACTAATTGGTCAAAACGTAAAACTACTCATTCATGAGTAGTTTAGTCGCCTGCTATTTGATATGCGTATGCGGTTTCTGGACTATTTTTGATTCTGTGCTCTTTGGTTCTCACAATACAGTAACCGCCGACACTTGTGAAGTTCTCGTCTTTGAGAGAACGTGCTAAACGGTAAGTAAATTATATTTGATCGGAAGAATATGATTGGGAGAAATGCATATTTGCTGATTCTAGTCTATATGTTCCTAATAACTACCTTAGACAAAGACAGCTTGAGCTGTTTTATCTTCCTGCTTGCAGAACCAGCCTGCCAATGGTAATTCCAGTAGGAAGAGCCATGTCTTTACTCAACCGTATCTCTTCGGATATCGACATCTTTCGTGTTACTGAAATTAAGTTCAGAGAGGATAACTTCCTTTTACTCTAAAAGAGAAACATCACGTTTTTTACATTTTTAAAGTAATGAGGATCTTTGAAATATTGTTTAGTAACAAAAAAAAAAAACTTTTTATTAGTAGCATAAAAAGCATTTTTAAATTTGTAATTTTAAATTCCCGCAAAAACGGTCTAATACGTCACTATTCATGTTTATTTTAAACGGTGCTCCTAACCATTCAAGTATTTATTGAACATCGTCACGAATCTTCACGTCACAACTATCAATGTCAAACATGTCGCGATTTTCTAGTGACATTCTTTTTAACAATTTTACTTTTGAAGTTATAATAAAAACGTTTCTCCACAATATCCAGATTGATTTTGAAAATACAATTAATTATTCCTAATCTGTTTCATGTATTTTTATCGGTATTCGTAGTATGTGATATTTCCCTCTATTACTAGATATTTTTATATTGCCGTTGTATTACATTTAAATTGTACAGCTGTTCTTTTCTCGTGTAATGTATGCCTTAAATATATTTTGTATGTACATAAACGTATTAAATAAATAAATAAAAATTGAAATAAAAATTTAGTATTGCATATTTTCCGGGCAGCCCATTTTCTTTGGACATGAACTGAACTAATATTTTGAGCCGTCTTTTTCCATCAAAGGGAAGGAGTGTTGTTTACCCTTTTTTTTTTAAATTTATTGGGGATATCAACAGTAATATATGTAACAAAAATACAACAAATAAAATATACAGAGAATAAAACCAATGACAGATATCCACAGAAATAACGTTTCGTTTTTTTAGAAAACATTTTATGCATCAGATTTCCCGTAGCACTGAACTTCCTTATTATGGCAGTAATAGCTAAAAACAAAAAAATTATAACTTAAATTTTTTTGTTTGTAAGTTCTGCATCCATTCCATCATTTCGTTATTGATCGGAAAACCCGAATTTTTAGGCAGGCGCATTTGCAAGCAATTATTTATGGAATGGACGAATATAAGCATTTTTAAACACCTATGCACTTTTGATTATTCAAACATGCATATATTATTTATTTTTATGCCGCACCGCTAGGGCTGAGACTCCCATCACCAACATTTAAAATATTTAAATGTATATTTACATATATATATATATATATACTTGGCATTCATTATCCTAGTTGGAGCATATGGTGTCCACATTAATTGGAACCAAAAGCCAACCATCAACCTGCAGCTATTATAAAGTCCCGGAGGATTTTCATTCTAAGCACAGAGGAAAGTTTACAAAATATTTCTTAACCTGCCAGTTCCTGTGATGTAATCGGTGTTGGAAATTTGTTTTATTTTAATGATATTTAATTTCATAAATTTTTTGCATAAATTATACATATGTAAAACCAGGGAATCTATATAAGACTAGTGAATAAGAAAATGAATATGGAGCATCCTCTGGTTAGGATAGTCTCCATCTAACATGGCTCGGTCTGTTTTAAGATGCAGATAATTGCATTTAACTCATTAATATCTTGGCAACTATTAATATTACCACGATTTTTTTCAATCTTCGAGTAACCTGTAACCTTAACATACTAGAAATTTCACATATGTAGGTATATTAGATAATTTTAAATGAAATATTTTGTCCATCACGATCTTCGAAAATGACAAAATATCGAGTACCTTGAGATAAATATATAAAACATTAATTTGAAAGGAAGTTATGTAATCTAATTAGATCACTGAGCAAGAAACATATAATTGTAATATGATGAAAAGAGACAGTGATTATCAGGTGATCATTTCCTAACCTCAGGTAACCACACGCTCGAGGGTTTTTTCACGTAGTATGTTAAAGGTTAAGAAATGAATGATACAAGATACAAAGGATGTTTGTTAATTTTTCATCATCATTCCCTTTCCGCACCTAATGGTGCATAGGGCACTGGATTGGTACACCAATCGTAGCATATCTCGATCAATTTTGTTACATGAAGGTAAGGTGATCAGTCTTACGCTTCAGGTACCAGTCCAGGGACAATGAAATACTCTTGTGTGAAAACACCCTTTTAAACAAATATTTGATGTCAAGCATGTCGGGAATCGAACCCGAGACCTCTCGCTTAGTAGGCAAACGCGCTGACCATTACACCACGAGGCTGACATGTGTTTTAAACTAATAATAACATCTGATAGCAGTTCACATGATCTACATTTCTGTTAAATAAAATTTGTCATAAAGGCTTGATTTTCCAAGATAATTGAACAATAAAAGCAATCGTACCGGGAATAAAGGTTTACAGGAAATAAAGTAATAATTTAATATTAATAAAAACCATTTTAGCAGGTTCCCTTATATAAACAAGTTTATTTTTGGTCTGAAAATTTTAAAACATTTTAGGTAGCCTCGAAAGTGTTTTGTAATTTTTTTTTTAAATCTTTTTTTTATTTATTATTTTAAAAAACCCGCTAAGGATAATGTCTCGTCTGATAAACGTAATCATTATGTACTTTTCAAGTTGATTTTAAATTTGTCTCCTGTGTATTTTTTAAAGGGGTAAGGTAAGTCATTAAAGTGTTTAAGTCCATTGTATAGTATTTTTAGCTGTCCTACGTTTGGTTTTGCTTTTTAATGTGGTAGTGTTGTTATTTTCTGATATTATATTTATGTATCTCAGCATCATCTTATTTTTGTTTTGTACATCATTTTGTGAAAAGAACCTTTTTGTAAAATAAAGAAAGTTTTGTAAAATTTCCATTAAAAATAAACGTAAAAAATGGCATTCCTCATAAAAAAAAAAAAAAAGCACCGTATATGAATAATACGTTTCATATTTTCGTTAAGGAGCACCTAAAGTTTTACGTATATATCGAGGGAGTACATTCTGAAAAAAACTTTCAGGATAATTTTTATTTAAGTTTTTTGTGCAATGATAAGTTATTTGAGTAATGTGTCATTTGCATATTCCCATCCAATAGGGAAATTTCACGATATTCAAAACATTTTTTAAGTAATAAAAGGTCTATAAAATACTGTGCAGTATAAAAATAAATTACTTATTAATAGTAGCATAAAAGTCATATTTAAATTTGTAAATTTGAATTTCCGCAAAAACGGTCAATCCTTCGGCCACTCCCCTAATACGTCACGATTCTTGTTTATTTGTTACTAGTCATTGAATTTGTTAAGAACATTATCACAAATTTAACGTCACAACTACCAAGGCCAACACGTCGCGTTTTTCTACCAACGTATTTTTATTGTATTTATTTATTACATTTATGTATGAAAATATTAATTCGCAATATCCATATTGATTTTGGAAATACAATTAATTATTCTAAATCCATTTCATATATTTAAATCGGTATTCGTAGTATGTGATATTTTAGTATTACACCATATTCCAAAACTGATTGACAAACTTTATAATTTATTTATAGAAGCTATTTTAAGCTGATTGTATTTGGTATTGTTTAAAAAAGTAAATATGACAGCAGTGGCCGGCCGAAGTTTCGTTTTCGGCCAAAAATTTGCTGAGTCGGATTACGTTCAAATGTACTCGGGTGCATCCTATGACTCGTGAGTCGGCCGCGTGACCCGTGACCTTCAGTTTGTTTCGGCTTTCAGCCGGTAAGTGTCGCTAATTTTCACGTTACAAGTATGCCTTTCATTTCATTGTGTATTTTATTTGACACTTATTTCAATAAACTCTTAAGGTTTTGAAGTGACTCATTTAAATATGTGTCGATTTCGGATTCAACTAAAAATCTTTTTTCGGTCGGCCTCTATTAGATAGGTATATATTCAGTTCAGAAAACAAAGAAAATAATAGGAAAACAGAATTTAAAATTGTGTTATGAACTTTGCAAAAATTTGGCAGTTCGCGCCCTAACGTCATCTAGCCGCAGCTCTAAACCTATAAATTCTGTCTGCGCTCAAAATTAGCACCGCGAATAAAAATAGCCCGTCTTCACTATAATCTTTGTGTTACGCGTGGGTGCTGGATATTGCTCTTTCAACTCGGTGCCGTCGTGCTAGTAGTTTCGCTAGCAGGAATGTAGACATTCGGACGGATGCATAAAACTTAGTATGTATATTTGAGATTTTTTTGCGTGTGGGTTGTCGAAAAAGAGCTGCACACACAAAGTGTGTTACGTTGAATGACTCTGTTCAAGGTTTTCGATTCAAGATTTTCATATTTTCTTAAACAAGACTTTAAATACCTATGTGTGTATTTCTTATTACAGCAAGTAAATAGGTTAGACAAACGAGAAGTTCTCCCTAATTTATTCATTTCCAATGTATGAAATTAACTAAAGTTTTCATTTTATTTTTATATAAATTGTTAAGAATGAAAAATTTACTTACGTAAGTAATGTATTAGGGTTGTGGTCTTGTGGTAGAATTTCAGACTCTAAAAAAGAGTTGTTTTTAGCGTATGTGATTCTTATTTTCTAGCATTGTTATTTTTAATTAGTGATAATAATAACCTTAAAAATTGGTAGATATTTTATGATTACAATCAAACATCTGAATTCTGACATTCTTGTAAAAGTTTAAATACTTAGGGAATTTAAGATAGTAATTTAAAAATACTAAAATAAATAATACTAAAATAAATAATACATTTAGAGGGTCATTTTAATACGTTTTTTGTGAATTTTACGGTTGTTGTTCGGTGGGTAGTAAAGTAAAATTTATATTCAATTAAACTTAAACATTAACATTAAATTAAAATACACTTAAAAAAAACAATATTTAAATTAAGTCAACGGATTATTTTTTTAAGAAATATTGGATGAAATACGTTTTTTATTCATTTTTATGTTTTTTTATAATTCGTATACATCTTGATTCTATGAAAAAGAGGATTTTGTTTTCTCTCATTTAGTAAATGACCAAAAAAAATATTTTAAAATAGAAGTGCACTTTTATAACGTTTTATTTTATATTATAAAGTTATTTTTAGTTTATTTATAAAAAATCAATAAAACTTTTTACTAACTTATACAACAAAAATATCATAAATAATTGTCAAATGTATAAGAATTTTAACATGTTGCGGTTGTGGTTCAGTGGATAGTGTCACAGACTTACGGATCAGAGATCCGACATTAGAAGCTCACTTTACCACAACTCAATTCCTATTTTGTAGTGGTCCCCGAAAATTGAAATGTTTGCGTAAACCAAGACAACATTTAAAAAAAAAGAAAATCAAAAAGTTTGCAGTTACGTTTAATAAATTATTCAGGAAAAATCATTAGAATAGATGCATTATATGTAAATATTATAATTCCACGCGGACTGTTTGTAATTTTTAAGGCCGCAATAAATATTTAAATTGCTCGACGTTATAACCAAACCCACGTCGCGAAACATTTTTTATTGTTTTTCGGGCGGGCCCACATGCACAGTATACATACATAAATGCACCCGAACACACACTTATGCATACACGGTGCAATGCCACTGCACTCTAGATTTATTCAGCAATAGGCCCAAAGAAAAATGACCTAACGCCACTTTAATATTTTCCGAAAATTATAAACTATTTTTATAAATACTGTTTACTGTTTTGACGTTAATTTTTTAGAATTTCAAAAGTCATCACCATCATTCATTCCCTTTCCGCACCTAGTAGTGTATAAGGCACTGCATTGATTCACCAATCGCAGCGCATCTATTTAAGATGATCAGTCTTACGCTTCAGTTACCAGTACAAAGATTGTAAAATATTATTGTGTGAAAACACTATTTTTAATAAATATTTCATTTCAACTATGTCGGGAATCTAACCCGAGACCTCTTCATAGCAGGCCAACGCGCTGGCTATTACACCACGAAACCGACAAAAATCAAATGTAAAAAGTAAATATGAATAAATAAAATAATATTTAATTATCTTCATCAGCATCAAACTCTTTTTTCATTTTCAACGGGCACTGCATTGATAAACCAAACACGATGTAGTTCAATCATCAGTTTAACGAAGGTAAGTACATCTATCTTACGCTTCAGGTGCGAGTTCAGGAACAATGCAATATTGCACTTAAAAAGATCTTGCAAGTCTAAATTTTTGTCCACCCTGCAAGAAATCGAACCAAGGAACTCAAGCGTATTAGACGGTTTTATCAAACAATTAGTAGCAGCAAATAAGTACCTTCTGTATAATTAAATTTTAAAAATGCACGTTTTTGGTCATAGTAAATTATTTTTGATATTTTGTGATAGCCGTTTCGCCTAGCAAAGCATAATCGACATTAAATCATATGGTTGCATCGTCTGCGTAGAATGTAATTTTAACGACCTTATCTCCTTTAGTCCTAGATGTATCACTTTCTTTATTTAATCATTTTATTGGTTCGAGAAAAGTTTTTTTGATAATATATTTTTGTGATATATTTAGTTATGAATATTTTAAACTAGCTTTGTTTCTTTGCTATTCTGAATACATGTTTATTGACTCATAAAGGTAATAAACCAAAATCAGTGATAACATCCCATTTCCTAGACAAACAAAAACGATTTTTCGAGTACCTTAGCCTTGTACATGACACGTAAGGCTACTAAATACAGGGGTCCAAATATTTTTTTTAAAAACATGTTTTTTTTTAATGCCTATATAAATTAAGTCCTAAATTGAGTTATAGTTACTTTTTTTTAATGTGATGCATATGTATTAGATCATACGATTTATAAATAAATAAATGATTTTTTATAAAAAAAGGTTTAGGTATACCCCATCAGAAAAAAACTGTTTTTAAAAAATTGCACCTTAATATTTCTCAAATTATTATGTTTTTTATTCATTTCAATGATCATTGTTATTTTTACTTGGAGCGTTTTAAGCGACGAGTCTGATGCACTCACACATACTAATTTCGCTAATATGAGACTATGGCGTCAATATAACTTTTTGTAGGGTCCTTTTTTTATTTTTTCGTATCACTGCGTGCTTCGGCCTCTCTGGTTCGCGTAAGAGAAAAAATAAGGCATCTAATTTGGAAAATAGTGCTCTCTGGCTAAGGTCCTGAGACGGGCGCGTTCTGAATTTGGCGTGAAATCTGACGTTCGAAGTTTGACGTTTTCCGCGCACCTCTCGCAATGACGACGCCGATTCGAGTGCAATTGTTTTTTATAGTGTCTTTGAACTCCAAGTTTAAAAAATAATATAGAACGAACGACTAGAAGAAAAATATGTGATTTTTATATTGATAATATAATAATTGGGAAGCTTGTTTCAAAGTTGGACTAAATTAACATTTTTATAGTTTTTCATGTCAATTTCGGATTTAACATCTTTATTGTAAGTTACATTTTTATTTTTTTTACAATTAATCCATCCTTGAGAATGTTTTGCATATTTTTTTGCTTAAACTAAACTATCACAAATTACTTACATACCTATTCTAATTTTTAAAAATTTAAAACAGGATCCAAAGCGCGAGACTGACTATGTTTCCTTGGTTAAACAAATTATTCAAATACGCGGCAATCGTTCTGTATTAGCGAGCAATGCTGTTAAATGCTTTAAGCTCCTTTTTTTAAATATTGACTCTAGGGCAAAATTTATTTTTCTAGTTTTTTTTTATAACGATTAAAGTTGCCAACTTATGCATGGTTTAGTGAAAACTTAAAGTTCTTCTGAGCAGTGGCGTAGTGTTGCGAAAAATCATGAAAATTATAGAAAAAGAATTTTTTTTTAATGATGGTGGGCCTGACTGTGTAATAGTCCGTATGTTTCACTCATGGCGTGGCAGTTTCGCGTTCAATTTTTGGTAAGATTATTTTATTTTCAAGCCCGGATGGTCTGTTCTGTAATTAGTTTCTATTATCCTGTTGCGGTGCAAAAAAACTTTTTGAAATAAATACGTTAGTCTTACCGCTATGAACACTATATAAATAAATTTTTCGAACATTGGATAAAAACTAAAAGTAAATATAATTGATAAAAAATGCACGTTTTGCTATTTCTGAATCGTAGAAAAGATAATATAGATTTCATAAGGATATTAAGTGAGGTTTCATGTTTGATTCTGTTTTCACAAAATGAAGAAACACGAATTATATTTCTGCTTTAAATATCACAAAACATCAACAAATAGCGTTCTCAAACGCCTCTGTGAGAAAATCATAAAGTGTTTTATTGTGAACGCGAAAAAAATGTAGAAATGCGGAAGATCACAATCAGTTCGAACATTGACAGAATAGTGATTTTTTTTTCATTTTTGTCGAACAGTTTTTTTTTTTTAATTTATAGATAGCATACAGAACATGATTTCTAGGAGAGTTTCACTAAAATATCATAGTGTTTTTTTTTCATTGAATGTTTTTGTTTTTCTTTTCATCCTTTAAATTGATTCCGGTTTATCATTAATATATATTTGTCTTAATAAAATGCTCTTACATATTTTTTTAAATCGTAATCGAAGAAAATTTCGATTGTCATAAAGAAAATATTGAGTTACCTAAATGTTTCATAAACCTATCAAGCGGTTATAAGATAAATTTTTTTAAATATATTTTTATTAGGTAAATAAACAGTAGTATGTATAAAATATATTTTCAATTTTTCTATATTATTGTAGGACACAATTGCATAATGTAAAATACAATCATGTAAAAGATAAAAAATTAACAAAATGACAAAATAATAATAATTTAATAAACTTGTGCTACTTTCAATATTTCTATAACTTTTGATTAACATTACGTTCATTATAATGAAAAATTTTAACCTGGGTTAATCCGTAGTTATATTGCTCGCATATTCTAGGTATTGTAGTTTGTTAAAACAATTTTTTTTAAATTGTCTGTCCAAAACAAAATATTTTGAGCTGTTGGTTTAGATACTCGTAGCACACGATCTTTCGAGAAGATTAAAATAATCAATTTTATTGTTTATTAATTTGTACAAAAATAATTGGTCTAACATCGTTCTTCGAATTTAAAGAGTTTTTTTTATATGGTACTGCATACTTTCAGCATGGTTAGAAAAATTAGGGTTTATTTTATACAAATTATTGAACTCAAAAAAATGTATTTTTTAGTTATACCTCTTACCGTTTTTCTTTGGGGTCAAGTTTTTCAATTCGAATTTTATCTGAGTGTAAGAATAGATTTGCATGTATGTATTGGGTGACCTAATTCAGGATTTCGTGTAAGACAGGCGCCTGGCGCATTAATACAACTTACTTTTCATGTAGGTCATACCTTTTTCTTGCATATAATTTGCGCCGACGCTAAAATATGAGGACCACGCCTGAAAATCAAGCTATAATTACACTGATATATTTTTAATGCACCGAACTGCGCAGTAAATTCAGTAACTCTTAATTCTTTATTTTCTCCAGTCAAAGAATACTCATTCCATATTATTTCATGCAAACATTAGTGATCTTGTACAGTTAAACCAACGAAAATACGTACTAAATGCCGTAGACTGATCACTTTGCCTTCATGTAATAGATTATCAATTTGCGCTGTAACCGGAGTACTAATGCAATCCCCTAAGCACTACTGGGTACGGACAGGGAAATTATCCCGTACCTACTATTCATGGTGTTCCTTCAGTATCTCTGCATAAATCTTTTTTTTTTTTTCAAAAATATTTAGACAATAATCGTAAAATTAAAGTCCTGCTGAATTGTAAGCGTACAGTTCTTCAGCAATTTTTTTCTTCATTATTTTAAACCTAACCTACATTTATAATAATTAACATATTACAACAGAGATGAAGAACATTAAAGGAACATCTACAGAGCTTATGACCTGTCAATGGCTGGTTTAAGTGGCCACTTTACACACTGTGTAACATTCACCATTCTGCCCACATTTAAACATCTATATACCTTCAATTCTTTCATATGTTGATGTTTGTAAAGTTAAACAGGCCACTTAAACGAACCATTGACAGGTCATAAGCCCTGTAGATGCCTAGACTTCTATATTACCTTTTCTTAAATGTTTTTCATCTCTGTTGTAATATGTTAATATAAACAGCTCCCCAGGGAGTTGAATCCAGTCCTTGTCTACAAAAATTTGGACATACTCAAAATATAGTTGATTTATAATAATTGTATTAAATAATCATTACGTATTTGATTATATTTTGTGAAAAATTAAGACTACTTATAAATATATAATTATTTTTTTCCATCGGCCATAATTTGAGCGCACGTCTCATTCCTATATTAATTTATTTAATTAAATCAATTTCGTTTTTTTCGTTCCCACTATCTCCTTGTTTTGTTCATATTTTTTTGTTTTAACATTGAGTTTATTTATTATTTATATAGTTTAAACCGTCGTCGCTTTATTTCAGGATAATTAAGTAAATACCTGTTATTGGATGGCAGGCCCTACTTTTTTCATGTATATATTTTTTTAGTTTATATTTTGAATCCATTAACCTACAGTACATCTGTTTGTATTCTAAATAAATAAAACAAAGTATTGTCAGTTCTTTGTTTGTATGTATTTTTTTCTAGCATACCTTGTAAAACTTATATTTAAAGTATATTTATTTTATATTAGTTTATTCAGAAAACATACAGTCATACATAACAAGTATAAAAAACAAAGATTTTCAAACACAAAAAGACCAATTAAGTTTTTATTAATTATGTTAATGATATAAACATTAAATGTGAAAAAATAAATAAATAAAAAAACCTAAGCAAGAAAATAACGATTTTACAATTAACATTTGGGTTTCCAATAGAGGTTATTAAAGGCAACAACTAAAAATACCAAATGCACACTCTAAGCACACATCCATGCACACATATATAAACGCATACATATGAACATAACTTTTTATTTTATTTTTTGGTTGGGAGAAATTGACATTTGCCAATAGCCCGCCAAAGTAAAAACGTGTGTGTACATTATGTTAAATAAATTTATGAAGTGGATTGTACAATTATAGTGTCCGGATGGAATGAAGAAAACAATTCTGTGTTTGAAATAGTAATCTTGGACTAATCGTTTTCGACTCGATGGCTACTTTCAGGTTAGATTTTAAAATAAGGCGATCGAGTGGAGGGCAGTTCACATTGTAGAATACTGGTTGGTGGATTCGCCTACCACGTTTGAGGTCTCAGATACGATTTCTGATAGGGTCAACATGATATATTGATTTGAAGGGTGGTTTTACAGTACAGCTTTTTACTGTTCCTGGACTGGCACCTGAAGCGTAAGACTAATCACCTTTACTTGATGTAACATCATCATTAAACCCTAATCCGCACCCGATAATGCATATGATACTGCATTGGTAAAATACATGCAGTATATGTAAGTCATGTGTTACAAGAAGGTAAGGTGTTTAGTCTTACGCTTCGGGTGCCAGCCCAAGGACAGTGAAATATTGCAAGAGGGAATCCTTAAGCCCACCATTAACCCGCAGCTATTATAGAGTCCTGGAGGACTCTCTGTTAGTTGCGCATAGAGGAAATTTCAAGGAATTCAAACTCTTTGCATGCCAACACGTCGTCCCCACCCCTCAGGACCCTCTTAATGCCTCTGTTATTTTATTTAAAAATTGGTCATTTACAACATTAACATATAATTTACACAAATAAACGTAAAAACATCTACATAAAAATTTACTTGAAACTGTAGTAACACAGAACAAAGTTAATTTTTATCTCTTTAGAAAAAATAAATGTGTAATAGTAAAAACAAAAATATACGATACTGTAAAAAATGAATAACTAAAAATATATATGAGACTTGTACTGCAAAAAGAAAAAAAAGAGTTTAAAACACATTTCACATTTACAATATTAAATTATAAAAAAGGTAATTAAAAACACGATTATTTACAAACAAGTAAAATATTGCATCGAGGTAGAAAACCCACCTCCACCCTTCAGCTGTGTTAGAGTCCTGTGGGACTCTCTGTCAGCCACGCTATTTTAACGAATTTACTTTCCATACATTTTTTTTTCAGGTGATTTTATTTTAAATCCAGGGCAAAAAAAAAAGTGAAAACAATAAATATTAACGTGTTTCTCTACCCTAGTCTCCCTTAATACCTCAGTCACAACTTTAATGAAAAAAAAAACATTAAAAATATTTACAAAGTTATAAAAACATTACACATCATGACATGAAATATTGCAGTTTAAAATCACCTTATAAACAAATATTTTATGGTGGCCCTCCTGGAAATCCTACCTTAAGCATGGTAAAACGAACGCCCCAACAACTGCACCACGAGACGGACTTTTCCCCACTCGATTTTCTTTTTCAAGATTTTCTGAAGAAACATTCGTTCAGTGTTTTGGTTCTATTTCACACACAGAACTGTATTATTCATCCTACTGGAAAGGTTATAACTACTAGGAAATTCAGAAATGTTTTGAGTATGTCCAACTGTTAACAGACAGGCTGAATTTCCTCCCGAGGGAGATATTTAGACCTAAACTTATTGCAACAGGGAGGAAAAATAAAACATTTGGACATTCTCAAAACATTATTGAATTAACTAACTGGTATTAGAAGAAATATTAAAAATTGTTTTCAGGCATCGCCCAAGGGGTGAAATGGTTCAGCCGGGTGAATCTCACCCCTGTAATAAAGGTTTTAGCTCCTTTACTTCACAAAAGTTAACAGATGGAAGAGTTAAGGAAATGTAGATGTTTAAAGATGGGCATAATGGTGAAAGTTACACAGTATGTAAAGTGACTACTTAGACCAGCCAAAAATGACAGGTCATAATCCCTGTAAATGCCTCTACTTCCATATTCTCTTCTCAAGGGACAATATTAAGATAAACGAAAATTTAGCATAACTTGTTGACAGTACTGAACATGTTTTCGGTAAAGCAAAGAGTAATTTTAAATAATTTAGTGTCAATATTTAAAAAAAAATTGTTGCCCGAATACATGTTTTGTGATGTTCAGCGTAATGACGAAATTCATCGCTATTCTACGACGGTAGGTGAGGGTTTCAGACTCCCCAAAACAAGAATCCAGGCAACTCAAAACAATCTGTTTCATAAAGGACTTAAGATGTTTAATGAGTTGCCAAAAAGATAAGGGATGCTGGGTCCATAGCACCGTTTCGTGGGATGGCGATGACTTTTGTTAAAAACTAACATCTATATGATGTTAGAGTGTCATCGGAAAGCATCTATATTGTTTTTTTTTTTTTAGTACAAATATAGAAACATTATTTATTAGTAAATGTATAACTAGATATTATAATTTTATTTGTACGACTATCTAAAATAAATAGAATACAAAAATGTATTCCCTTTTGCCTCAAATTAAATCTTAGAAATATTTCAGCTGGATAAACTCCTACACATATAAAAACTAAACCAAAACGAAAAACTTCAAAAAACCAACTAACTTTCTCTCTTTAACCCTTCTAAACTTCTTTCGTTTTTTTTAATACAGTGCTTGTTTACAGAAATTTTGACATCGCCAAAATACGGTTAAAAATTCTGTCTACTGTTTCGCAGTTTTCGGTAATTTAACAAGACAGTAAAAATGCAGAATACTAAATGTTACAAAATAACATGTTCAAAAGCCAACCAATGACTCATGTTCCCATCCCAAAAATGTTTTTTATCTCTGTTCAAATATCCGAAAAAATATCCGTGTTTTTTAAAATGTTGGTACTACTAATTCTACGAATCGTTTTTATGAATTTAACCTTTAAAAAAAAAAAACCCACGTTGTGTTTATTTATGTATGTTTGTATAAAATTTTGCTTTTCACGGGGAATATTTTTGTTTTCAACATTTAATTAACGAAAAAAAAATTATAAATTACATAAAATGCCTCGAATTTACATAACGCAAGCAGACTTCACTTTTGAGTTCCAAGATTTTTTGTGCCTCTATATTTAAAGTGCTCCAGGTTCAATTTCTTGCTGAATGGCAGACACCGTACCGTGGTGCAGTTAGTCAAATGGCCAACTGTGAAACTGGCGTAACGGGTTCTATTCCCCCAGTAGCGAAAAAAAACCAAGAAAGATTTTTTCTCAATTGGTCGCGGTATATTTTTTATAACTTTATTTCCCATCCTGACAAGCCCCTAAAAAGAGGCTTGGCGGGTTATTCTATAAAAACCACGCCAACGAAAATCTCACCTGCATCAATAATGGTTTTAGCTTTTTAAATTCACTAACATCAACAAATTGACGTATTGAAGGAATAAAGATGTTAAACTATAGGCAGAATGGAGAATGTTACACAGTGTAAAAAGTTTCTTTGGTCACTTACATTTCTTTTCTCTTTCTTATATTATATAAAAAGATCATACCAGTCTATTTATTATTGGAGCAAAAAATTCATAAACTTTTCTTGTATACCCACGAACAGGCCATGCCTTTTTTGGATTTTAAGTTAATTATTCTTACTTTTGATATGTATTTCATTGTTTTGTAATTATTCTTCTTTTAATATTCTGTTTTTTCTCTTATTTATATTGTTAAAAAAATTAAAAATTACAATAAAATTTAAAAAATGAAAAAACAGCCAATGACAGGTCATAAGCCCCGTAGAAGCCTAGACTTCTATATTCCTTCCTATAAAATGTTTTTCATCTCTGTTGTGATACAATCAAACAGTTTTTTATTTGTTTTAAAGCAGTTCAGTACATTGTGTGATGATAAAAATTACAGAAAACAGTGCGAAATAATGGTTTCAAATATTGCTGACATTTGTAATTATAACACATAAATAAACATCTTCGTTTCTAAAGACAAAGCCTCGTTTGTCATTAGCGAATGGCGATCGTCTCAACAATATCTTTGTATTTTAATAAATTGCGGATGCCAAAGCGACCCATTTTCTGAAATTTAAAATATGGTTACGATTTTGTTATAACACAACGCCCGCGCCCCCGCGTGCAAACAAGCGCACTACAAGCGGGGCCGGGGCAAAGGGGCAAGGGGGGCGTAGCACACCCCTCTACTGTGATCAGTTGTACTCCAACATAAACAAGCATACTTCTGTCGGTGTTTAAACGCAGAAATATGTATGAGTCTCCCCCACCACCCCACATCTGCAAGAAGAAATGTGAGGAGGCGGTGTGGGAACAAGGGTGGAATTAGAAGTTTCCTAAGACGTTGCCCCCTGCCCTCCCCCCCGGCTTCAAACCACCCGTAGAAAGAGACAACTCTACCCAGCATCCCTCTTCCGTACAAATTCTCAAATAAAATGAATTCATTATAGCGAGTTTTCGACATGCATGTAAAAACGGGCTGCGGCGCTTGTTCGGAGAATTTGATATCAAAACATTCGTAAACCATTCTACCAACACATGTTCGCCACGTCTTTTTCACGTACGGCTATATCTGTTGAAAGGTGACAAAACTTTCTATGTCACTTTTTGAGCCAGTAGATACATTAAACAGTTCGCACTCCCAGAAATAGACTGACGTAAATATAATAAAACAAATATAATGTTAATTTTATTTTTTCATATATATTATATAAGAGAGCCTCAAAACGGGTATAAATGTCAATAATATTCTTAGTTTTTCCAAATTTTTGTAGACAAGGACTAGATTCAACACCCTGGGGAGCTGTTAACATTAACATATTACAACAGAGATGAGGAACATTTTAGAGAAACCTTTATTATTACCCTCTCAAAAATGTTATTCATCTATTCTTATTATTCATTTTGTTTTGTATTCGGATCCTCTGCCTCTGACCACCCAGAGAGTCCTTTTTTATTCAAAGCTGTTCTCCGATTGTAAATATCCGTGTTTTTACTTATGTTTGTTGTGTAAGTTATGTTTGTTATGTTACTATAGTTTTAAGAAATTGTTTTTGTATTTCTGGATACGTTTATTTATGTAAATTGTTTGTAAACAAAAATTATTTTTCAATAAAAAACAGAGGCATTGAGGGGATCCTTAGGAGTGAGAACGACGTGTTGGCTTCTGTCCATACGTCTTCCTCCCCCCTCCTTTATCTGCAGAGAGTTTGTATTCCTTAGGAATATTCCTAGTAACTTTCCTCTATGCGCAGCTGACAGAGAGTCCTCCAGGACTCTATAACAGCTGCGAGTGGGTGGTGGGCTTAAGGATCTCCCCTCAATGTTGTAAAATGTTATTGTTAACTGCTCCCCAGGAAGTTGAATCTAGTCAAAAAATTTGAACAAACTCAAAATATTGTTGATAAATCCACCTGGTCCATAAAGAAGTATAGAAATAGAAAAAATAACATTTTCAGGCGTTGCCTAGTATGTAGGTGAAATAACTCAATTAGATGAATCTCACCCGCATAAATAAAGATTTCAGCTGTTTAACTTCACAAACTACAACAAATGAAAGAATTAAAGGATTTAGATGTTGAAAAATGGTCAGAATGGTAAATGTTACACAGTGTGTAAAGTGGCCACCTAAACAAGCCAATGACAGGTCTTATGGGCTTATGCCTGTAGATGCCTAGCTTCTATATTACCTTTTCGAAAATGTTTTTTATCTTTTTCGTTATATGTCAAGGGTATAAATGTGTTGGAAAATCATTTTTAATAATTTTAATAATACAAATATTTCAGTTGTAAATCAGCCTAATACGTGTTCTAACGGAAACATCGTAGATACGCTATACCAGTGATCAGTTCTACTGAAGGAACGAATGACAGAATGTTGTGATAGATTTCCGGTTTCCGGGAAGCCAACTCAGCAATCAGCAGGTCGACTAGAACTTGTAACGTCACTGGCGGAGTTATTTCAAAATTGCAACACTTTAAAAATCATAGCGCGGATAAGACGTCGCATAAAAATCATATTTGGTTAGCTTAATACTTTATTAATCAATTATTATTTTTTTAACTACTGAACTTCCTTATTGCGTTGACAATCTTAATCAACTAAAGTGTAGTGGTTATGACGTTTTACTGACACTCGATAGGTTCCGGGTTCGATTACCGGTGAGAACACATAAAATTAATGCGATTTTCCTTAAGCCTGGGTGTTCTGTACTGTATTCACTACTGTAATTGGGCCTCCTCACCTGTTGTGATGAGAAAAAAAGTTTTTTTTATGCTTTTTCTTTTTTGTCATGAATTTTTCACTTTGGTGATACTTTCAGCCCCATAAATATGTTGAAGCTAAAACAATTTAATCGAGCTTAATATTATGCTTCTACGTGCATTACTGGTTTACACGGTTTGCCGGCCGCATTACCATACTATGTAACTTACACTGTTATAGTTATTTATTTTTAAGAACTTATATAATTTCAAATATACGAGTTAAAAGAATTATATTAAACTATCAGACCCGTCAGACGTTGTCCTGCCCGAACGTTGGCTTGCCTGCTATTAGCTTGGAAAAATACTTTTTATCAATAAACAGGTACCTAGGTACTTGTTTGTGATTAAATTCCAAAACTAAAAATTGATTATATTCAAATATTTAACTTAAATAGGTACCTAGGTACATATTTATGGTTGAATTCCAAAACATAAAATAAATATATTTTTAAGTATGCCGTTCTTTTTGCAAACGTCAAACTCCGGTCTTCTCACCAACAGAGGGGTGTACTTATGTGGGAATACGTTTTTTTTTTATGTGTTGAATTTAATATTATTTCAGTGTTACCTAAAATTCAATAAAAATAAATAAATGGGTAGAAATTATAAGAATTTAAGGAAGCAATCTGATTGAGACCCACAAAAAACAAATGTTGTTTGTAAACATTCAAAAACAAACTTTTTTATACTCAAAAAAACAACATCTTTCCATTTTTTTGCAAATGCATTCTACTCGAATGCAACCTTTATGCTCTAAACTTTATAAAAACATATTCGATTGAAGATTTTAATATTTACGAACACGCACAACGCTAAGATCTATATTTCTCTGAAAACCGCACGCAAATCGGTTAAGCCGTTTAGGAGGAGTACGGTGACATCACACGTACAGAGGAATTATATATGTAAAGATTGAAAAAGAAAAATCAAATGTTTCGTGCTAAAATGTATATATTTATAATGAGTATCAAAATTATAACTTCATTGGCAATATTTTTTTGGCAAACATTCAAATATTTGTATAATCGTCAAGAAAATTCGATTTTACTTTATAGATAATCGAAGATTACCTCCCTTATACCCGTATGCAGAGACAAAACTTAAGGTGAGGAAAGTACATTCTATTGTCTTCACCTTCGGGTTATTCTCCGCATTTGAGATTAGAATGTACTTTCCTCACCTTAAGTTTTGTCTCTGCATACGGGTATAAAGGGTCCTATTATTTTTTTTAGGGAGTAGCCAAAAAAACATTCCCATTTTAGATCATAATTCGTAATCATAATGTATTATTAGTAACATAATTAACACAGTGTGATTTTTATTTGAATTCATATTTTTATTTAAATTTTCATAAAAAATAAATCGGTTTTATCGTTTCTGGCATAACGACATTAAAACGTTGTGTAACGCAGTTACATGTAAAAATAAGCCCAGAGTAATTTTTTATCACTCCATAAGTGATTTAAAATAAATTGTCTCAAATATTCATTTCTTAAAACCCTTTGATGCTCTCAAATCACAATAAAATGTATTTTGAGTTAGTTGTTTTTAGATTTTCATGTTAAACGTCCACTGTTTTTTGAGTGGAAGTTTCAAGCAATGTTGTGTAAGAAAATTAACTAAATTTCATAATGGTTGTCAAGCAGTTTCATTGGTAGTATTGTTATGTCAGATTCAATACAGATGGAAATATCTTATGAATACAGCCTTCAGAACTTATTTATGGAAACCCGTGCCATTAATATTAAATAATATGAATTATGAAACTATCATTTTGTCCTAAACTTAATAATACATTTATGAAATGACTTATCAAATCAGTACATTTTCATGTTTATACTATCTCAGATATTCCTTAAAAAATGCTCCCAAAAACTTTACTTGTAAATTTAAAAAAAGGAATGAATTAATTGAATTTGAGTGTTTTTATTGAAAACGAATTGTAGGTAATTTTAATGCAATTTTGTTTATTCTAAAACAATTCTTAATTTTAATAGAAACTTTTATCTCTAACAATGTTTGCAAGTGGTGAAAATTACCTTTTTTGTAGTTATTTTGGTTTTAATCAATTTGAGTTCATTTGAAACTGATTTTATTTTTTTTATTTTTATTAATCTACTGGATTATTAAATTAACCTTTATAAATTTGGTATATAAATTGTAATTAATTCATAGGGTACTCTAAACATGTTCAATATTATATTATAGCAAAAAGACACTCATATACAGTAACACAAAACTTGAAACGCAACAACAAAAATAAAAAGCTAAGACAAATAAGTATATTGGACAAATATCATGGGATCCGGGTTGATTATATTTATTCAGTATTATTAATGCTTTTTTAGTTTTTTAGTAAAGTTATTTAATTTACAATCAAAATAATTCAGATCCCGATTTTCGTTAACAAATCTGATCATCCTGGGCCTGGTGTCAGAAAACCGTCTTATGATAACTGAGTAACGAAATTTTATGATTTCTAAGTGTACTTGAAGAAACATCAATAGGTATTTGTTGGAGAATAGTCGGGACGTCAAATAAACCAATCAGTATTTTAACGAAGCAGATTAAATCTGCATTAAACCGGCGTTTTAAAATACCCGATAGATTTAGAAAAATTTCCATATTGGTGTACTTTTTTTTTTATTAATACATTTTACCATATATACATTTTTTAAACATTTGCCCAGCTAACAAGGGTACATACCCCGTTCTAAGCTAAGCAATTACATTTTAATACATTATAATAATTTACAAATTAATAGAAAGAACAAACAAATAAAATTTAAACTTACTAGTATACACATATTGATTAACACATATAAACAAACATATATATACACACATATTCACATATATAAATACACCTACATACACATGCATACATATATTAAAGATACACAATATAATTAATATATGCGAAACTTCATGTTTGCCATTTGTTTTTCTTTTCTTCTTTTCCACATCCGCCCTTAAGTGGAGCATGTGGACATCATCAGTGGCCTCCAGAAGATTCTATCTTCAGCCAGCATTTTCGCTTTTTTCCACGTCAATCCAGCGCCCCTTAGTTCCACCAAATAAAGTTGAAAGATCGTCATCGACGGTCTTCCAGGACGGCGTGAGCCAGCAGGTTTAAAGAAGAGGCAACTTGGGTTTAGATTCTTCTGAGACATGCGCAGCACGTGTCCAAGCCAGGTCCAACGCCACATCCTCAAGACACTCGTCATAGGAGGCTGCTGCGTCCGTTCTCTGACTTCAATGTTAGTTATAAAATCAAACCACCTTATACCTAATATTCTTCTCAAGCACTTACTCTCAAAACTCAGAAATTTGGTGTTTCGAGCTTTGGTAAGGTGCCGAGATTTGCACCCATATAAGAGTACTGACATTATACTAGAGTTAAATAATCAGCATTTTGTTTGGACCGAGTATAGACTAGAGTTCCAGACAACACGCATCATGTTATTTTTTAATTATTATTTATTTTTATATTTTATTTTCAACATCCAGTAAGAATCTCCAACCCACGGCATGCATCAACCTCTCTCACTTCCTACGACCAATGTCATGAAAGAGCGAGATCAACACATTCTTCAACTAGACAACACTCCCGGTTTTCCTCAATTCAAGCAAAAAGTTATGGACTTTCTTGCCAACTTCAATAGTGGTGACCCCTTCACTTATATAGTATCAGATCTTATTGGAGTATCTTGTATTATGGTTGTGGTTATCATTTGGGTATTGATCTTTATTTATGTGTGTAACAATTACCGTTCTCAATATATACTGTTAAATAATACTAAGTACTCTAAATTCTTTGAAGAGCAAGTCACCTAGATAATCAACTGTTATTTTTTTAATTACTCGGATTAAAGATTTCTATGCAATATTTAGCGGGTCAAGGGTGGTCTTTGTGCAAGCTTCCCAACCAATTAATCCATAAATAACACAGAATTTGCCAGTGCATGGTATAGGTGTTTCAAGTCCTGAGCTTTAAGTATTTTTCTGAGCGGGATGAAAAATTGTATTAAGCGCTTTATTTTTGCAGCTTCAATTTGTTCATCCCACCTCAAATACTGGTTTATTGTTTCTGTCAGATATTTTAAAGTTCTTTTTTTTTTTAATTCTTTCTGTAACTATCCTTGCCTCCATTGCTTACACCATGATTGGTCTGACACACGTTTTGTACATCAAAATCTTGCTTCTAATCCACTTGTGTTTATCGTGCCATTTCTTAGGCTCCCAGATGCTTCCAAACTTAACTCGTTTTTTTCCTTAAGTCGGAGTTTAAGACGCTGCGGCTCGAAATTTTAAAATTTAAATATTAAAAACAAACTTTTTGTTTTACTAACTGAGATGGATATGTTCTAATCAGCAGAAATAACCAATGCCATCAATGGTTCTTCGTCTGCGTAGCATGTGATGTTAACTACATTATCTCCCTTTGTTCTAAATTTCCCACTTCGTCCATTCTTGAAAAGCATTGTTATATAAAAAAATCCGTAAAAAAAGTTTTTCGGTTTATAAATTGTAGTGATATATTTAGTTATAAGGGTGTTGAACTTTCTTTGTTTCTTTGTTGTTCTCGGAATGTGTTTCTTTATGTTTATATTATTTAAGTCCCGAATTTCGTTGTAGTATATGATTTATTGTTTTATTATTAACTTTGTGGAAAAACATTTTGAATTTATTTAAAATGAAACACTTTGTAATTTTTACCACATAAGAGTTTTTAACACAATTTGTTTAAGGTATTCTGAATTACCTATCTTCAGGTGTAAATATGAAATGGCTTTTTTTTCGTTTTATATTTACACCCGGTGATAGGTAATTCAGAATACCGGAAACTAGTTCTGTTAAAATTTTTATATTAAACTCTTGTGTGGTAAAAATCACAAAGTATTTTATCTTTAGGTATATAATTTCTCTGTACGTGTGATGTCACCGTACTCCTTCTAAACGGTTTAACCGATTTACGTGCGGTTTTCAGATAAATATAGATCTTTGCGCTGTGCGTGGTCGTAGATATTAAAATCTTTAATATAATTTGTAAAAAAGAAGTTAGGAGCATAAACGTTTTATTCATCGATCTACCAAGGTTGCATTAGAGGAAAATGCATTTGCAAAAAAATGGAAAGATGTTGTTTTTTTGAGTATAAAAAAAATTTTTTTTTGAATGTTTACAAACAACATTCACTTTTTATGAATCTCAATCAGATTCTTTCCTTACATTTCTTATAATTTCTTCCCATTTATTTATTTTTACTGGATTTTTGGTGATACTAAAATAATGTGAATTGACATTTACATTCAACATGTATAAAATAAAACTCACATTTATGAATAAAGTGCACCCCTGTTGGTTAAAAGAGCCGAATTTGACATTTGTAAAAATAATTCCATATATAAAAATGGAATATTTTTGGAATTCAACCATAAACAAGTACCTAGGTACCCACTTATCAATTCAAAGTGTTTTTCCAAGCTAATAGCAGGCAAGCCAACGTTCGGGCAGGACAACGTCTGTCGGGTCCACTAGTTTTGAATAAATGCGTTGTAGTAACTCAGAGAAATACAATTCACATGCATTTTCCGATTTATATAATAAGTCAATCAAAAATCTCTTGTGATTCATAAACATATGACGATATATTATATTTAAGTAAAAGATCTATTATTTTTTATTCCAAATAACTTATACATCTATTTTCATGTAATAATTACGAGTTGTGTTTAAATGAATTATTAAATTATGTCAAGCGGTTTTGGGCCAACTGACCGCGACCCATCTTCAGAATATAAAAATAATAATTATGTTGGCCCAAAACCGGTTCAAATGATTTCATATTTCAGTGGCGTTGGCAAATTAGATACTTAATTATTTTCTTGAAATTAGTTCAACCCACATTCTGCAATAATCTCAACCAAATTTAACATGTCAATCGATTTAGATTTATTTCCATTTAATTAAAATGATAGTTTATTTAATCTTTAATTTAATCTACTCGGCATCGTGGTGTAATGGTCAGTAAGTTTGCCTACCATGCTAGAGGTTTCGGGTTCGATTTCCGACATGGTTAAAGTGAAATGTTTGTTTATAAACGTGTTTTTTCACTAGAATATTTCATCGTCTCTGGACTGGTACCTGAAGCGTAAGACTAATCATCTTACCTTCATGTAACAAAAATGATTAAGATACGCTGCAATTAGTGTCCTAATGCAGTACCCTATGCACCATTTGGTGTGGAAAGGGAATGAAGGTGATGATGAATTTTAATGATTAAATTCAGTGGGTTTTTTTATTTGTCGGTAGACTGTCAAACTAAGACTTTTTAAAAAAAAAAACACGTATCATATTATCATCGGCACGATTTTTTAAAGTTATGTAATTTTTAAATTACTCCGCCGTCGTCGGTAAGGTTGTGCTGACATGCAGAAATAGAATCCCATATCTGTCGAAATACACTAAACGTTAAAAAAAATAGCTACACAAAAATTAGAAATAGATAACAACGCTTAACAACAGATAACAACGCTTTGATATTTATAACTTAATAATTTCTAATTTCTTCTTGATTCTTAGTGTATTTTTTTCATATACGTTTATTGTTACAATGTCCCATTGCAAACCAGTAAATTATCAATTCGTTAGCCTTAGAATAACTAGTTGAGTGACGAATTACGAATTGGAAATGTAAATAAAAATAATAGTCCATACATATGTAAATTGTAAACTGTTTCTTCTTGTTTCTCTTCTCTTTGATATAAATAAATATGTATGTAGGTATGTAAATCTTAATAATAATAAATAGAGTGGTTATTGTTCAAAAGAATCTTTGAGGTTTCAAAGTAGTTAATCTTCATTAAAACTATTTTAATTAATTTTTCTTTAATTTTCGAGAAACTTCGTCACACAATTAAAGGCTTTAAATTTCCCGTAACATCCACATTGATCATTTGAAATTTCATAAATGCATTCAATAATTGCTGTGTTTAGTATTTATTGACTGAAATTGGATTAATTGAATAAATAACGTGTATAAGGAACATGGTTTTAATAACAATCAGGCATTTTATAAAAATATTTGCACACTCAAATAAAACAATTCAATAACATTATTATGAAGTAGAAGCCTAAACTTCCTATACAATCGAACATTGACTTATTTGGTAAATAATATGCGAATTCGCTTATAAAATTATTTTCTCACGTTCAGATATTAAACAAATATCGAATATTTTTGCTGACACTGAATATGATGAAAATGCTGCTCTTTTTTTATATAAAATAGAAATAATTGCGTTCTTATAATTAACCCAAATATTTGATTTTGAATTCCGTTTTCAACGAGTTGTAAATAACTTACTATTAGAAAACGGGAGTCAAGTTGGGGTAGAGTGGGATTCGAACCACGGACCTTTGAGCCGTGAGTCCGAGACACTAGCCACGGGATCACAACCCGATTCAAATTATATAAATGTGTTTTCCTTTAATAAGGCTGTGGAGAATGAATCTCACAGAAGTTGTGAATAAAAAATATGCCAGTACCACAAAAAAAAGTTTAAAAATATACAAAGTAAATAATTGTTGCATTTTTGTCAGGTTTGGGAAAAATCACATTTCAATTCAATAAAATAATGTAAATTTAAAAGGAAATAAAATATTATTCCCTTATCTGACCCTTATCCAGCTCTGCACAGAGTACTGCATTTGTACAATCATTTGTAGCATACATAAAGGCAAAATATTTTTTCTCGCATTTCAGGCCAATCGTGAGACTTTGAAACATATAATGTAAAAATCTTTAAGAAAATAAAATACGTATACTAATTTACACTTTCATCATCAAACTCTTATACGCATCTGGTGATGCATCGAGCACTGTGTTAGAAAAGTACGTGTGGTGTATCTCGATCACATGTTATAGGAAGGTCTTTGTAAATTACTGGGCAAGAAAGTTGCGGCAGTGCGGGTTTCGAATTTCTGATCTCTGATCTCGAGGCCATGACACTACCGTGAAACCACGGCCCTTCACGTATTACGTTTGAAAAAATAATAACTACAATATAACTAAAATAATAAAAATGTAACCATCTCAACCAGACAAAAAGATTTTTTTTTAATATGTGTATGTTGTATTACAGCCTTAATTAAGTATAATTAATAAATTTTATGTGTAAGTCCCTCTTTAAGCACAAGAAGTTAGTTTTTTTTTTGGAAAAGCACAGTGTAACTATAATAAAATATTACATAAAATAGTTATATACAGTCAAACAATTTCAGCGTGTAAATAATATTGAATTAATGAAAAAATAAATTTAAAAAATACGTGGAAAAATGGGAAACATGGAAAATCACAAAATTAGTTCAAATATTAGCGGCCTCCGTAGTGTAAATTCACACATGACTCGCGCATGGAATGTTCCGAGTTCGATTCCCGGTGACACCAGAAAAATAAATGTGATTTTTCTCAGGCCTGGGTGTTTTGTGTTCCGTAATTTACCGCTGTAGTTGTAAAAAAATTTATTTTTTTTGATAATACATATATTTTTTAGATATAATTTATTGCAACCAATATTGCAAAATAAGGTTTCGTTTGAATATTAAAAAACAAATTAAGCGTGCGTGGATTTATTACCTATACAGTTTCGGAATTATTATCCAATTTGGTTTATATCGGATTGCTGAGAGGGTTGTTTGAAGCATCCCCTATGGTTGAGATGGGGGTCGGTGCGTAAAACTCACATTAAGTTATGAAAAACACTCGGAATTCGGCTGGTGCCTAAAAGTGTAGTGAAACCTTAGCGTATTGATTATCTAATCAATAAAATATATCATACAGGCTGCGTATGAAATCCTTTCCCCACCCTCCCTCGTATATATGTGTAATATAAATATACATATTCCACCCACCCCTGTGTAAAAGTTGTATGAAAATTATAGCCCGAGTATGAAACTTTTATATCATCGCGGTACTTTCTGCGGATGTATAAAATATTCTGGTATAAATGACGGCAATTCTCCGTGTGTATTTGTGCACGCAAATGTGTCCGTGAGATTTGCGAGTATTAGTGTAGGGGCTGTATAAAGCGGAGAATGGCCTAAATTCTCATTTGTTTTACTCCCTTTTGCTGCATAGCAGTCAAATTTAATTATTTTACTTCCTCTTTTTATTAAAAGTAATTAATTATATTAATTTTTCGCGAGCAGCTGATATGCTTTAATCTATGTAAACAAAAGGAAGTGTTTGGCGTACTTTAACTTTTCCGAAACAAATCTAGTCCATGTTTGAGCCCATTGAGACTACCCATAGAAATCAGCTCTTATGCCAGCTTATTCTAACTGGAATTTTTCTTTTTTGGAATTCTCTGGAAATCTTCCGTGGATTTAGATTGAATTAGTTTCTTTTAGCCTGAGCCTGCGGCTTTAAAGACGAGCACCTTATTTAAGCTTGATGATTTCTAAATTTGGGCAGCTAAAGCGTTAGTTGTATATTTCATGATAGTGAAATCCCTCTAAGGAAAGCAATTTTCAAATTTGTAATATAAATTTATTTAACATGTCATTTTTTCCTATTTAATTTATCTGTTTTGTTTACATATGATAACAGAGATGACGAACATTTTCGAGAAGAAAATATAGAAATGTAGGCATCTACTGAGCATATGTTTAGTTTAGTTAGGTTTATTATTTACATAGGATTCATTGAATCACTTATAATGTCAATTAAGTCAACAATTAGTTATTTAAACTCAACAAACAAATCAACAATGATTTCCGAATGCTTGAGCTATTAACCATATTGATGTGCCATATATATGTTTTTAAAAATATATTTTTTAATTATTTTTTATGTTTCTAATCCTGTATTTGTGGTGATATACTTATATGTCTGTGTCATATAATTGCTCGTCCCATCTCTACACGGGACTTTCAGTCCCATGGAGTTGGGACTAATTGTCTTTAAAAAATGTACAATAACCTTATGACGTAAATAAATAAATAAAATAAATAAACAACACTATTAAAATCATCAAACTTAAATCAATAAACACGAATCTAATGCCAAGCTGTCTTGTTCTGGAAATATTCTTCGACTCCATTGTTGCTATTTCTAAACAGCTTGAAAAAATCTTTTTAAAAAAATCTCTAAAAGCCTGGACTTCAAGATTTACCTTGTAGAATTGTATGCAGTTTGAGGCAAAAGAATTATCATTTTTTGCTGTCTAGTAGTGGGCACAACTAGCATACCTTTATTTCTCGTGTTGGACCTATAGAAATCTCTGTTGTTCTCAAGTGAATCAATATTTTTGTGTACATAAATTAAGTTTTCATAAATACATTAACATGTGATTGTCAATATGGGGATTTTTTAAGAGATATCTCTAAGATTCATTTTGTAAATTCATCGAACCGCTCTCCTCTGCAGCATAAAAACAGAATCAATATCTGCAGCATTGACCTGTCATTGACTTATTTAAAGTAGCCACTTTAAACACCGTATACCGTTTACCATTTTGCCTATATTGAAAGATCTGTTTTCCTTCAATTCTTCCATCTGTTGATGTTTGTTACAGCTCTTAGAGGGTTGAATCCCCATTTCTTGTCACAAAAACTCAGAACATTGTTTTGTATAATATTTTATAATATCATATTTTGGGGATATCAAATCCCAAAAAAAACACTCCCACACTACCAGAAGTCAAACTAGAGGATGAGTCATGGGGTTTATCACAAACTCTGAATTGACGCAAAGAAGTTTCAGGTTTCTGGGCCCCAAAATATTCAATATGTTACCCAAAAATTGCAAAATTATGACTAAGATTCAATTTTTAAAAAATTTTAAAAACTGATTACTGGGTTTAGGTAGAGAAAAATCGGAAAATTTACTCAAAAACATTCTTACATAATAAATGGTATAAATTAATATTGTATAACTGTAAAGTTAAATAACTAGTAGTTTTTGCATAAAAATGTCTGCCTCAAAACAGGTTGTACCTAGTTAGGCAGACTAGACATGATCCAGAGAAATCTATTACCTAATTGGTTATGTAGTGGATAAATTAATTGTTATTTAATTTAATAAACCACGATTATTATAATTATTATTATCAATGTATTTGTGTATCCCATTATTTTAAAATTACCTTTAAATTTCAATATAATTCTCTGTTCCCGAGAATTCACTTGGAAATAAATTCACCGATGACCAAAAAATAGATTTATTTGCTAAAACTTTATCAAATTTCGATATATATTTTTTTAAATAGTATTTTAGTTTCTGGTATTTTTATTAATTTTTTATGTGTGTATTTTTTTCATTTTTAATTGTATTTTTTATTTGTCAATTGTTTATAACTTCTATACATGTAAAAGCCTTTTAGGCGTTAATAAATAATATAACAATGTACTTACGTACGTTCTATTGGACAGTAAAAAAAAAGTTTTTTTTAAAAGATAACTCTTCATAAATTAAATTTTGAATGATATATTTTTAAATTCGTAAAATATGAACATGAATGATAATGGTAAATTATAATGGTCAGCATTTTTGCCTACCACACAAGTGGTCTCGGATTCAATTTCCGACATGGTTGACATGGAATATTTATTTAAAAGGGAATTTTTACGCTCAAATGTATCAACATTCTCTTCATATACTATCGAAGCTGCATTTTGCGAGGTTTACAGATGAGCAAAACAAGTCTTGATATTTTTTTAAGAAGCCATCAGATACTGTAGAATTCCCTAACACGTGCCTTTTGTATTTCAATAAACACATGTTTGACTATTCTACAGTATCTTAAAGCTTCTTAAAAAAGTATCAAGCTTTGATTTTGATATCTTACAAACCTCGCGAAATGTAGACGTAGGTAGCATCGATATCATATTCCTGGACTGGCACCTGAACTGATCATAAATAAGTATCAAATTACGTTGCAATTGATTTATCAATGCAGTGGTCTATACACCATAAGTTGCGGAAACTAGATAATTATGATAAGGATTTTTATAATCTGCAATCATCGATTTCATTCATTAAGTTTCTTTTGATCAATTGCTTTTAAAAGATAACTTTAAAAATATAAATAAACGAGAAATACCTAATTATCAAAATATACATGTATTACGTTAAAGGTATTAGTTATATCATTTTATTTGACAACGTACGTATTTAAGTAGGTAAATACTTTGATTTAAATAATTACTTTTTAAACTGAAATAATCTTAAAAAAGAAGAAAGGATCAAATGAATGTTCCTTAAAAAATAGGGTAAATTTTCATTTTTTCATTATTAATTTACCAATTAACCCTTAATGAAATTTCCGTGTAGGGCATTCTGGCAGTCGAACAAAATCGGAGGCTGAGGCCTGACACGAGGTGGTATGGAGGGTACACAGTGAGATGATGAAAAGAATGTGTACAGGGGCTTAGGGGGAAAGGGGTCGCCGGGGCGGGAAAAGGGGGGAGGGAAAAGGAGGCGGGGGACCGGAAAAGAGTGCGCGCTGGAAAACTAAAAAGGGAGCGCCGCGATCGCTACGGTGTAACTTTTACGAACTACGAGTTACAGCTAAAGGGGATGGAATCGGGGGCGGGGGATGCACTCCTAAGAGCGGCATGTTAATTATTAAGATATTATTAATTAAATATACTAATTAATATTTCAGATCTTTTGAATTCGCTTTGATATCGAAAATACACAATCGTATTGTTTGTTTTTGCCAAATAGCGGCTGTTTTTATTTCATTAGCCTGTGAAGTTTCTAAAATATCTTAATAATTTTATTGAAATATTTTAACAACAGGAATTTATTATCCAAATAATATCGTAACAACCAGCCTAATTTAATATAATATAAAACTTTGTCAATTAATTTAGTATTTCGCACTAAATAAGAATAAGCATTGTCAATTGAAACATATTTGAAACCGGTTATTTTGTTTTTGAAATTACCTATTCTGTTTGGATATTTTCAACATTTCTAGTTAAAAATATTTTTACGTTACATTATGCGTCACGTTAATTCACAAATTTTTATTATTAATTAACAAACCCTTTGTCAAAAAAAAACTGCAAGAAACATTTTATTTTTATTTTATTGTGAGTGAATGTTAAGAAATAAGACTGAAATTTAACAGTTTTAATTATTGTTTTGTAATGCCGTTGTCTATAATCACAAACAAATGTTTATTAAAAATTCAAATCAATTTATTTTTTGAGTTCGAAATCATCGAAACTTTTGAAATATTGCCTCTATATGCATTTGTTGAATTACTCTAAAAGAACAAAAACACGTGTACCCTTCTAAGTGGGCACAATTATTATAACATTTCTGCCAAATTAATCATCAAGTCCAATTCCTAAACTAAATCAAAAAGTACCTAGTTCTACATTCCACCAATCATCCATCGTTCGAAAAATTTGGTTAAATGTGATTAAAAATTGTTAAATAAGGATAATTACTCAAACCCATTTTCAATGCAATTAAAAATCCAACTGTTGTTACGAAGTGGACGGTTTGATTTTTATTTTTTAAAATTTATTTATCAAAAACAAATAAATATTAAAATACAAATTATCAAGTCCTACTGAACTGCATAAAATGCAGTTCGCTAGCAGGTGCTTGTAGTTAAGCTCAAACATACAGGGTTTTTTAGTACCAGACCGCTTCCTCAAAGTAAGCTTTAAAAATAAATCTAATTAATTTATTCCCAAATGTTTTTTTTTTATTTAAGATCTCAAAATTAAGTAAATCTTTAATTACTCGGACACGCATCCCTTCCGCAAACCCGTTAGATTGTGTTAGATTCCTCGTGCGTTAAATTCCACTCAGATAGTTATCAAGTTTGATATATGCACAATGAAGTATTTAATTTGTTGTGAATTTTACACAGTGTATAAAATGGCTAATGATAGGTCATAAGCCTTGTAAATGCCTTTAACTAAATATTGCCGTCTAAAAAATATTCTTTTTATCGGATGTAATATATAAATAAAGTACATTTAAAAAGGAAACATTCGTAATTTTTTTGACTTATTTCAAAATTTCATCAAAAATTTTTTGTTGTTTAATACGTACTTTTAGTTTTGAAATCATAAAAGTATTTTAAAAAACAAGTAAAAGCACTGACGTATAACAAATAGTAACGTTATTGTCTTACTTATCGAATCTCGATATTAAGCAAATATTGTTTTCCTTTTAATCGTTCGATATAAAGAGACAGCAAATCACGATAAAAATACACACATTGGTGTTATAAAGACGTGTATACATATATTTTTTTTAGTTCATATTTTACTATGACTCATTACCATAAAAACGACACTAGCTATCAGTGCATTATTTATGTACTTCAGATTAGTAAAAAGTTACCTTTGAAAATATTACTTATTATTATTTATTTAATTGGATTGTATTTACGAATCAAAGAATATGTTTTTTTTCATCATTTTCTCATCACATAATACGACATATTTGTGTGTAGCATCTCATTTACGTAATTCGAAAATGAATTTCATGTTAGGAAAACCTTTTTTTGTGCTTAAATTAAAAGTGTTGGAGTGTTTGAATGGTCTCCTGAAAAAAATTGTACTCAGGAGACAGAAGGTTTTAAAAGTAAGCCGACCATATGGATTTGAAAATTCTTTCAGATGTGTTGAAAAAAATATTTCAAAACATGTTGTTCTACGTTATTAGCGATGTGTACAATAAATATTCGTAAAATATGTGTATTTTTTGAGGTTTGTTTTGTAAAGCATTTTAATAATAAATTTAACGTCCACATTTTTCTCGTAAAAAATAATATTTGGAAAAGTACGATTTTCCAGTTTGATTTTTTTTTAATTTGTTTTTCATTTCATAAAGTCAATGAAGGCACATTTATATACTTATAAAATTTCGTCATTTATTTGATATTATATTTCTGTGCTTTCACTGTACGTACTATCAATTAATTCGTATTTAATACTACTGAACCATATAAAAAAATGAAAATGAAATAGATAAAAATAAAAATAAAATACAAAATTGCATTTATATAATACCAGATAACAACACTACTACAAGGAAAAATGCGAGAAAGTCAAAAATGCTAAATAAAAAATCATTTAGAAAATGAATTTTAAATAATTTTTTAAAAGCACACGATGACTATACTTATCAGACAAGACATAACATGACCTGATCATTGATTATATAATTATTATGTTTATGTCGAGTCATATTTCTTAAATCAAAAACCATTCCAAAACCGGAAAAAAATGTTATGACGCCTATGTAAAATCTTTAATATGTTATTAAATTTGGGGAACAGGAAACCAAATTGACAAAAGCAGACTTCAAAGATAGAAAAATAAAATATTAAAGTAAGTTTGTGACTTATTTTATCTAACAGCAACTAAATAACTCTTTATACAAAATAAACAATAAAATGTAACTTTACTTTTTCAACTTAAATCCTTAAAATTTATTCATACATGATGTAATTGTAGACTGAGAACTAAAATTTTTTTAAAAATGTGGTAAACACGGACTCAATACGAGAATATCAGAACAGAATCACATACGACATTCTAAGAGACAAAGACAGTCGAGACTTATAAACCAGGAACTGAAACTATACAAACGACCTTTACAATGGTTGTTAAAAATATTATAATTAACAATTAATAGAATATAATTTTTATAAGTTACATTATTTTTTTAAATCAATGTGATCCGTAAGGGTTTGTAAATAAATTAAAAAAAATAATAATTTAAAAATTATGTAAACATAAACCTAGCAAATTGTTAACTCTTGTCTAGCTGTGATATCACTTGAGTCTACGTAGAATAAAACACATGATGTACATGTTTCAATCATTTTTTTTAAATGATAAAAATGAAATGAAAGAGTTTTATTTAAAACTTTTACAAATATTTCAATTACATTTTAATTAATTTCAGAGATGTTTTTATATTTCAATCATAACAACAAAAAAAAAACTAAATATTGTTGTTAGCAACCGTTCCAATACTATTTTTATGAAGAAAATTTTACAGTTAAGTCCTGAATCCCTTTTCTAATTTTACAGTAGTACTTTAAACCCCCTCTCTTTTCTACCTTCCCCCTCCCCCCCTAAACTCTACTTCCTACCACCACAATCACGTGCAAGTTCCACCAATACAGACATAGATCCATCCCCGTGTATGTATACGAGTTATGATATAATAACTGTATGGAGAAGAGAAAAATGTGTACAGATTCGATTCCGCAATTCGCGCGCAAACGTAGATTCTGATGTGTTTTGTTTGCACAGTTTGAAAAAAGAATAATTCGTTCAGTTATTTTTGAGAAAAAAAGTGTGTTGTTGGGGATTTACATATTACAACAATGAAAGCGCCCACCGCTCTCCTGAAACTGTTTGCTAAGACCAGCGTCTTTCTTCAGTCTCACATAATAAAATGATCAAAGTTTAAAAAAAATTCGCATTAATGAACATATAAACTGTATTTATTAATGGTATGTATCTATCATTGTTTTATTTAACTGATTTTATTGTAAATTTGTCAAATTAAAACATTAAAAATACTTGCTTTTTGTTTTAAGACATTTAAAATGTATACAGGGAGTACTTAATGCATTGTTAAGTATATTTATCCAATTTCAAAATAGATAAAAAACTTGGAAAACTTATGTAGTGAACTTTATTCACCGAATTCCATAACATATTTATTGTATTGAAATAAAAAATATGTCATAAAACTTTGAAATTGTATAAAATAAATATTTTATGTTCTAAATTTTATAGTACAGTTACTAATGATATTTTAATTTGTTTTAAAAACTGTTTTTTGTCAAAGAGCATGTAAAATGAATGAAGTATAAATTTCTTACTGAACTTTACTGTATAATGTAGTTTTTTGTCTAAAAGTACGTAAATTGAAAAAATATATTTTACAATGAATTCTATTGTAACTACATAGACATACATTTATAAAAATAAAACAAAAAGGAATTGGTCAAAAAACTCGTAAAATGTATTCCTTGGCACGGTATTTCCCAGTGAGGAATACATTGCAACCAAATAATGCATATGTTTATCAATGAAATACTTAATAAACAAATCAATAATCACTATATATTTGTCAAAATTCATTTAGGATTTTTTTATATTTTTTTATAATCAAACCGTGAAAACAACAAAACACAGAAACTTTAAAAGCTTTTATAGTACCCCTCACTGCAGTATTGTCAATTTGTGATCAATCAAATACACATGGTCATTACAAACACTTTTTTTCTAATTAACAGTGATTAACAGTGTTGACCTATAGTTTTCTAGGAAAGCGGCGCCGTTATATAGCGGCCGTAATATGCCGTGACGCGGTGGGCGTAATGAGGTCCCCTTCTTAACGGTGTCCAGGGGTGCTATTTTGAACCACTCTCGTGGCACGAGAAAAAAGTTTTTCTTGTGTATTTTTTATGTAAATACATGAGATAACACGGTCACGAGAGCGTTTGAAATACCAGCCCAGAGATGTAAACTTAAAGAAAGCGGTGTCGTTATCTGGCAGCCGTGACAACTTTGTCATAAAGTTGCGGTGGAATAAGAGCCCGCGATCTGTCATATTTTTCAGTAACCATAATGTAGACATTAATAACGTAGAAATAATGTGGTAACAAGCAATATTTTCTAATAAGAAAACAATTCTACCATAGTTTTTTTTATTGCAAATAATCATTTTTTTACAGTGTAAATTATTAACATAATTTACACTGTAGTACCTACCTACGTATCTGACATTTCTAGTTTTGTGCATAAATTTGTCCACAAATTTCATTTGAACTTGACTTTTTTACTCTAGTCTTTACTTTTCACATTACATACGAGTAAAATTTCATATTTTTTTTACAAAATCAATCAACCACATCACGTTTGCACTCTTTTTTAATTTTTCAAAAAAGTTTTAGCGATCTCATAACTAAGACAAATACTTAAAATTTATAGTAAACACTTAATGTAGCACTAAATACTTGTATTTTGTTTTATTCAGCTTAAGTTCCAGAACTTAAATTGTAGTCAGTAAAAGTGAAGCAGCGTAAAAAGGCTTAGAAAAGTAAAAATACAGCTTAGAATTCTCAGTAAACTGGCATAGACAGTAAGTCTTTTTACTCAAATATGCGTTTTGCGCGGCAATGTTGACCCGACAATGCTCATTTTACAGACCACAATTTCAAACTATTGGTTTTTGAAACACCATTCCTATTTAACTATACCTTAGTGCATTTGGCAGCCATTTTCAATGAATTGTAAATAACTTACTATTAGAAAAAAAAATAGCTCAGAGAAGAGAGGAATTCGAACCTCGGACCTCTGATCCGTGAATTTGCAACACTAGCCACGCGACCACAACCCGATTCAATTTAAAAAGCTTCGACCAACAAAAATGTCCAACGCTACATGAGAAAAACCGTTCGAAGACTGTTTTGCACCGCCATGACGGCCGTCCTACAAATGGCGGCACTGATATTTGACGTTCTGCTCATAATCAACGCTCTCTAGGAAACCAGCGCCACAAAAAACTTCAGCCCTACGGGAAATTGGATAAAAAAAAATGTTTTCTTGCACGCGGTAAAAATTAGAGCATTGAATTGAACGGTAAAATTTCTTAAAAATGTACGAAAAAAATCATAATAAATATTTTAATAAAAACGCACTTCTTTGAATGACCTCACTGGTTCATATGAACCATCCAATGGTACGAGAGCTTTGAAGGATATTCGGATTGGTCACCGTAAACGAACCAATTGGAAGAACTGTCATAGAACAACCTCCGACGTCACACGCGGAGTTATTTCAGAAATACAAAACTTTAAAAAATCAGAGCGCTGATAATACGATGTATAAAAATAAAAAATATAAAATGTTGGCTAAGTTTAATATTCCATTAGTAAACAAAAAGAGAAAAAAAAGAAAAAAGACATTGAACTTCCTCACGATAACAGCACCGTGACGTCACGATAACAGCACCGCTCTCTAAAGAAAGTATACCTTTAGCCCCTAATTGAAACCGAGGCCATACATTCCAGATCCCATACATGTTAAAGCAGAGGCAAAGAATACTTTTAAAATAGAGAATATTGAAGCCAAGGCATTATCAGGGTTTATGACCTGTCATCGGCTGGCTTAAGAGGTCCTTTTCATCACCATCATTCCCTTTCCGCACCTAATGGTGCAAAAGACTCTGCATTGGTACACCAGCCGCAGCAATCTTGATAACTTTTTGTTGCGTAAAGGTAACCTGATCAATCTTACGCTTTAGGTGCCAGTCCAAGGACTATGAAATATTTTAGTGCAAAAACATTTTTTTAAATAAGTATTTTATGTCAACCATGTTGGGAATTGATCCCAAGAACTCTTGCATGGCAAGCTAATGCGCTGAACACTTCACAACAGGCCGACTTATTTTTTATTTCTTTTTTTTCTTTTTTTTTCTTTTATTCAGGAAACATACAGTACAGTTACAAAGTTTAATATTTTACACAATTGGACTTAATTCTAATGGACCAGTGAAGTTTCCATATTAAAAAGCAATTAAATGTAAGGTTAATTATGAAAGTATAAAAAAGAGAAGGAAAAAGAAAACATAAATGAAAGTTGTTTAAAAAATAAAATTTAAGTGAAAAAAATATATTTTAAGGTTTGTAGTTTGTAGTGAGTATTTTATATTTTGTAGTGAGAATTAAGAATGGAAATAAAGAATGAAAAACGTGCTCAGATGTAAAAATAAAATAAAATAGTAATAACATTTTTTTTTAAAAAGGAAAAACATAAACACATATATATTTTAAGGGATTCAAAGAAACAATGAGAAGAATCTTTAAGTGAAATATAAGACAGTAAATTTAAATTTAGGTCAATTTAAAAAACATCTTCAAAATTAATGACACATTATAGTAAGAGCAGCAATATATTGATTTTATTAACAAATATAATATAAGTTTGGGCATTCGCTGCTTGAATAGTCCATTTTTTTTACTCTTCCATCCGTTCAATTTTTGTGCTGTTTAAGAACTAAAACCTTTATTATTATAAGTGAAATTCATCTGACTGATTATTTTACTTACTAGGCAACGCCTCAAAATATTTTTCAATTAGCATCATATATCTACTTCTTCTTTAACCAGTTGGGTCGATCAACAATGTTTTAAGTTCGTCCAAATGTTTGTAGACAAGGACTGGAATTTACCCCCTGGAGATCAACATATTAGAACAGAGACGGAGAACATTTCAGAAAAGGAAATATGGAAATCTAGGCATTTACAGGGCTTATGACATGTCATTGGCTGATTAAGTGCCCACTTTACATACTAGACGTAGAAGAAACATATTTATTTTTTATTAGAAATTGTTTTCAGGCGTTGCCTAGTATATATGAATGTCTTCACAGCAATAAAGGTTTTTAATTTATTTTTTTTATATGTTAGTTGCATTATTCTTTTACCTTACTTGTAATGTACAAGGTTAATATATACTTCAAAGCGATAGTTATTTGTTTACTTAAAAATTTGTTTTTTTTTTCTTTTAAATTTATATTAAATTTACTTCAATGAAAAACTTAATTTGGTTATTTTATGTAAGGATCGGTTAGATGTTTCGGCTGTGACCTGTTTCAAGAGCTTCTCCGCATTTGCTCTAGTGAGCAAATGCAATAAAGGTTTTAACCTGTTAACTTACTAAAATCAACGGAAAAATTGAAGAAATATAGTTGTGCAAATATTGGCAAACGGTAAAAATACGGGACGCCACATTTTTTAACACGTTTGATATGTTAATTTGTTGCAACGGAGAAGTAACACATTTATGAGAAGGGAGTATGGAAGTTTAGGCATTTAAAGGGCTTTTGACATGTCATTAGCTAGTTTAAGTGGTCACTTTATACACTTTGTAATGTTCACTATTCTGCATATGTTTTGACATCCACAATTTTCTTAGAATGCTAAAAAAAAGAAGAGCTAAACCCTTATTGGTCTGAGTAAGGTTCTTTAAATTATTATGTTCCTTTTTGACACCACCTTTCGTTCGCGTATCTATTTAATCGAGGAAATAATGTTGCCAAAGCTGCTCGCGATATTTGCGCAGTGAACGGTAAAGATGCTGTGAATAATTATTGGCTAATTTGTTGTAAAATAATCAAGGAGAATCGTTCGCTTCGTTTGGAAAACTTATGTAACTATTACCCACAACAAGAAAATAACAACAAATTAGTCAATAATGTATTCTCCCTTACTCCCTCGATTGAACGCAAACAGAAGGTAGAAGATAGTGTCGAAAATGATCACTTTCGTCTGCTTGATATTCCATTTCGAAAGCTTGTAATAAAAAATCATAATATATGTAACGTAAAAGCAAATACAACATAAATATGTTTCTGCTTTAAATAAAGCAGAAAAATTTCTTTCAATGACGTAAATTTTTACCATTTTGTTTAACATTTGGTGCTCATGTTAAATTTGGAAAAAACAGACAAAAATTATGTTAAACCCAATATACAGGAAACACCATTTTGAGCTGGCCAAAATTTTGCAAACAAGGACTAGAATTTAGTTTTGATTCCCTAGGAGATATAAGGATTAAAATATTACAACAGATAGGGATAACTTTTTAGAAAATGGAATATGGTAGTCTAGGCATTTCCAAGGCTTATGATCTATCATTTGCTGGTTTCTTCTTCTTCTGTTCTAAACGTCTCCATTTCTTCCTAATCACCTAGTTTAAACATACATGGTTTACTGGCTATCAAGGCAATGTCATCGACCCATCCTTTTTGTGGCCTTCCAACGGTTTTTCTGCTTGCCTATGGTCTCCGCTTTATTCTTCTGGGTGTCCACCTGCCACCATTTTGCCTCGCTGAGTCCTGTCAGGAACACGCAAAGACAAATCAAAATAGTTTTCAGCATTTTATCACACATTTCATTAAAAAAAAACAAGTATTAATAACTCATAATTAAATAAAAAATAAAATCGTTTAGTTTTTTTGCATTAAAATTTGAAATAATAATTATTTGTCTTTTTTTTAACTTAAATAAACACTTTTACAAATTTCTGTTATTTTTTTGTAAAGAAAAATATTGTATTCATTTTTGAAAACAAATTCTTCTTAAAACCTGTTATGCTTATGTTTTTATATAAATACTGTTTCATTTAATTCTATTTTGGTGATCTTTTGTTCATTTACATGTCGAAAAAATACGCCTCTCATTATTACGCAATATTCTTAATTGCATTTCTTAACACTCCCAGAAAAATAATTAACTGATTTGTTTAAAAATATATTTTAATTGAAAGGAAAGCCATACAAGGGTTGCTTACTGAAAGTTGACATTAAAGCACTTGTAATTTTCGCAATTCAAAAAAAAATTAATCGTTTTTATGAGAATTTACGCGAGCCAAAAATAAGCTGAGAAAAACAATGTGATCAGAACATTGGGGTGAGATTCGTGTACACTTCGTAATATATTCAATACGGTAACACTTGTTGATTCCAACAACGTGAGATACCACTTCAACCCTTAACGCGTGTTTAGTTGATCTTTGGCTTCTCTGTCTCAGAAGGTTATTTTCGAGTCAATTTATAAATCTTTATATGTATTTTAACGCATCGGCCTCGGTGAAAACTAACATGCCTTTTTTTCATCATACATTTCTTTTATAATGTATCTGTATCTAAATGTTTTCCTTATTTACAATAATTATTGCTTTATCATTTTTTTTTCTTTTATTTTTTTTTTTTTAAATTCACTCAATAATCGTTCTCGAAAACCCATGTTTTTTTCCCTTTTACATATCTTTATTTTAAATTGTAGTTCAAAAAAGTTTTTGTTTATTTATTGTTTTTTTATATAATACGTATAGCCTGTAACACTGATATATTTAGCTAGCCCGAACGAACGAAATTCAAAATACATGCGTTTATAAATGCACACACATTTTCAAAAAATAAAAACAAATGAAAAAAAAAAACAAAACACAATAAAATAGCAAAATCAAAATGTTCTTTAGATGTTACCTATATGCATATAACATGGTAATAGGATTGATAAGTAAAATTAAATAATGTTTTGAGTCATTTAGCAAAAGAATATATTCACATTAAATATAAGAATAAAAAAGTTTTTAAAAAGTTTTTTTTTTTTTTTAAATCTGTGTCAGTTTATATAAACATTAATATACAAACCCATATATACAAACACATATACATGTTTGAAGAATACGCAATATAAATATTTTTTGCATTAAAAATATAACTTTTTTATTAGCAATTTAGCAGAAGTAATCAAGCACATTTCTATCCATGACCAACGTTTTTGGATGTTGCCAAACACGCTTAGATGCCAAGCACAATTCTTTATTTTTGATAGAAGTTAAGTTTCCTAGACCCATGAAAAATGAATCACTCTTTTATTGATCTAATCATTTTTATTAGTAACCGAACGTAATTCTATACATCTTAAATGGGATTAGATAACATATTGAATCAATTTCGAAATTGGTTATTTTTTACCGCTTCAGGCAAATTTATTTCTTTTTCTGAAAAAGTATATTATGTTCCCCATATTTTCACGTTTATTCTTTAACTTCTGAATTCTCTTCCCCTCCTGTTTCCCGTTTAAAGTACATTAGGAAACCAATTTCAATCTCATTCGCCGAAAAAAACTTAATGTTGATGACAGTGGAATGTACTTTCCTCACTTTGAGCTTGGTCTTTGAATATGAGCATCATAACTTGTGATTGACCGGTTTTATTTTATTTTTATGCTTAAAACTTCAAGTACAAAGAATAAGTAATATGGCGGACTTATTGCTTAAAGAAATATCTTCAAGACAACCAAAAAACAGACTGGTTTAAATTTTGTCTTAAAAAACATAAAAATACATTAAAAGATACATACGTAAAATAACAATAACCTAAATAATTCAAACTAACAGCTGTTTTTTTAAATTGGTAGATAAGGCTTGGACATTTTTTTATTATTTTAAAAACGTTATGTTTTACATTTTAAATGATGAGGAATGTGAAATTAGATAATGAGTTTGGAAGGAGAGAAAAAGAGGAACCAAGGAAAGAAAAAGGATAAAAAATTTTTTTTTTTTTTAAAACAGTTAAATTCAGGGTTTTCAGGATTCTGAGGATATACAATAATGTTTTAGGCGTTTCTTGAAAGTGGCTAAAGAAGGTGCATTTTTTTATATGAAGAGGTAGCTCATTTCAAAGTCTAGAAGTTTGAATGGAAAAGGAATAGCTGAAAAATGATGTGCTATGTCGAGGAATGGAAAATATTCTCTCTTGAGAAGGACGAAGTGAAAGACCATGATCAGAAAGGAAAACGAAATTCTCAGCAAGATATTTTGGAGCGCAAGGATTGTGAAGAATATTATTTTTAGAGGCCACTTTACACACAGTAACATTCAACATTGTGCCTTCGTTTAAACATACACATTTATTCGACTCATCAATCTGCTGACTTTTGAAAAATAAGGAATGACAATTCATAAGCCTCGTAAATCCGTAGCCTTTTTTTGACATGGCCTGTTTTTAGTAATGCTACGCAATCAGTTTTTGTCAATTAGCAACAGATTATATTTAAAGTTTTATTCTAAATTAAATTATCAATCTAGGACAAAAAAAGAAATTAAATGTTTTTGTGTATTCTCTGGATATAGATAGAAACAATGTTGGTTCAAATAACATTGGAAAATATTAAGATTAAATTATTTCAATAATTTATTTTGCTTCTAAAAGAGTTATGAGATGGTATTTTGAAGGATTTCATACCCAGAAAAATTATGCATTACGTTTTTTCTAAACCTGGCTATATGTGATATCTACAATACCTTCCTTTTTGCACCCAGTGGTGCATAGAACACTGCATTGGTATTCCAAATACAGCGTTTTTGATAATTTATTACATGAAGGTAAGGTGCTTCGCTATCGCTTCAGGAGCCAGTCCAGAAACAATGAAATATTGCAATTTAAACAACCTTTTAAAAAATTGAACTCAGTACCTCAAAATGGTAGGTGAAGTCGCCAACCACTACACAACGAAGCGCACTTATCTTCTTTCAATTTTTTTATATAAAATTTTTGCCTTAGAGTAGCCATCACGTCGAAAATACTTGACCAGGGATTTGATTCTATTTCACACACAGAACTGTTTTTTTCAAAGACAAACAAAAACACTTGTAAATTTTTAAAAAGTAAAAGATAATGGATATAATTTGATTCTTTTTATCACAATAGTGTTTTAGGTCATTTGGGAGCTACTGAATTCGTTGTATTCCGTGGAAGGTGGACCTCTTTATTTTGTTATACTTTTTAGATACTCGGAGATAATTATTTAAATATGATTATTTGTTTCTTTTCATAGAAAAAATCAAGAAATTTTCTCGAAAAGTTTGCGCCTTAATGCAGTTTTCAAATTTGAGTTTGTCCAATAAAATCACAAAACATTTTTTTGGAGCAAACAAAAATACCAATACGTAGTAGATGTACCTGGAGCCATCTTTAGGGTAAACTGGAATAGCAGCAGAAAGGTCGGAATGAATCCAACTTACACGAGATAACCCAATAAATGCATATGGATATTTCTTCTTCTTCAGCAATACAGGCCTCCTCCATCTTTCTCCATGCCAAATGGTCTTGGAATATTTGCATCCACGCTGTTCGCGCATGCTTTACAATGTCGTCTCTCCAGCGGAGCAAGATACGTCCGGGGTTTCTAATAGTAGCCTGAGAGCTCCAGAACAGGAGGTACTTTGCTTATCTATCGTCTGAGCTGCGAACAAAATGACCATAGCGCCAGCCCAGCGCCATTTCAACTTTTTCAACTTTGTCTCTAAGACTAATCCCCAGCATCGCTCGCTCCATGGCTTTTTATGTGACTTGCACTTTTGTTGAATAGCGTGATGGTCTTAAAATGTTTATTTTTGTTACTTTTTTTATAAAATAACTTCAAATGAAAATATCAGCAAATATTTTTTTTAATTCAGTACAATGATTAATTATAACATATTTTTAAAACTATTTTTTTATATCACGTTTCAAACGCCACTTTTACTTATTTATAGCAATCCTTTTCGAACAATCAAAACAGCGTTATCAAATCATTCTTACTCTCACAAAAGGCATGATTTTATTTTATTTGTTATATAAATTATCGGCAGAAGAAAGTGGGTTGGGAATTTTCTGCAACTTTAGAGTAGGCGTGAGGGGGGTGAGAGGAGGGGTGGACATGCGCAAAAACGTAAAAACATCGCGGCAGGAATGAATATTACTGAGCAGCAGTACTATTTTGAGTATTTAATCATTGTACAAGCGGTTTGTAAGTACAGTCCGCGTAGCTTTTAAGCGTGAAAAAGCCTATTCCGAGTTTCCAATTCATTTCAATTTTAATAATCTTGAAAATACTTGTAATAAACCGAAACCATTATTTTAGTTATTGTGGATTTAAACAATAAAATAATATGCAAATATTTGCATTGAAATTAATTATTATCATTGCCATAACTGCTTTCCTTTTATGATTTATATTTGGAATTCGAATAAATTTACTTGCTTTTAACTTAACTTTTGAGTTTTTTTTTTTTGCCCATTTCTCACAAAACAATAATGAATTCTTTTAATTTATTTGCCTTTTATTACAATAACCGTATTTAATCAAAATAAACATGGTCATTTTATTAAAAACGTTAAAACTTTTAAAGAATAACACATTGTGTTTTGGTGAAATTGTATTCGAATTAAAATCTAAAAAATACTTCATTAAAATTTTACTACTTTTAAATGTAGTAATAAATTAAATTAATTTAATTTAATTGAAATTTGTCTTTAAACAGTGGTCGACACTAAATAAAATATTTTACTTTTCAACATTTTAAAGAAAGTTAGTCTCTGGTTAATTTATTTGATAGTTTTAATAACTTTATGGATTAAAAAGATTTTTGAATGTACTTAATTTATATTGAGTTTTGCAAAAAGTGAAAAAAATCCTGAGCATCTGTAAGTGTATTTACGCTAGTATTGCCAGTCAAGCGGTTGTATCAAAGGAAGATGCGGCATAGAATAAAACTGAGATTATTTGAGGAATTATTAATAAAGCAGTGTTGCTATCTCATTTTTCGAACTTCTCTAATATTCGATAGCACTTCATTTCCCGCGCGGGAGTTGTTCTGTAGTAAACAAATTCTTCTGACAGCTTCAATATTTCCGCATCCCTCCCCCCGCGAGGGTAGCTAACTACCACCCTCTCGGAGAACGAAGGCTCTCGTAGCTACTACGGTGCAGAACTCGCGACCAGGAAGGGAATATCTTCTCTCCGGGGTAAGCCTCCCCATTCCGAGGGCGTAATGATTTTTTGGCGATGAATTTATATTCGGGAGAGAGGGATGGAGGTATGGATGGAGAACAGGCGCCCTCATTAACGACGCCAAATATGCAATTCTGATCTTTGAAGAAAAATAACTACACCGACAGAGAAAAAAGACGCGTCGGGGCGGACGTACGCGGACGCGGAAAGTCCTCTGATCAATGTGACTTAACTCGCGATTTTTACCAAAGTAGTGACATTTTAAACCCGTAATTAAATCAACTAAAAAATAAACAAAATGGCACATAATTAATTCATTTAAAATAAATTAACCCGCGTATGTGTGATACTCGTATAACCTTTCTTGACCGTCGCGAAGTTTTCCAAACTATTCGCCGAAGTTTAGACCGGGCCACATGTCCGGTTTTGTTTACACTTTCAGGAGTGTACCAAACTAAACTTAACCAAAAGTTTTTTCATGAAATTGTTTGGATTTTCGTTTATGTTAAACTGTTTATTTTGTTGTTATAATTTTAAGGGTGTTAATTTTGTTTCCGGGAGTGTTAATTTGTGATTTATTTAAAAATATAGATATCGTAACGTTTCTTTACAATACAAGTGTTAAAACATATTTTTAAATACCAAATCAGTATTTTCAACTGCACGCTTTTAATACATTTAATTACTATATACAGTTTATTATCGGATAATTAATAATTATAAACATAGTGAACACGTTCGCAGTTTTTTTCCCTTTCCTCTGCCCATGCAGCTTACTGTTGCGAGCGGGAGAACGCATATCGTCCTCCTGTTTCCGCAATTAGGAAGTAAAAAATGAAAAAGCGCGTGCTCTAGCAGTCAAAATTCAGGGGGACGAGGGGGCGAGGGGGCAAGGGGCGAGGGATGCTGGGAGGCTTCTCCTACCCGTGCCCCGCGATACACGTCTAAACACCCCCCGAAACTAACACAGACAAGAGTACGCGAAAAGCTTACCACCACCTTCAAACGCCCGTGGCACATTTTATATTTTAATTGCAATCACCCCGGTAGGTCCCCCCGCGTGGGGGCGCTCCCTCCACCCCCAACCCCGTTCGGTTGTGTATGTTAAAATTTAGAAAGAGACGACGTCGGCCGCGTTCCCTTTTGGACTTGCAATGTTATTTATCTGCGTGGAAAGAGAAAGGGGAGCTTTTTCGCTACAGCTTTCGGCGAAAGCTCACGCACTATTTTTTAGTGCCCGCTGATTACGCCAGATGTCCCGCGCTACGTACGGGGTACACTCGGCGCGCATACAATTTACAATTCCCACTCAGTTTTGCATTCCGTTCACGGCGAGATCGGTGCTTCGTGTAATCATTCTCTTAAATTAATCATTTTTTGACACCGTAAAAAACATAACATAATTATTATAAAAAATCTAGTGATATTTTTTTTATGTTAAAATAAAATATAATCAAACGATTTAAATGTTTAAAAAAAAATTTACGTTATCACAACAGTGTAAAATAAATGTAAAAACACAGTCTGAACTGAGCCAACTTTCCAGGAGCACATGTTGACGAGAGAGATTCGGAGATCTTACGTTACGTACGGAGTCACCAACACAAGCGTACTATCTCGTAGCGTAGTATACTACTTCTCACGGACACACACACCTCCATTCAATATTCGCACTATTTTCCCCGCTACATTTTTTAAAACGCTATCCCAGTTTTTAACTCGTATTCACGCACAGAGATGTCACGGTCGTGTCGGAAGATAAAAAATTAGTGCCAATTTTTTCGCGCTCGCGAATTTGCAGATGTAAATTTATCCGGGTGTAAGTGGACGAATAGTTTCTCGGGCGTGATTTCGCGATTCGATCTCCTAATTTTAATCAAACTTTAACCTTTTTACGATATATTTCAAAATGTTGCTTTAAAAAGAGTACTATTTGAGTGCAATCGCCGAAAAACGCAAGTTTCCTTTATTTTTCGAAAAAAGTTTCCGTTGAATGCAAAACCAGTTTTGACGTTTGTGACACGTGAGTGATGCTTAATCGGTTTTTTAACATGATTAATAAAAATACTTATCAAAAAAACAAAAAATCTGTGTTTTTAAATCAAATTAATACGTACATGACATTAACTATTTTTTCAATTACGCATTTAAACTCTTTTTTAATAATGTCGTGTACAAACCTACTATCATCATGCCGAAATTGTAACTAAAATTCATCAAATAAAGTGTTTTTATTGGTTTTTGCTTAGTGATATCATAATATAGGTGATATTTGTTAGGTTATTTAAGTTAAAAAATATACTGATGTTACCATCGCTCACGATTAAAATAAAATAATCATAAAAATTTTAGAAAAAGTACTAACGTTTGACGGTAAAAACAGTATTTTAAATTTCAATGTACATATGTGTGTTTTTAACAAAACACAAAAATTGATTCAATCGTTACTAAGCGATTTAGTTTTTAGGGAAAATGTGCAATAAACTCAACAAAATAGTCTTAAATATCTTCATAAACAATAAACATCCATGAGAAAAAAAACAACCTCAAAATTAAATAACGCAATAAAAATCACGAATAAAATTATCAAAGGATTACAAATGTTAACACTATAAAAAATACGCTAGATTATTTAAGTTCTGTATGCGTGTTTTTTATAATGCTTTTTTATAATTTTATTTTACAGGTGTCAAAATTATAATTAAAATATATTTAAAACTAATGTACCTTTATTAATTATTTCTAAAAACGTTAACTAGACATAAAAATAAGTTCTTCGAATAATAATGTCGATAGTGTGCAAAAGAAAACTTTATGAATATCGAAACCGAACCCGGGCCCTGTCCAAATGCTAAGAAAGCCGTCAACTCTTCAACCAATGACTTAAGGTAAATTTTATTTTTCCATATTTTCAGTGTTTTTAAGAATATTTTGTTTTTATTTTTATAAGTACCTGTGGTAATTATTGAATATTTAAGTGAACCTATTCTGCGTTTTTAAATAATAATTAGCTTTTTTTTTTAACAATCTATAAAAGCATTATGACACAATATAAAAAACAATCATAACTGAATTTTTTTATGGCCCTCGTGGTGTAATGGACGCTTGTATCACGTACCTACGGTTCCAGGTTAAATTCCTGGTGAGATCACAAAAATCAGATGGGATTTTTGTCAAGCCAAGGTGTTCTTTGCTTAAATTTACCGCTGTCATTAGGTGCCTATATGTTGCAAAAAATAAAAATACTTATCATATATTCTGTTATTGATATTCAATGAAAAATTACTTACTGCAAATTTAAAAACTAGAAATAATAATTTTACATAATACATTTTTTTCGATTAATAACTTGTTTATTTTTTTCATTTATTTATAAACAAAAAATATAAAAGGACAAATAATGAAATCCACCAAACCGGGAAACTGGCTTTTCAGCGGGTTACTTTTTTTCCTTTACGAAGAAAAAAAGTTAAAGAAATTTTATACGTTTAAAAAGTAACATAAACATTATTTAGAACTAAAGGGTAAGCATACGTATTTTTTACAGAAAATATAGATTCAAAAATTTTAATAGCAGAATGTTTACATAAAATAATAATCAATATAAGGCCTTGTTACATATAAGCCATTGAGTTATTTTCTCATAAAATGTTTTGTCAACATTTTCTTTTAATATCTGCATATGAATCTTATAGAAAATTTTTGGAACTGTATAATAAAGTGTTTATTGAATGACATACCTGTACGTTTTACTTTTAAATTGAATTTGCAATTAATCAATTACATATATAAAACTATGATTTGCATGTTTGATTTTACTATCATAAATTCTATTACGGTGATTTTTAGCGGTTTATTATATTTACATTTGAAACACAAAAGATTAACGATTATTGTTTTTGCCTAGAAAACTATGTCATTTTTTATTGTATATTTTAACGGTTATAAATAAAAGTTTTAACAAAAGTACTTTTACCTGTCTTATCTTTTACATAAAATGTGAATTTTATAGACATATTTTATAAAAAAAACATAAAAATAGTTAAAGAATTAAAAAATTCGAGATGTGTTGTATTTTTTATTAATTATCGGTCTGACCGGTCTATCCATAATATCATTAGCTTGATACCTATATGGCGTATGTTATTAAACATGTTTTTTTTATTATGCATTCGATAATAAATAAATAAAACACTTTCCAAGTATTTTCCGTAAAATAATAAACAATTTTTTTTAATTATTATGACAACAAAAATGAATGTAAAATAATAATATTATGCAACGTTAATCGTGAAACGTACTTCCACATTCCTAAACGTCTACAACTGACAATTTTGTCCACGTAAAAATAAAAATGTCTTTTTGATATTTATTAATATTTTTTGTCGGTCTCGTGGCATAATGGTCAGCGCGATTGTCTACCAAGCGAAAGGTCTCGGATTCGATTCCCGACATGGTTGATAAGAAATGTTTATTGAAAAGGGTGTTTTTACCCTAGAATATTTCATAGTCCTTGGACTGGTACCTGAAGGGAAGGACTGATTATCTTACTTTCATGTAACAAAAATTAACAAAAAAAAGCTGCGATTGGTGTACCAATGCAGTACCCTATGCAATATTAGCTGTGGAAAAGGAATGATGATCATGATTATGATGATAATATTAACCTGCAAAATTATTACCATCCAATTTTTTTTTATATTTTTAGTCAGTAGATGCAGTGCTATACGCACCATTAGATACACGTAAAGAGCAGAATTATAACAATAAATTATTTAAATTAATTTTTTTTTATGGTTTTCATGAAATTCAGTAGGTACTTTTTGCATAACTTTAACGTCGGCATTGTTTAAAGGCTACATATTTTAAAACCAAGCGCATATTTGTAAAAAAAAAATGTACTTGTTTAAATTAAAAACAACTTTTTAAAGACAAATTACAAAGTACGTAAACAAAATAAAATGCGTTAATGCGTATATTTTAATTGTTAATATTTAATCTGTTTTGCTCCATAAAAAGTTGAATTAATAACTTTTTTGTAAGTTTTTAAAACATTAAATAACATTTTTTGCCCTCTTATGTATATGATGTTTTGTTACACCACACAAACTTAATCCTGAAGATGATTCCAGCAACAGAGCTCGAAACGTGGGAGAAATATCAAACGCTAAGATAAAGTTTTAAACAAAATTAATTAACAATCGCAATTTTTTTAATCCAACCATTTTTTATTTCAACTATTTTTAATTAAGACGCTTTTTTAGCAAATATATTAACGTTAATGTATTTCTCATATTATTTTGAGAAAATTCAAATTCAAGAACAATATAATCGAAAGATGTATTAAACTACCAATTCTAAAACTGTGGGATTTTCCTCAGAGGAATCGTAAGCTTAACAAGATTGTGTCGACTTTAATAAAATATTATTGTGAACAATTTTACGTACTCGTAAACTACATACTCGAATTAAAAAAATATGCCATTCGGAATTCCTTAGGTTTTTATGATTAGTTTAACAATTTCACAGGACGGTTTTGCATGAACATATTCAGTTTATATATGTATAAAATTATAAGCAGTGAATTACGAAACATGCATTTTTTAATAAATGTATGAACTGTTTTTGAATAAACTGTTTTTTTCAAATAAACCTTTTAAAAAATTTATATGCAGTACACATTCTTCATGATTATCTGTTTTTCAAAAGATAAATCACGGACGTCGTATTGAACAAAATGTTCAGGAAACAAGATTTAGTGATTTCCATAACATCAAAACTTTTTAACCAATTAAGATAATTTCAACCTCCAAAGATCTTTCAATGTAAAATAATGTTTTTATAAAAGAATAATAGCACACGTATTCGTATGAATTGTGTATCTGAGACTACTGACGTTCTTTTGCGTTAAAACAAAGTAAACTGTTGGGTGTTTTATTTACGTATAAATAATTTGTTTTGATCATTATTTAACACATTATTTGCAAAGAATCATACCTACTATCTGTATTGGTTCAACATGTACTGACATTACAACAATAACCAACGAACCAAAAATAATTCTGTCAATAAATATATAAAGTTCAATTTATTAATGTACATCATAATATGTACGTAAGATTTTTGAATTTATTTTTCTTTTGTTCTTTTACAATTGATGTATTACATTTTTTACATTAAAGAAAATGTTCTCTCACTGGGTCTTGTGCAGAGGAAGACATTTTATTTAATTTTGAAACATACCTTATTAAACGTAATTCAATCATTATATCAAATACATATAAAACATAATGAAAACACATAAAACTCACAAATAAAAACAAAATAAATAAAAACATATTTCTACCTATTTGGCCTAATCCACTCATCAATCCGTGCGCTTCCCACCTCCATTTTCCATTTTTTAATGGCAATTTTATACTGACAATATTTATCATTTGTCTTTATGGACAATGGAAGTAGGTTGTACACTTTAATGGAGAAGAAGACCAATCTTCTTTGGCCAAAAGTTGTTTTTATTTTCCATTACTTTTGCAGCATTAGGGTGAAATGCCTAAATACTCAATAACTTATGACAGTATATATTATATTTTATTATTTTTTTAGGTATGTTTTACAATTTGTACAAATTGGCTACGGTCGTTAATGAATCAATAAAATGGCAAAAAGTACACGTCCATATTATAAAGTATCGATATTATGAACAGCTTTATATAAACTACATATTTTTTATGAATATATTTTAACTACTTTTTTATGACCATTATGAAAAAAGAATATGCACCACATATTTTTTGTAACTACTTATAAAACTATTTTATATAAACGACCTTTTTTCATGAATATTATTAAATGAACGTATAAATTGAAACTTCCACAAATCACTTTATTACATGGGTCGATACTTTTTATCTGTTTTGTTAGAAACCAGATCCGGGGTACATTATTAGTTGTCAAAAATATGGTTTCCAATAGACGGAACCACGACGCAATATACAAATGTTTGAGAACCGCTGTATTAAACTATGTAAATCATTAATTGTTATTAATTTACATTACAATAAAATATTATTTGTTTAGAATAAGTCTATTCGCCGAATATGTCTATTGTTAACAGCATAATTATTTGCATAAATAAGTTTTGTTTCTTGAGACATCTAAAAATACCACTATAAGTTCATTGGTAGTCGTTTGACAAGGTTTTATATTTTAGTATTCAAAATAGATTTTAATTAAGCAACTAAACTAGTTTTAAAAGATTTTTTTCTTCTTCTTCTTATGGTATTGCTTCACATAGGAAGTTGGCTATCATCAAGTCATTTTTTATTTTGACAGCTGCCGCTCTAAGTGAGGATTTGGAGCGACAGTTAGGGTGACCAACTGTCCTGTATTCTACAGGATGTCCCATGTTTAAGCAATAATTTTGTCCGTGTCCCGTATTTTAACCCTCAATCGCATTGTGGTGGAAACTTCCATCATACCAAATATTTAGTTATAATTATTTAAAATCATAAAAACGGGATTATTTTTTAAGTCACGTAATAATTTAGAGAGTTTATTTATAGATTTAAGTAAAAAGAAAAGTGTAATTTTCCTTTTTGTTTTTACGTCGGTTGAAATTTTGACCGCGCGTGTTTGTCAGTTCTGGAGTTTTGCAAAATTTTATATTTAAAGTTCTCTGTCACTTATAATCTTTTCAAAGCATTTTTCAAAACAAAAACGAAAGCGTTCATACATATATTTGTGCTAAATATATCAAATTAAAAAAAGTTATTGTGAATTATAGTATGATGTCTATTCATATAAACATGCTATTTCTTTAAAATATTGTGCCTTTTATTATATCGGGATTTTTTTATGATTCTTCCCCAAACTATACCATAAAACATTTTTCAAATGTTGCAAATACATGCAAATACATGGAAAGTGATACTACACGAGACGGAATCAAGTAAAATTGACATTTATGTGCTAAAATGTGTTCATTTGTATGAATATTTGTAACATCTTCGATAGTAACCTATAATTTTATTTTTTATATAAAAAACTTAATTGTACTATGTAGACAAAAATGAAAATAAATTTTAATATCCCATTGTAATGCGGGTCGTGGTCCCTTATTTCTGTATTTGACACCGAGCTTAAAACAAATGTACCTTTGTTTGTTTTTTATTTATTTATTTATTGGGGATATCAACTGTAATACATGTAACAAAAATATAACAAATAAAATATACAGAGAATAAAACCAATAACAGATATACACTGAAATATATTAAATACACGTACAATACATACTAGTGTGTTTGTGTGAGTGTAAGTGAGTGAGAGGGTGGGTGAGTGGGTGTTATATTGTAATGAGGGTGGACATGTGTATAAAATTGTAATTTACTAATTTCAAATGTCATCTTTGGTCCCTCATAAATAGAAATGTTCATTATAAATTATTATTTTTAATGTGTAAATGATCAAATTATTCTTTAAATTTACAAAGGTACCTCATTAAAAAAAAAGCATAATTTTATGAGAGATCAAAGACGGTCGTGTGGTCGTTTCAAAATGTGATATTTGCAAATGGCCGTCGTTTTGCTTATGAGGGCAAAATACATAATATTATGTACGTAGTTTTTCATGGTATACCTAATGGCGGTGTTTAAATCAAGTATTTAATAAAAAAGTTTTTCCATAAGACATCTTATTATTAGTTGGTAAATCAAAATTCCGGCAAAACTTAAAAAATATTTCCATATTAAACGATGTTACCATTCTAGTTCCAAAGTTTTATATCATTAATATATTACAACAGAGATGAAGAACATTTGAGAGAATGAAATGAAGAAGTCTTGCCATCTACAAGGCTTATGACCTTGTTATTGGCTGGTTTTAGTGACCACTTCACGCTCTGTGTAACATTCACTATTCTGCCTATATTTGAACATCTTTATTCCTTCAATTCTTCCACTCGTTGATTTTTTTCAAAAAAATTATGTTACAACATGTGTCGGCCTAGTGGTATAGTGATCAGCGCGTTCGCCTAGCATGGAAGAGTTGACTGATAAATTTATTTTTAAAATGTGTTTTTACACTTAAATATTTCAAAGTGCTTGGACTGGTACCTGAGGCGTAAGACTAATCATTTTACCTTCATATAACAAAAATTATCAAGATACTCTATGGTTGGTGTACCAATTCAGTGCCTTATGCACCATTGGGTGCAGAAAGGGAATGATGATGATGTTGATGTTACAATATGCAAAAAATTGTTTTGGATGTTTTTTTAAAATATGTTTTTAAAAAATACATATTAAACGTGTTCATAAAAAATGTTGTCTCCCCTATTATCATAAATGTCCTGTAAAATGAGCACATAGAGTGGTCACCCTAGCTACAGTGTAACCTTTCTTCACTCATAAGAGATACGTTTTCTTCCTACACAGCGATTTCCTTAAATTTTTCCTTGTAATGCAAAACGGAATATTTTGTATTTCTCTCCCAGCATGAAATAGCCAAAACACTTTTGCTTTCTTCTCTTCGTTGTATTTACTTTATTCTTCTGGCGGTGCCTTGTCAGGTTCCCTGACGTTGGCAATCACTACAGCGAAGGCATCTCGGTCCTGCGGTACTCCGAGACCAGGAAAACTGCTTGTTGGATGCACTCGCCATAGTGATTCCTGGGAAAAGATGACCAAAGTGGTTTCTCGTTGCCTTCTCTGGTGGATTTTTCTGTCGGGGTTACCTTTCCTTAGCTGGTTGGTTCTGGTTTGGATGCACCAGAAACTCGCCTTTTATCCTCTCGTTATCTGCCGTGATCATACCGCTATCCCATTTCCCAAAGTTCTCGACGTGGACGCTAACGAGTAGGACTAGTCAGTAGTGTTGCCGGTGAAATGCAAGTGGGCGTTCGTAGCATTTTATAAAATCACACCCTCCAGCAAGATGTGACTCATGGCGACCCAACTGCTTTAATAAACCGGCGGCCTCCGTGTTGTAGTGGTCAAGACGCTTGATTCACGCACGGAAGGTTCCGGGTTCGATTCCCGGTGAGAACACAAAAATTAAAATGTGATTTTTCTCAAGCCTGGGTGCTCTGTGATGTAATTCACCACTGTAATTAGGCCTCCTGGCCTGTTGTGGTGCAAAAAAAAATGTTAAAAAAATATGTTATTATTTATTTATTACTCAATTTCGTAAAATGGTCAATGCATTCGTCTACCGTGCTAGAGGTGTAAAGTTTAATTCCCGACTTGATAAATCCGACATTTTTTATTGTCCCATGACTGGCGCTTGGGCCGCAATTCTATAAGCTATCATCGGTACATATTGAGACGGTATAAAGTAAAATCGATATTTAAAATTGAAAATGAAATATTTGTATGAAAATTTAAAGTATTTTCGTCGATAATCTCTAATTAAAAATGCTTAGATTTTTTTTTTTCAAAAAACTTAATTTTACTTTGTAGATAAAATTGATTACTACTCATCGTAGTACGGGCTATGATGCGTAAGATTGATCATATTTCCTATATGTAACAAAAAATTACAACATACGCTGCGGTTGGTGTACCGATGCAGTGCCCTACGCACCATTAGGCGTGAAAAGAGAATAATCAGTTTTTTTTAAATCATTTTTAAATATCATAGTCTCATAAGCTTTCACACTTTATTCATATTTTTATTAAAACATAGTTTTCCAACACATTGAAAAAAAATGAAAACATGAAAAAGAAATGCGGTTGCGAAGATGTTTGATAAATAGCAGTTTAAAACATAGTTTTTCTGTCACTCTCTCGCAGAAAACTTCCCGATATTGTGCGAAAACGACAACTGCACGTCGCACGCACACTGATTATGCCTAGCTAAAATCTAAAAAAACGAGGTTTCGTTGTCCTGTTTTCTACACCTCAAAACTGAACTGAACAAAACATATTTATTATATTTGTTTACCGTACGTCCGAAGACGTCAGATCAAACTGGGCGCTTTTGTTGTTTTTCGGGTGGTCCGAGCTTCCATAAGAAACGATTTATCAAAAAAGCAAAACAATGGAACACGCCAATCGTAAATATCTATACTGTGTAAAAAAATCATTCTAGTGCCACAACTCAGAGATAAAATACGAGAATACGTCTGTTTGAAGAAAAGTAAGATCGCGTTTCCGCTTACATATTTTTTTATTATGGAAAATGAATAAAAAAGGCAAAAAAAAAAGTACAGAAACATTCCTTAGTAATCAATTATTACTTAGTATTTTTATAGTATGTGTCCGAATGGATGAAAGATACAGTCCTGAGACGCCGTTTTAAATATATATTTCATATCGTCCTGTCAGGGGATCGAATCCACGACTACCGTGCTTTCAAATAGGTGGACTTCAACTGTATTGGTGGATTAAAAAAGTTTCAAATGGCTACTATTTTAATAATTTATTTCCAAATATATTAATGACGTTTATCGACAACTCTTTCGTGTAAAGTAGTCTGCCAGATTGTCTGGTGATGACAAATATTTACGTAAATGATTCTGAATGACAAAAAATAAACGGTTATTCGTTTATGTAAGTACGGACTTCAAGTAAAATGATCAAAACTCGTAAAAAAAAAATTAAAAAAATTGTTTCTGTTTTAGTTATAGTTTTAGTAAAAAAATATCTATGTTATTTGACCAATTTTGATTTCTTCCTAAAACAATACACTTCAATTTCGATAATATTTTTAATTCGTACAAATGTTTAATCCCTAAGGAGTTATAAAGATTGGTATAGTAATTACAATTGAAATGTAAAACATTATTAAGAAGGGAACATGGAACATGACTTTTGACCTGTCACTGGCCGAGTTAAACAGTCCTTTAAACACAGCGTAACATTCACCATTCTGCCTATGTTAGAACATACATATTTTTTCAATTCTTCCATCTGTTGATGTTTGTTCTGTCTCTGGGTATGAACTGAACTAATATTTTGTGCCGTGCTTTTCCATTAAAAGGAAGTAGTGTTGCTAACCCCTGGTGATGAAATTGTCAAACGTAATTCCTACCTAGTTACAATACTTTCACAATGACGCTTGATGAAATGAATATTAATTATATAAATAATTTAGTTAATAACTTTTAAATAAGTGGCGCTACATGCATGATTATGAGATTTATCTTTTGGTGGCTTATATGAAGGGCGTCGGTATTAGGACATTGAAAATTAATGATAATAACTATCTAAACTGACTGACTGTTATTACATATATAAGTTATTGTGATGCAAGTAAATTTAGTTTTTGCAATCATTCGTGTTTGCAATTTGGTCATTAGGGTAAATGACAATATCCAAAAAAGGCCCTCCAAATAATTTTACAAATTCACAGTAAAGAGGGTGGTGAAAGTGGTTAAGATAAATTCAATTAAAATCGCGATACATGAAATTGAACATTTTAAAAAGGTAACTCATTTATTTACAAAAATGATTATATTTTGCGTCCTTCGTGGGGTAGTAATTAAGACACTTGACTCACACATGGAAGGATTTGTGTTCGATTCCCGGTGAGAACACAAAAATTAAATGTGATTTTTCTGAAGTCTGGCTTGTGTGCTGCAATTCACCACTGTAATTGAGCCTCAGACCTGTCGTGGTGCAAAAAAAAATTGTTTTTTTGTATGAGTGAAATAAACATGTAGATCTACGGTCTTTCAATCGGTTCCGGGTATGTAGAATAAGTACTCTCACTATTAAAGTTTGTGAAGCTAAAGAGCTATACCTTTATTGATGTGGGTGAGATTCATCTGGCTGAATTATTTCACCTCGTAGGAACCGACAATTATTTTTTAACGTTTATACTTCTTTTTTACCTAGGTTTCATATTCCCTTCTTTTAAAAAAAAACTCTCCATCTCTGTTTTAATATATTAATACTTAAATGTTTTTTTTTAAAATAAATTACATACTTCGCTACAATTGCATTTTATTTTACTTTCGCTCTATACGAGCACCTTCAGACTGGTAAGTGTTCAAATATTAAATTTAATTCATATTATACTATTAAAAGTGGGTACAATGGGTGTCAGTTCATGGTTTACCGCTTCGTTTTTATTATCAAAGCACCCTCTTAATTCTCATCCTCCTTATTTTCTTACTCATCAGTGTCCATGTGGCTCGACTATGGAATCATCTCCCATCCACTTTCCAAGATGTTTCTACAGTATATCTGTTTAAAGGTTTAAATCACTCGAAAAGAAACGTCTTTCTCTTTCTTAATCTGTACTTATTTCCTTTCTCTCTATTCCATTTCCCATTGAAAACTTGTGTTAATATCAATTTATATGAAAACACTGCTTTTTCTGATTTTGTATTTATTTTGTGTGAATTTTCTCTTGAACACGTTTTGAATCTTAACTTATATAAATAACGCCGCTTATTTTATTAGTTAGTGGGAAGAAATTGCCGTTTGAGGAAAAGCCCACCAATGTACAAATATATCATTATTTCTACTATACCTCTTAAACCTATTTTCGGTAGATTTTTATAATTTCATATTCTATATATGTACATTTACTAGTCTAAAGATGCTCGTCTGGACTGAAAGTAATAAATGGTGAATAGTGACTACAAAAAAAACTTTTTTTCTAAAAATCTTTGAATCCGTTATCATGCAAATTCACCTATCAGCGCTATTCTCTAGAAGCGTTTCTAGCTAACGTATTTTTCGGACCACAAGACGCACTTTTTTACTTTGAAAATTCAATCAAACATTAGGGTGCGTCTTATGGTCCGAAGCGTCTTATCGTCTCCAAAATACGGTAGTTTCTAAATTTCTGTTGTTGAAATGAAAAGGTAATCGATGTTATAAAAAATCTAAAGGTACTTCTTAATACTCAACCTCGAAAGAAAACGTTAGACCAAGAAGTATTCAAACTTCAAAGAAAGTGTATTGAAAAATCCATCTTCTTTTGTGTTTGGCATTAGGATTTTTATTAATCCACCCTCGTATTTGAAAGATTTACATGCTGATCATTGCTTCCATAACTACCATGTTTTTCTCGATTATATGATAACCTTCTATTGTCCGTACATGTTGTTTACATGAATGATATTTTATTCGCTTTTCATATTGATCTATTCCAGGTATCACCAGAATATGTAATCTTTTGAACTTATGTGCCTACTGTAAAATTAAGATAAAACCAAAATTTACGAATTACAAAAATTAAAATATGGCAACACCAATATAAATACGTTCATCGATAATAGAAAACATATTAATTGGGACTGGAACTTACAATCCAGCCACTTTTTGACTAATGCCAATTATTTTTCGTAGTAGAATCCAAAGTTTTTTTAAAGATCGAATTCGTTAATAATGAAAAAATATAAAGGTAATTCGAATACGTACTAAGCAAAAAAAAACACTTGTATAGCTTTTCCCGGTGGCCATTTTTATAAACCCGCGTAGAACTTTTTGTAGATTGGTATTGAAATATGGTAAGTTTAATTGTACAGAACAATTTCAATCAGAGACCATTGCCTTTTGTCCAATGTTATGAAAACTCACGCCTGCGAGTCGTAATAACTATTTACATACCTTCACACATAATTCTTCGCGTTTTATTTCAATTATTTGCAAGTATGCATTTTCCCGTGCCCGTTTTTAGCAAAACAAATAGATCTGCGAAGGCTGAATATTGAACCAACCGCCATCTGTGATTACGCAAACACACCTATGTAATCAAAATGTAGTTTTAATAATTCCAACCAAAACTTTATTCCTATTCTTGCAGTTCATTTTTTTCTAAAGATTATGACGCTAAGGCATCTTTGTGATAGAAACTAACGTATTACTAATGGAGCGATAAGATTACTGATATAAGTTAGCTCCGATAAAAACTTAAAACTTTAAATTAATAATTTTAGACATAAAAACAGTAAAAAGTGTTTTCACGAATTATTTAAAACTATCTATTTGCACACAAACTTAATAAAGCAACAACTAAATTTAAAATATATTACAACTGAAGACATTAAAATATATTAAAAACATACGATAACTTTTATAATTGTCACAATAATATGCAGACCGGAACGGCGATTTTTAGTAAAGTTGAAGTAGTATATCTATAGGCATCTCGGTTGTATCGCCGTTTTACGAAATAAAATACTCAGGAAATTCACAGAGAATTAAATGTTTCACGAACTATAAAATAAGACGCATTAAAATAAATTTAAAAGTTTCAAATTATTTTGTCAAGGATTAAAAAGCATAATAAATGCAAACATTACATGTTAGCACAGATTTATTTAATAAAATTGGTTTTGTATCTTGTGTGCCTCTTTTTACGATACTTTATAATGATAATATCAATTTGTTATTCTGAGAGAATATTAGAACAAACCTGTGTCAACACTACTTGATGCTCCTCCAATCCAAGATAACGTAGTATTGTGTAAGCTGTGAAAGGATAGTGACTAACCAGATATTTTAAATACAAGATACTACACAAAAAATAGATAATTATTTCATAATATCCGAGGAGATATTTATAACGTATAAGGCAATCTTACTTAGCCATTCAAATTACTTTTCGTAAATTTTTGTAATAAAATTTTTGGTGTATTTAAAACTGGCTTTCGTAAATATATAGGAACACTGAATTTAATCATATGGGTATATTATTTTTCTGTTCTTGATTTGTGTTTGGCAACCAAAAATATTTAACACGGTGAATAATCAATCAGTTCACCCCGAAAATGTTCACACTAATTGAATTTCATAGTTTTTCTCAAGAAAAGGGGAAAATGCCATTTACTACTACTACTACTACTACTACCATCACGCTATTTCTCCGAAGGGGTAGGCAGATAGAATGGACCGCCACACACTTCTATCCTGGCATACATTCCTAGCTTCATCTACATTCATACATCTTGTCATACATGCCCTTCGGTTTTGTCTGCTTTTGACATGACCAGACTTAAGATTTTGGTTTATCTGATCATGCCACGTCTTCCTTGATCGTCCTCGTCTCACGCTACCGTTCATTTTCGCCATATATACTTGTTTTACCTTCTTCTTTCGTTGTCCATTAGTTTTACGTGACGAAACCATATCAGAGGTCCTTCCTTAATCTTATCAATTATACTTAACTCAGATTTACACTCTCGGCTTTTTTCATCATTCGTAACCCTATCATACATTGATTTCCTACACATTCGTCTAAGAGATCGCGTTTCAACCGCGTTCACTCGGCTTTCATCATTCATCTGCCAGTTCCATGTTTCACTTCCATACTTATATGTTAGGACTAAAACTCCGTTGTGCACTGCCAGTTTAGCTTCGATTAACATATTCTTATAAGCAATTACTGTGCTTAGTGCTTCGTTCATTTTGTTGCCCGCATTCACTCTCCTTTCAACATATTTTTCTACTCTTCCGTCTCTTGAAAACATGCTTCCCCGATACACAAATTCTTTTACGAGTTCTTGTTCGAGACATTCGTTGTTTACATTTATTATGCAGTCAGTAAGGCCATTTACTAATTATATTATATTATATTTATATTATATTTATTTTAAATACTATGTATTATTATTTTAAATAAATGTGTGGATTTCCGTAACATTTTTGCTGAATAATATAATGAACTAGCTTGGTCGCCATGATGATGGTCAGAAATATTGACAATATTGCGAACGTTATTCTGTTATTTATATCAAAATATGGCAGGATTGACGAATAATTCAAAACTGATATGGAAATGTATTAGAACATATTATTTTTATGGATCCATAAAAAACTTTATCTGCTATCTTATCTTTTACTGGAGAGTGTTGCAAATTTAGGAGATATTGTGAATGAAGCGGTATACATTATTTTATAATATTATACATGATTTGAAGACTTATTCTAGTTGCATAACCTCTCTTTTAATAAAAATATCACATTTTGGCCAAAGCGTAGTAACACATCAACAATAAATTTTAAAAAGTAAATACTTTTAAGTACTCTTTAAAATACGGCGCCCTAGTAAAATGCACTATTTTTAATTTAATTTTTACACCAGAAAATATAAACCTATTGTTTTATGAAACATCGAACGATTTTATCTCATTAAATGCCATATAATTTAATTAAAATTAAATTTAAAATTTATCTGAAATGAATTTAATAGTGTCGTAAAAACGATGAAATTTATTGAATAAAATTTCTGAATCAAACATAATTCATAAAACAATATGAAAATACTTTTTTTATATATGTATATATATATATATATATATACGCCTCCACTCGTTTGTGAGTGCGAGTGATTTTGGCTCTTAGAAACAAGAATAAGACATTTAAAGAATATATGCTTCAGTGAACGACAAAAAAAACCCATACCCACGAAAAAATATAATATAATGTGAGGTAGTTAAAATCAGTATGAAAGAGTTATGTGACAATAAAATATTACCGTCTAAATTAAACGTAAACATAACATGAAGTGTTGGGCCAAAAGTAAAGAGGGGCATTCAATTAGACTTATTATTTAAATTTGGCAAATAATATTTAACAAATTTAAATATTTTTATTATTTGTCCTTAAGAATTTAGTCTGAAGTAAATAAGTATCCAAGTCATTCTGGGCGGGTAAAAAATTTACGTTAAGAGGGAACAAGACAGACATAACAAGAATACAAAGACAACAAAATAAAATTCTTTAACTAACATACAACCTACCCTACCTGACCTCTACGACTGAACTGTACAAAAAAACACACCAGTTTGACATAAACTACTTGACTAAAATTGAGACCTTAAAAATTGTGCACAAATTAACACTGGGAAACATACAAGACGACGACATAATATTAGCCAAAAATGCTGACATGCACAAATATAACACCAGACAACAACAACACTATCATATTGAAAAAGCAAAGACAAACACAGGACAGTCAAAAATACTACATAATGGACTTAAACACTACAACGACTTACCTTACTACTTGAAAACTTTTACTGGAGACAAATTTAAAATCAATCTGAAAAAGCAAATGATGACTGAACTAACTAGACTAGACGAGACATAAAATGACTAGACAATATAAAATTTCTAATGTAACCCTAACGGGTTTTTTAAAATTGTAAATAAATAAATAAAAAAAACGTATTTTACTCTTCACAAATATTTTGAAGGAATTCGCTTCTGTCGTAGAGGGGACAGTCAAAGAACAGATGATCTAATGTCTCATCGTCCTTTTCACAAAGACACATTGCCGAAGTAAAGACACCTATTCTCGATAAATGCGAGGCAACGAGACAATGTCCTATTCTCATTCTTGATATTAAAGAGATGTTCAATTTTGACTGCTTTTCGATTTCAAACCATGGTGTAATGGGGATGGAGCATTAAATACTCTTATAAAACAACCCAGTCGAAGAATTCTGCCAGAAAATTGTCCACTCAGATCTGATTTTATTAATTATAGTTGGTACACAATCATCAGTAGGACGACTAAATGAAAATATTTAGATAATATCATTTTTTTACTCTTCCATGAAGATTTAGTTATGATTCTGAAAGGGAAAAAGAGGACAAAAATGTACTCAGCTTTTTTTCTTTATAATAAATCAATTGTTTACATTTTTTTTATAAATTGTCATATGAACATATATTATTAAAAAGCTGAAATATTTTAAATTAGAGTGTAAAACATAAATTAAAACATTTAAATCTAAATATAAGAAAAGGAAAGCCTCGTGATGCAATGGTCAGCGCGTTTGCCTACCGAACAAGAGGTCTCGGGTTCGACTCCCGATATGGTTGATATGAAATATTTATTTAAAGGGGTCTTTTCACCCCAGAATATTTCGTAGTCTCTGGACAAGTACCTGAAGCGTGGTTTGACCGTCTTATTTTTATGTAACAAAAAAAATATCAAGATTCACTGCGATTGGTGTACCAAGGCAGTGCTGTATGCTTTCGACTTCACTCACTTTAAGGTTCTTCAGATTGTTTCTTTTATGAAGCACTTTACTTTTGCTACTGCGCGGATACCGGTATCGTGTAGATGATGATGAAATGTATATTTTAGGCTGTTACGCTAATTGCACTTCGTCCGAAGTATGCAGATGCAAGATATGATAAAGATTTATCAGAGAAACACTTTTCACATTGTGACTTTCTCACAGGACGGTTGAACAAAAATTTGAAATTAAAAGGATTTAGGTAGGAACGAGATATTTACAGTTTTATATGAGTTGCAAGTATGAAAAAATGATAATTTTGTACTTAACAATACTTAACAAACTATTATTGACAATTCAATTCCATAAATTAAAAAAATACTTGTTTATTTTTATAACCCTATACTTGTTTTTTATTTTTTACTATTATATCAAATTGCATTGTAGTATTGGCAAATACGCATTTCATATTTTTATTTCTTCTTTTTTCGCGATAATATATGCTTGCCTGTTTATTAATTTAACTTAAATTTGTCTTTCTTGCTTACCGTAACACTTTATTTACTGTGTTTGCTTTTCGGAATTTATTTCATAAGCTTATATCTTTGCATTTTTTGTTGACATGCTTACCTTTTTTTCTTGCATAATTTTGTTATTATTGTTTTTTTTTTTACTTTGTAAAACTTTTTACTATGTCTTTTCTAACTAATTTCACATATTTTTTCTGTATATTCTGTGTTTATTATTTAGTATGTTAGCATGTTTTTAATTTGTATGTTTTTAAATACCTTTTTAGCGTTAATGAACAAAATAAATAAATAAAATAAATCATAACTCCCGTATACGAGTGTAAACGTGAAATAAAAGCACGCAAATAATTATTTAGTACTCATTTTCTTGTCAGAATTAATGTATATATACTGCAGTGACATTTAGGATATCTTTCATTTTTTTAACCCATCAATTCGATAGGTTCGTTTAAAGATTAATCAAAAAATAAATAATAAGATGGGTCTCTCCTTTCATTAATTATAAATACCTAGTACGCACTTAATTGTAATCTTCAGCGATAATTGCATTTTAAAATGAATTTAAATTACATCATTATAAAATCTAATACAAACTTGTTATCTGCCTAATTTGACGCTAAAATAATCCATCATTTTTATAACTTTTCGATAAATACAATATCGGAGCCATTATCTTTGACCAATTGCATCGCAACATATTGAAATTTATTTAGCGATATATAAACTAAAGCTCCTTTACTTATCTTTTCAACAAACTGCAATGCATTCAAATATCAAACAGAGTTAAAGAAATCATTATAACGCATTGAATGGTATAATATATGATATTATTTGTTTACATACAGTAACCGAAAAATCTCTTTTTTTTGTTTGAAATCAATTTAAGTATAGTTATTCCGTTTGTATATTATAATTGTGTAGTTATATGACTGTAGATTTCAATAAAAAGAAGAAAAAATATGCAAGCATGTAAGTACTTTTTTAACAAAAATAAAAATATTTTTTCTAAGGACAGTTAAAAAAAACATAATTGTCAACAGAGATGAACACCTCTTTGAGAAGGAAATATAAAAGTCTAGGTAGTTACTGGGCCTACCGACTGTCATTGTTACTTAATTGAACATCGTTATTAAGAGCTGAAGCATTCATTGGTAAAGGAAAGATTATTAATATTAATATTTAAATCATTAACTTTGTGGTCAAACATTTTACTAAATGCTATTAATATGTAAGGGTTGCATAAAATGCATGTCGTGTTGGTTTTATATTTTTGTGCAATAACTACGATGAAGGTGCAAGTTAGTTTAATTGGTGTCCTGGCGAAGAGACAAGTACGACTTAAAACCAGTAGACTAAAGAGAAAAATCGGTAAATGGTTATAATCAAATGTTTAATAACATTTAAAAATATTATTCCTAATTTTTTCACCTACTAGGAACGCCTGAACACACTTTTTTTATATAATGATTGTTTTTATCATCAATATCAATAAGCCACGTGCATAATGAGTTTTTCTGTGTTGTTATGCTGTGTGTCGAATGCACTTTTTTCGACGTTTCAAATAGCATTTCAGCGTCCACCAACAGGGTTGAGGTTGGTTCAATCATTTAGTGATTCTATCAACAATTGATTGTCATTTATTATGAGACCAGCATGCAGCAGTATTTATTTATGAACGTTATTTCACTTTACAACGATTATTTATAAAAGCAAAAAAAGAAAAATGATAATTGAAAAATAAAAAACTTAATCGATAAAATCATAAAAAACTTTTTTTTAAAGTTCAAAGCTGAAAAATTGTAAGAATATACATAGAGATAACACATTCTTTAGATTAACTGTAGAAATAAAATAGAATCAGGTTCACTCTCCTAGTTCTTGTATGTTCAATAGACCGTTTTTAGAAAATTAAGTTAAGCACTCCAATATGTTAATTATCTTATAACGCGTCCATGTAGCTAAAAAAAAATTTTTTTTTTCGATACCAAATGGTAATTTCAGTATTATTTGATTTAAATGATTTGACTTCAAAAACAAATGAAATGTCTTTAGATTTTTTTTGCAAAATGGTTATATTATAAAAGAACTAGGGCAGCGGGTTGTGGTCCCATGGCTAGGGTTGCGGATTCACGGTTCAGAGGTCCGAGGTTCGAAGCCCACTTTTCTCCAACTTAATTCCTGTTTTTTACTACCGAGTTATTTACAACTCGTTGAAGATGGCCTATAAAAATTTCAAATAAATATTTTTCGAACGCAAATATTTCTTTTCTAAAAGAAAATTAATAATATTTCGATTTACAGCAACAGAAAAGGAAAACATTTTAAGGAACGGAATATAAAAGTATAGGCATTAACAGGGCTTATGACCTGTCGTTGGCCGTGTTAAGTGGCCACTTTACACACCATATAATATTTACCATTCTGCATATGTTTTAACGTCCACATTTCTTCAAATCTTTCATGTATTAAATTTTGTGAGGTAAAAGAGCTGAAGGTGTGAGTGAGATTCATCTGGTGGAAGTATTTCACCCACTAGGCAACTACAAACATTTGAACATACTCAAAATATCGTTTCAATTTACTTTTTTTCCTTTGTTGGGGCTTTCTACCAAAAAAAATATAATACCTGCTGAAAACAAGTTACATAATATATTTACAAATTATAGTGAGTATAGAAACAACAAAAACCGAAAAAACAATTAATAACAATATTAACATATTACAACAGAGATAAAGAACCTCTTAGAGAAGGTAATATAGAAGTCTATACATCTACAGGCCTTATGACCTGTCATTGGCTGGTTTAAGTGGGCACTTTACACACTGTGTAACATTCACCATTCTGCCTATATGATGAAAGAAAAAGGAATATAGATTTTCAAATTCCAAATTTTCAAATTCCTTTATCTTTCATCATATAGGTAGAATAGTGAATGCTACACAGTGTGTAAAGTGGCCACTTAAACCAGCCAATAACAGGTCATAAGCCCTGTAGATGCCTAGACTTCTTTATTACCTTCTCTAAAATGTTCTTCATCTCTGTTGTAATATGTTAATGAAAACAGCTCCCCAGGGAGTTGAATCTAGTCCTTGTCTACCAAAATTTGGACAAACTCAAAATATTGTTGAATAACAATATATTCACAAACATATGCAAATATCTAAGAAGAACATGAAATAATAGTTGTTAATAATTACTAAATTTTTTAATTTTTTGCATAAATTGAAACTAGCACTATAAGAAGAAACCCATAAAAAAGCTGATAGTGCTTTACAAGGCAAAGAGATTCTTATAGTAAAATGCATATGGGATTGTCGGTAGATAAAATATGTATTGTCCTAATAGATCGCTATTAAATACAACCCGGAAAAACAGTATTTTAATGCACACGTGCCGTTATAATATTTTGAAATAGGTATTTTTATTCCTTTTTTTTAGAATTACAATGGATTTCCGTCAACAAATGTCTAAATATTTACTAAAAATAAAGGTTACAAACAAATCAACGCTTATTTCTCCATAGCTATGTATTTTGTTTTGGCGAGAACTTTTAAACACGTAGGTATTATTTATATTCAACACTTGAGATTTTTGTTTTTAAGTTTTGGCTCAATGTCACATCTGCGCGAAACAATGGAGTCTGTGTTTAGTAATTTGTATTATTTTATTTCGTCTTCGAGCGGCCATAGAAAGGTGGACTCTTTCTAGATAAGCAAAATAATTATAATCAGACCATTTAGATCTGAATTGGCGTATTGTTGTGCGATTACATATGCATATACAGGGTCGTACAGCAGAAAAAAGTATATTAGTTCGTTATTATTCCTTTTTTTCAACCGGTGTTGTTCATTATTAAACTGCTGGTATACTCATCGTAAATGTATCTCGATCGTCAATTGTTACACGAAGGAAAGATTATCAGTCTTGAAGCTTCAGGTGCAAGTCCAAGTAAAATGATATTTCAATCTAAACCATATTTTTTCATTCCTGCCTGGGTAGAGGAAATACACAGTGTTGTGCGTGAAATAGAACCAGAATTCTGGACGAGCATTTTCGATTCAAAAGCTACTCTCAATTTTTATTCTGTATAAGTAAATAATGCGCTTGGTAGTTTAGTAGTTTGTAGCAATCGACTAGCATGCTTGAAATGGAAATGGAGTGTGGATCTCTTATCTGGGCACCCCGCAAGTTGAAGTGTTCTGTTGTGTTGGAGATGGTTTAGAATAAACTTCTTACTTAAGAGAATACGGATACTATCCGTGGTTGTATCCGTCAGATTTCATCAGGGAATCCTTGGCTACAGTAGTCTGAAAAAAAATATTAACGCATGTTTGATGACTTTGATAAAATTTCGATTTTACGATTTAGATTATATATGTTCCTTAAAATATTTTGTCATTGTTCTATATTATATGTAAACTTCCCTATCATAAAATGAAGAAATGGTGCTAATTTAATCTGCTGAGAAGGATATTTTCCACTCTGCTACTTTTTTGCATTCTTCCATATGTTCTTTCCTTACCTTTTAAATAAAAAAAATAAAATAAAAGAAATACTAGGACTTTATAGGAATAGGAATGCGTTCCTAATGACCACCCTAGACATAGGCGGATTAAGCTGTTTTATCTTCCAGCTTGCAGAAACAGCCTGCCAATGGTAATGCCAGTAGGAAGAGCAATGTCTTTACTCAACCATATCTTTTCGGATATCGACATCTTTTATTTTTTCATGGTATGTATTAATGCCTTGAAATATTTTTCTAATCTACATTGACGTTTTAAATAAATAAATTGAAATTTAAAATTCCTGATTTAAGATTCCTGTAAACGATTTTCTTTAAATATATGATTTTATTATCAATGTTTCCAAACTCAGGGAAATAGGTAATGAAAGTAGTAGAAATCAATTTTATTATAAAAACTAAACTCAATTCAAATCGCTGTTTTCGGAAGTTATCTATTCGATTTTTGACCAAAAAAAGTGTTTTTATTATTAGCAAAAAGAGCTTCGGCCTTTAAAATGGTTTTCGGGTATGTATATGTCATTTTGATTATTATACTATATTAGAACAGTGTTGCTGACACCAGTTATGAAGAAAAAGTAACTTTATATTAATGCAATAATTTTAAATATGTCAGCATCATCATTCCCTAACATATTAACATAATATTTGGTGGCCTCCGTGGTGAAATGGTTAAGACGCTTGACTCACATACGAAAGGTTTCGGGTTCGATAACCGGTGAGAATACAAAAATTTAACAAATAAATGTGTTTTTTTTTAGCTTGGGTGTTCGGTGCTATAATTTACCACAGTAATTGGGCCTTCTGGCCTGTTGTGGTACAAAAAATTAAATTTATTTAAAAAATCATTCTCTCGTATCATACTAACATTTTTATTTTTCTAAAACTAGTATTTGATTTTAATGGATTTTTTTATTTTACCTCCCGGATATTCAGTCGATTGAGTTAACAACCCTTGTTACAGCCCCTTTAAGTTTTATACTAATACTACCATCGCGCCATTTCCCTGTAGGTGCAGGCAGACAGGATGGACCGCCATACATGTCTATCCTGCCATTAATTCCTAGCTTCTTCCACATTCATACATCTTGTCATACATGACCTTTGGTTCTGTCTGCTTTCGCCATGACTAAACTTACGATTTTTGTTTATCTGGTCATGTTACGTCTTCCTTGGACTTCCTCGTCCTACGTCACCGTTCATTCTCGACATATGTATCTGTTTTACATAACCAAACAAACTCAATGACCCTGTATCAATCATACCGGTCATACATTGATTTCCACACTAAAAGATCGCTTTTTAACTGCGTTCTCTCTATTTTCATCCTTCCTCTGCCAGTTCCATATGTTAACGAAAATGCGGACTGTAATGAAAAAACGATTTTCATTCAGTTTTGTAAGAGGTTGGGAGTATTTGAATAAAATATAGGAACATGGAATGGACACCTACCTTTAATATGATGTGAATGTTGTTCAGTTTCGGGCACTGGATGATGAAATGCACGTTTATATATATATATATATATATATATATATATATATATAACTATTTTCGATAACTATGGAACGGCGCGCGACGATTCAAGATCTTTTGTGCAATGTGATGTTATTTCAAAAATGTTGTGTGTTTTGTTCTAAATACAAATCTTCTATTTTTTTATTTCTTCTATCTTGATGTCAGGTACCATAAGGATGGGAGAGAAAGATACTCGACCAGGAGTAATATCAATAAATGCTGTTATTTACTAAACACTATGTTTCACTCCTATACATAAATATTGGGACTAAAACTAGTTTCTCACTTCTTTTTGTAATTGCGTTCTACATAAATTACAAATAAAAATAATATTTAAAATATTTTTTTTAAATATGTACCACCCTGTGTTTAAAAATCTGACACCGCTGCGCTGTCCGCTAAAACAAACATTTAGAAGTTTATTATCGTCCACGGTTGGTCGGTTATTTTTTTATTACTGAATTCCTATGCAGTTTTATCTTCATGAGTCAAATTCAAATTGCAGAAATGACTTTTAACAAGTCACTCGCAAAATGACTAAGTCTTAATCTTTGATAAAAAATATTTTAAGGACATTCGATAGTGTTCGACATACACTATAAAAATTCAGACGTGGAATTCATTGCTTAGTCACATTGAGGTATATAACTAGAGTAAACATGAGCGTTCGAAATATGGTCCCTCAACCTGCGGCCAATTGGCATATAATTGATGGAACGGACTTTAGTCTGTTGCGAGCATTCTCCGGCTACGTTTGAACTTTTGTCTCCTCGCTATTACTAATATGCCTATAAATGTACGCTTAGATATTGCACAAATCGATTTAGAAAATATGGAAAAAACGATGGTATAACCTTTCACTGGTAGGTAATGTTTTTATCTTAATCAATACTTCTTTAAAATAGCTATTTTACTGTTGAAAAACGTTTTATTAATATTTTACTAGTATGTATTACTCGTACGCTATCTTATGTCTCTGTCCTGCTCAGTTAGTCGGGCGTTTAACGATAAACAAAGGTGATGCGTATGCGGAAGGGAACGACATACTGAATAAAACCTTTAGTAGACCGATGTAAAAAGTCCGTGCTTTTTACTGTACTACTTGTTTTGCTTGTCAAAGTTGACGTGATGTGATGTGACGATACTTGTTTCCTCCGCTGGTCATTCCTTTTCCTTTGGGGATGACTTTATAGCTCGATTTTGTATGGAGTGTCATCTCTATATAATATATATCAATTATTAGTCGTTAGGTTTATAGGTTTATTGAATAATTCTCTTCTATTTATATTTCAATGAATAAAAATTTTGAAATAAATATTACAGTAAAATTATTGTAAAAAGGAAAAAGTTTGTAAAGCGTTCGAATTCATTCAATCGTCGGTCGTATCATTTTGTGTAATTTTTATACCAATTTTGAACAAAATCTACGTGACGTATTGTAGTAAATAAATCAATTATAGTTCTAACAATATTTTGGGTATGTTCAAAGCTTTGTATGCATGTTTTGGATTTTCCCCTGGCGGGATTAATATCAAAATTCGATATTTTTTCAACAAATATGAAGCTACCATAAACCGGGGGTTTCTTTGCGCCAAAATTGACTACACTGATGTAAAAAATATATAAAACATAGACTTTTAATAAGGTATGTATGTAGAATAATTTCTAGAATACAGTCAACTCATTTAATAAGTCCATGTTTTTAATGTAAATATTTATTATTAATAAAATTATGTAACGCTGAATTGGAATGAGATTGGATCTTTCTAGAATAGAAATATTCCAATGTCACAAAAATATTATAGTGATAATAGGAAAGTAGGTCAATAGATTAGTTGCCAAAATTCTAATGGCAGATAAAATTACCTAGCTGGGTACTTAACGTTCTCTGTTTGCATTATTGTGGTTTACTCCTAATGCGTGTTTATGAGACTTTGGGTTCAATTGACATAAAATATTATTTAATTTATTATGAAAACCAAAATAATAAGACATTAATTTTTCTACTATTTTTATTTTTATTTTTTGTGCATAATTTAAGTTATGCGTTGGCGGGCTTATTGGCAAATAAGAATTTCTTCCAAACAACCAATTAAATACAAGTGTTATTTATATTATTTAAATTTCAAAGAGTTTTCACTAGAAAATAAAATAAAAAACCTTAAGATATACAAAAATAGAAATATCAGTATTTGTATATAAATAACCTTAAATCAGTACTAGAACTCAATGGAAAAAACAAATAAAATGTAAAGACGAAACTAGAATAGATTAAGAAAGAGAAAGGAGACATTTCTTTAGACGTGATTTATAGTAAATAGAGATCCTTTTTTATTATTTTTTATTATTTTTTTTATTTTTTTAAATTTATTTTTTCCATGTTTATTACAGCAATTTACAATAATTCATACAACAAATTAATTGAGTAACAAAAGTAAACAAATATATTTTTTATTTTTGCTGTTGGTTCATCCAAACTGCTTAACTAGGAATAGCTTCCCGTTCTAAGGCAGTAAATTATGTATTTTATAATAATATTAAAAAGTGATTACAGTTTTATCATAATGTGTGCTTTTTCAGTCTTAAAAGTAAATAATAAATATCCAGAAAAAACATAATTAATACTGTACAGACATCTTTGATATTGGATGGGAGATGATTCCACAGTCGAGCAGCATGGACGCTATATGAGTATGAAAATAAAATTTGAATTGTGGATGGGAATTAACAGGGCGCTTTGAGAATCAGAACGAATATGTTAACAATGAATTGATCAGCGTTGAAATTTTTCTCGGAAGTATTTACAAATATTTTTGTTAAAAAAGTCATTCACGTCAAAAGTCATAAGTATAAGTGCCTGAGCACCTACCTGGGCTGGAAACAAAATCGTAAGACGATTGCCTACTTTACCCTTTAGACTTCAGGTTGTCCTGTCCTGGACTTCCACTGCTTACCACTGATTAGTTTAGATCTTAGCGACTAGATTTGATTTTTGTTATATTTTTATGCCAAATTTTTGGTTCGTAATTCAAGAAAGTAACACACTTCAAGATGTTCTTAGGAATGGGCATAGATTGAGTCAGTGGTCAGTTGCTTTTGGTATCCGTTCAGAGCATTAAATTACGTAATGCATTAGTAGATAACCGCGCTATGAGCTAACCGCTAGACTATATAGGCAACCGATTAACGGATATTTTTTTTGCGGTTGTAAAATGTTATCAAAAAAACATTAATAGTTGGATTCGAATTAAAATTATCACAAGTATTTCACTTTCTCTGCAAAGAAAGTGTGACGTTGCATGCTATCAAATAAGTTCGTTATCTCTGTGCCAATGTCAGCAGGGGTAATTTAAATGATAGTGTCAGAATATCACTAGATTCGCTAGATAGATGTGCTAGAAAATATTGGACAGTATAAATAATATAACAAATAAATGCATAGACAGATGCCTATTTCAAATTACATGAGTATTTTTTAAGAAAAAAATATTGATGCGAATTATTTGTTCATTTACATTTTTTTGTTTTCACTGTAGGACATTTGTTATCACGCATATTACTTTATTTATTTAAACAAAAAAATCCACTTGGAATGACCTGTTGTACGTGGGTACACTAAATCTAGAACACATTCTGAAATCTATAGTGTAGAAGTGAAATAGAGACAAACAAAATATAAATAGAACGTTGTATTCAGTTTTCTTTTTAATACTTTAAGATTTTAGTGGATAATAAGAGAATAATAAATAGACCAAAAATAATAAGATTTTTAAGGCTGTAGTTTGATAAATAGTGAGTGAATTACACAACTCTGCCAAAAAAACGAAAAGCATTAGAAAAACAATCATTTTCTAAGGAATTTTTAATAGAAAAATTTTTTTTTTTTTTTCAACTTGAATGTACTAAATTTTTAAAAAACGTTTTAAAATTGCGAATTTTTACGATTTCTTTTCTTTTTATCAGGCTACAACTTTAATGCTTCTTAAAATATTGTAATATTTATCGTTTTGTAGGCAATAATCAAGCAATAATTTTTAAAAAAGAAATAATTGCGCAACCGAAACCTTTATACGAAACTTGTAAATACATATATTTAGTATGTTTTTCGGTTGCAATTATTTTTTTATTTTTAATTATTTTATTGAAATTTTTATCAATAGAAACGATATTTTTAGGTAAGTGCAACGATGCTCAACTAGTGTAGATAGCAAAAAAAAAACGTTTTTGCTACAAACTTCGTGTTTTATAAATAAATAAAAATAAAACAAATTTGAAACGTTTTTCTGGTACTTAATTAAACTAAAATAACGTTTTACATATTTTTCCATCCAGAACCCATTATTTTTAATTGTATTTTCTCCCAATAATTTAAATAGAATTCTAAGAAATTTTATTTCCTTTCATATTTCGTTTCGCTACTTCAATTTTCGGTTTCCCGGAAACCGGAAGTTGCATTAAGGCAACACAAATAATATGAAAATATTTCTTAGATTCCTGAAACATTCATTCAGTTAGCTTAACCTGAAAAATCCCAAAAAAACTCCCAAATTTTCCAAAATTGAAGGGGTGTTTCATTCAATTTTGCTCAAGTTCAAGTCAGATTTTTTCAAAAAAAGACAAAAGTCAATGATATAATATTCATTTTGTTAATTATAGTAATAAAAAAATGTAATGCTTCTAAATATTGGTTTAGTTTCCAAGCTTATAAAACTAGCGAAAAGCTGAAAAATAGGCATGCAGCAATTAAAATGACCTACTTTAGTAAAAAACTAATACTTTAAATTATGTTCTCAAAAAAAACATTAAGGTTTGAATATTTTTTTAAATTTAAAAATTGTTAACTTTACCAGTTCAGAATACGTTCATAGTCAGCTTAATTTACACCTTTTTTATTTGAAATAAGCACTTTTTTTTTAGAACTGAGCTTTATTTTTTAATATTTTTTTTTCTTAGGATTTGCCAAAATATTTCAATTTTGGACCAATTTTCTACTAGTAATAAATTACTGTGCTCGAAAATGAGAATCAAGTGGTTCAGATCCGAGTTCGAAACCCGAATCTTTGATCCATTACAGGACCCACAAGACCACAACCCAGATTTTAGAAGTTGACGATATGTGTACAATATTATACGGTTTTCTTTAACTTTACTTATTTTTGTTCGGGAGAGTAAAAAATACATATTTTAATCATATAAATTGATAATTTAAATAAATTATTTTTTAAATACTTATACTTACTTACGGAAATGACATAATCAAAACTATTATGAGATTTACAAAAGCCATGTAATAAATAATATAAAATCATCATTCTCTTATCCGCATCTAAAGTGAAATATTTTATTTTAGTTTGTTGTATACTGCGATATATCGTCGTTTTTAGACTGCTTGTGCACTGCGTAACGAACATCGCATAAACATGGGAGCTTAAGAGGAAACGCGGTGTCATTTTTCTTCATACAAACGTATTCCTGTATTTTGTCCCTGGACTATGGCACTAAAACAATGTTCTTTTACACACCATAGATATTTCCCATTGGCGCGTTTCTATAGTTTTGTTTTTTTGACAAATTGTTTCTTATAGGAAATAGATCCATCAGATAACCATTAACATTATCTGCCGTCTTCGGACGTTTGGTATACAAATATGATAATAATTTTTAAAAAATACAAAAAGAGCTGACACAGATTTTTTTTTATTATGATACTCCTCTTTCTAAATAAACAACAAAATCGGTCTAGTTTTGAGATGCGGAAAACGAACAGCGAAACGTTGATTTTGACGATTTTAGTTAAGCATAATCAATCTAACGTGCAGTTGTTTTTTCACACAGAATGTAGGAGGCATTTGCGAGAGAGTGTCTGAAAATTAATGTTCAAATTCCTGTTCAGCAGAATTTTTAGACCCGCATATCCTCTCGAGTCTCCTTGGCGGTGCCCATATACAAGGAAAAATTGCTCGTTGCCAAAGGACAAAAGCTGCTCGAAGAAGTCCTGTTTGCCTTGGCATCTTTCTGCTGAAAGAAAGTTATCCAGAAGCACGTAATATTTACATAATTGGATTGGGGGAAAGAGGGAAGTAAATTCTTCATTGACTGGGATTAAATTAATTGGACATGACCAATTCGCCGAAATGATTACAAAACTCTTTGCAAGCTACGAAATTCTTTTAAGAAGCCACCATCCGACTTTTTTGTTTGTTTCTGGACTGGAAAATGATGGCATGTAACAGACGATCGTGATGCACTGCATTTAGAAGTAGAAAGTAATATTTTGCACCACTGATTTATAAACCTAGATCAGTTTTATGCTAGTTAGTAAATTCGAAATCAAAGTAAATTAATGTATTGCATAACGTCGTATTTTTTATCGAGTACTTATTTGCTACACTTTTTGACATCTGCATTGCGTAGATAAAATATGATAAACGTAACTTTCAGTGAATAAATATGAAGAAGCCATAGAATTTAGAATAGTCCAGAAGTAGTGTAGAATCGTATTTGAATATATCGGACTGTGTCTAAGAAACCCCCCACTTTGTCCCATTTTCGCCACGCGCATGCATAAATTCACCGCTTAATGTTGCCAGATTGCGAAAAATATAATCATAACACAAACGTAAGATAATTGTTTTTTTTTTTTAAAGCAATTTGTTCATTTCTCTAAAATTTTATTGTACACGCGGAAACATTGACTGACTCAACAGAGTAGATAAGTAAAGGGTCATTTAAAAAGATTAATTTCATCAATGAACTTTGAACTTAAAAAATAAAACAAATTTTATTTTACATAAAACGGATATTTTTATGTCATGTTAAAAAATATTCGATGTTTTAAAGATAATGTCGGTCTAATGTCCACCATGGCGTTGTGTTATCCAAAGAGTTAAATTAATTCTCTCATTGGATGAGCTAAGTATCGTGAAAAATTTGACTATCCTGGCAACACTAACAAAATGTCAATTTTGTTTTCTTTGACAATCTGACAGATTTATAGAAAAATAATTCAATTTTTAAGTAATGCATTTGCTACTTACACATGCCTTTGCTACTTACTAATGAAAAATGATCCCATCCTGTTTCTTTTTTATCCCAGCAGCATTTCTACACTTTAAAACGACACAACTCCCCATATTTGAATTAAAATCGGGAGTCGCGTACTGAGCGACGTCTACAAAGAAACGGATGGGTCAAAACGTAAAACGAAAAAAAAAGTAGTTTAGTCGCCTTATGTTTGATGCGCGTATACGGTTTCTGGACTAATCTTAATTCTATAAGCTTAAAAAACTTACGCTATTTGATAAGTGCGTATACTTACTATTAAATTTTCTCACCTATTCAGAGACTACAAAAACATGGCAATGAATTAGCTCCTTTGATATATTTTGCTTTTCAATATCAGTACTTAAAGAAACGTTTTTACTAACGGTAGAATTATTTATTGAGGAATTTAGCCATTTTGCGTTCGAATCGTATTATTGTTTCATAATTTACTAGTTTTTACCCGCGGCTTCACTCACGGTAGTATAAGGAAGAAATCAGTTAGGTACTGAATTAGTTTTGTCGTTCAGCAACAAGAATTTTCGTTGAGAACCGATTTTTTTTTTTAAGGGACAGAAAGTAGCTAGTAGTTGTGTCGATTGCACTATCGCTATGAAAAAAATACGACGATCTGTTCGTTTTTGGCGACGTCACATCGTTATTCTGTTCACAAATCCAAAATCCTACAACAAAACTAAAACGAGAAGCAAAACCAAACTAACATTAGATTAAACAAGTCAATTATAGAAATTTAAAGAAATAATTTCAAATTGATTATTCATGATATCTCACCTTACCTCGGTTATTTTCAAAAATTGTTGTTAATTGTCGATCTTTTCTTTTTTATTAATTAAAAATAAATATCCCATTTTACTTCTTACCTCTCTGACTATCCCAATGCAAAAAAATATGTCAATCGTTGAAACGTGAAGGAAACACAAACGAACAAACAAACACACTTTACATTTATAATGTTAGTATGGAATTTTATTCGAATTTCCAGTACAAAAGTATATAATATGCACTTTGTTGGGCTTATTGTTAAAAACAATATCTTCCAGCTAACGAAAAAATAGACAAAAAAAATTGTTTAATACTTTTCACCTGGAAAAAATATATTAAAATATACGCGAGCTTTCAAGTATATGAAAACAATATATTTTAAAGTTGTTGGTATGTAAGTACTTTTTTTTTAAGGGCAATATTAACAATAATAAGATAATTTTTTTCTATTGCAGCTTTATTGGGTGGGTAAAAAACAGAATTAATCGTAAGAAAATTAAACACGTAAAAAGTATAAAACATATCAATTTTAGCATTCATGAGAAAAACGAAAAGGATTTTTTTTTAAATATACATATTTTAAATGATTAGAATAAGTACCTGATCTAAATTAAAAAGAATGTCACTTAAGAGTCTTGTTCCAATGCTGCTACACCAGCATCGCTTCGTAGCTAGGGTCATGAGGGCCCCTGGTAAGATATGAATTTCGCGCCCCCAGGATTAATTCTCTAGGAGTTGCGCCCCTGGCAGCTGCCCGCCTCGCCAGCTCCTAGCTACGACGCAAGCCACAACCTCAAAACCCTGCCGTGTTATCACATTACAACTGCTATTACTGCGGTACTTAGAAACATTCTGCCTATATCTGAACATCCTAATTTCTTAAATTAATGACTACATTAATTGACTGAATGAGGAAGTTAAGCACTACGAGAAATTGATTGCAAACAATATATTCTTACCCGCGATAAAAATTAAAGCATTCAATTTTACTGCAGAGTTTCTTGAAAATGTGTGAAAACTCACGATGATGACTCACGAGTTCTTCCGAATCAACCAATGACAAGAAATTTGAGATAGATTTCCGGTTTACGGTAAGTCAACTAACGAATCATCAGTACTCATCGAGAAGAAGGGGAAGAGAACATGAAACGTCATACGCGAAGTAATTTAAAAAATACAAAACTTTATAAAACCATTGCGCTGGTAATACGATATATAAAAATTTTAGAATTTTTTTTCGGCTGAGTTTAAAAGTCTATTAACAAATATTTTTTAAAAAAAAACAACACTGAACTTCCTCATCATATTGCAGGCTAAAAAAAGGCAATGTATGAACTGCCGGGTTTTGTGAAATAAAAGATCGTAAAGCTTTATTGATTTGGGTAAGATTCATTTGAATTTTTTCACCTTCAAGGTGATATCTGAAAATATTAACAATTAACGGCGTTTTGATGTGCTTACAAACATTTGTAAATATTACAAATATTGCTGAGCTTGAATATGTTTAAGAATGGATAGAAATCCTCGATGCATAAATCTTTTTTTTTATCGTCCTATAAAAAACTTATCACTAGCGGGAGAGAGGATGGCTTATCGGAACGATTTCGCTACTATCGCATTGCAGTCGACTTTTTAATGTTTTCTAACTGGAAAAAAATGCCTGACACTGGAAAAGATAACACTGAACTATATAAAAATGCCAAAGGTTCTCGCCAACGCAACAGGGCTTAGAAAAATATCAGAGCGAATGCACCAAGGATTGGGAAAGAAAAACAAAATCCAGCTTGAAACTAGTTCAACAAGTTCTAAGAAAAAACAATTTCAATATAGAACACATGCAAGAAGGTTTCAAAATAAAAATAATTTGAATTTAAAACAAATGCAACGAGATGTAGAAATAAAAACAAATTGCATTGAGAACAAATGCAACGAGGTTAAGTAAAAATATAAAGATCTAAGTATTCGCGTTCTTTAATTCACCTATCAAAACATAAGTTGTGTCCGTTTTAGAGGATACAACAAAAAAATGCAACAAATTAGTACAACAACAATGTGTTCTCCTATGATTTTACAACAAATTAGTCGATTCATACCGTCTTCTCCATGCTCTGTGCAAATATCGCATGCAGTTTTGGCAGCTTTATTCCTTCGATTGTATGCGGACAGAAAGAGGTGTTGAAAATGCTCACTTTCGTCCATTTGACATTCCGTTGAGAAGGCCTGTAATCAAATAAAAGAATATATAACGTAATAGCAAACACCATTTATTGTAGAGCAGAAAACTTTCATTCGAATGACGTAAAGCAATATATAGACCACCTGGCTATGCAAACAAAGCCCCCTTTTTACAATCTCTCGAGCAGATCCTAGAGGAAAATAAACATTCAAAACAAATTGTCTTAGCTAAAGATGTCAACATAAATATTCTCAGTGATAAATCTGTAATTTCACTAATCTTCCTATGTATTATGGATTAATATCATTTATAATTGTTTCAACAAGAGTGACACAGGAGGCAGAAACTTGTACCGATCACATATTTGCTCAAAACTATTTACCCCACTGTACCTGCTGTGCTTCGCACCTCTATTACTGATCATTACATCAGTACAGTTGCCATCATAACCACAGTTCACTACCCAAAAAAGTCGATAAAAGTTTGCTTATATTTTAAATTTGCTTTTTTGCATATTTTTTACCTTCTTCATTATTTTTCAAACAGAATATAATATTACTATACATGTAATAAACGCAGATTTTCGGCACTGAACTGAACTATTTTGTTTTTCTTTTGATGGTCATTTACACATTTGGACAAAAAACGGCAAAACTTATATTCAAACCTAATATTTTTAGCGCTTAAATTGATTTATTTTTACAAAAACGAATGGATTATTGAGGAAAATAATACTGTCATTTTATTTGCCTACATGAGTAGTGTATGGTGATGTGATCCAGTGCACTTTATTTTAGAGCTAACACATTTCTACAATTTTTCAGTCCGTTCTAATAGACATCTGTTGATATTTTTTGGGTCTTATTTAGTCTCAAATTTAAAAATACTGTTTTTTTTGTTCGAAGTTTGCAAGGGCAGCTTTGTTGCATACATGTTTTTCATCCTCGTGGCAGTTTATTATAATATATACAATCGATGAGCAATAATCTTGACCATAAATCTTATTGAAATTATCAATAAATCGTCGTAATTATAAGTATAATTATATATTTTTTATCTATGCATATGAGAAAAGTCATTGTACGAGTATGTAGGTATATTTTTTAATAAGTCACGATGTAAATATACAGTTGAGGAAATACAATGTTTTTTTCCGAATTTTCGTGTTTAAGAGTAATTTTTTAAAATTTTGTCTGACTCATTTGCGTAAATTTAATTGTATTTTTATTAAAGCTTAAATAACTCATTTTTGTCATTCACGGAACAAATATAATATCGGCACTAAATAATTGATATTTAGTAACAAAAATACATTAACCACAATATTACATAAAAATTATATACTTTTCCTTGCAGAAGTAGAGTTGAGGGAATGGCAAAGATAACGCAATCTATTCATAATAATGTTCATATTATGAAATAGTAATATTTGTATAAAAACTACCTATCTAAGAATATAAAAAAGAGAAAGTATTTTATGAGTTTGGGTCACGGGGTGTATCATTTTATCTACACTTGGTATAAACAATTTAAAATTTCCTGAAATATGTTTTATTTTTCCACTGTAACGCGCATTTTGTAGCTATTGACACTATTATTGATTGCATTTATTTATTTAATAACTTTTGGTGTTATATAAGTGAGGCTGAAACAAATGTAAAAAGATACCATAACGTCATTGTTCGAGAAATAATGTTTTCATACTGTAGATGTTTGTCATTTTGGACCAACCTCAAACTGAGATAATTGGTTAAAAAGACGCGAATTAAAAAAAAAAATTTGCTCTACTGTTTATTTTAATATATATAAAGTACTTTATAGAACAAAAAAAAAAATATTTTTTAAAGTGTTCTGTAAAAACATTTTTACCGAAGACCTTTAAAACTACCGTTGTAATAATAATAACCCAAAAATATTTTCATCAATGTTACTTCCCAAAAAAAAAAAATATTTTAATAAATCTTTATTGTTTCATTGCTCCAGTACTTCTTCCAACCAACAAAACAATTCATTGATACCGAGACTGCATAGGTTAGGTAACACTTATGGAACGGCTGCAGACATTCTCTCCAATTCTTTATTATCTTATAAGTCCACAATATCAAGTTTATTTGTAGCTGCTCGTCAAACTATTATTGACAATTCAATTCCATAAATTAAAAAAATACTTACTTGTTTATTTTTATTACCCGATACTTGTTTTTTATTTTTTACTATTATACCAAATTGCTCAAATGTAGTCAAATGTAGTATTGGCAAATACGCATTTCATATATACATATTTTTATTTCTTCTTTTTTCGCGATAATATATGCTTGCTTGTTTATTAATTTAACTTAAATTTGTCTTTCTTGCTTACCGTAACACTTTATTTACTTTGCTTTACAGAATTTATTTCATAAAATTATATAGTTGCTTTTTTGTTTATATGCTTACTGTTTTTTCTTGCATACCTTTGTTATTATTGTTTTTTTTTACTTTGCAAAACTTTTTATTATATCCTTTCTAACTAATTTCACATATTTTTTCTGTATATTCTGTGTTTATTATTTAGTGTGTTAGCATGTATTTTATTTTTATTTTTTGTAAATGTCTTTTGGGCGTTAATGAACAAAATATGTAAATAAAAAATATGTAAATTTTTAAAATGTAAAATCGTTTTATTGCAATAGAAAATTTTGAGTTAAAAAAATAATGAAACTGTAATAAAAGCCTTGTCTTCTAAATCTGACGATAAAAATACGTTGAGACCAATTTGCATCCCCAAATTACAAAAAGCTAGCTGCCGTTTGTAATAAACAAAACTGGTCGGCAATCCTGGCATGTCTATTGTGGGGTTAACACATTTTTGCAATATTGTTATCATGTTGGCCACATATTGATCTTAATTTGCAACAATACAGACAAACAAACAAAGTGTCCATCAGTGTTGATTTATTTATTTATTAACCACCAACAGCCACAGAAAGTGGCTTGGTGGGATTTTAGCTAATGAAAGAAAGTTTTTTTTTAAATAATTAAAATTTTGAATGTGTAAAAAGTACATTAATGTAAATAAATAAAGAAAAAATGAAACATGTTCTTGCAAGGATTTACCATATACCTTAAAAGGCTTTGATGTGTAATTTGTTCACAGTATTCCAAGTTATTCTAAGGTATGCAAATGTTTTGCAACTTACACTCTGAAAGTTGCTAGAGGCAATACTTTCAGCTATATGGTGAATAAGTAAATAAATAACACATTAGCAAACATTCACCATTCTGCCTATGTTTCAGCATCCAAATTTTCTAGACTTTTTAAAAATGTTGACTTTTGTGGAAGAAAGGAGCTAAAACCTGTATTGATGTGGAAGAAATTAACCTGATTGAATTATTTCACCTACTAGGCAACCCCTTAAAACACTTCTTCTTCTTCTTCTGCTTCCACCACCAATTAGTTTAACCATCAATGTTTTCAGTATGTCCAAATGTTTGTAGGGGTGCCGGATTTCACTCCCTAGGGAGTTAAAGTGAATGTTGTGTGAATGGTGAACACATTGGGTTAAGTGGCCACTCAAACCAGCCAATGACAGGTCATAAGCCCTGAAAATGCCTAAGCCACCATTTTCCCTTCTCAAAAATGTTTTTTCTCTCTGTTTCAATAAATTTAGACGACATCTTCAACAAATAACAAAAGTGATGGAGAACATTTTAGAGAAGGTAATATAGAAGTCTAGGCATTTACATGACTTATGAACTGTCACTGGCTGGTTTAAGTGGAGACCTTACACACTGTGTAACATTGACCATTTTGCCTATATTTGACGTCCATATTACTTCAATTCTTCCACCTGTCGATTTTATCGAAGCTGATACCTTTATTGTTATGAAAAGATTTATCTGATCGAATCATTTCACATACTAGGCAACGCCGGAAAACAATTTTTATTTTTAAACTTCTTTTTGGACCAATTGGTTTTATGACAATATTTTAAGTTTGTTTAAACGTGTGTAGACAAACGACTGCATTTCTTCAAACATTTGGACAAACTAAGAAATTTTAATAATGCTTTTCTTTTATTTAAATAACAGTATGCTGTACTAAACCATAACAATCCTTAAAATATATAAAAATCACAATTTAAATTAAATGTTAATCCATTCGGACCTAAAGGGGGTGTTAAAAATGTACAAAAATTAGTAAAATATTGTTCTGCCGATTTCTTTTAATAATAATTCACATTTGCTTTTCCCCTTGCAATGTATGAATTTCCTAATCAATTCTAATATTATGAAACAATTTCATAAAAAATATCATGACAATCATGTCTTTTTTTTAAAAGTTGTATTTATATCAAAATCATATAAACTCAATAGAATCTGTTCAAAAAAAGTTCTTAAAGTACCTTTTGTATAATACCTAAATTTCTAACTCACGTTCAAACTCAAATTACGAGGAACTTCCAACTCTTTTTCATTTTGATTCCCGGATAAAACGCCACGTTGTTTTCGATATAAAATTTCTGTATAAAATATGAAACTACAAAATAGAAACTAACCGTCTTAATAAAATACAAATAAATGCGGGATCGAGAACACTCAGACAACGGGAAATATTTGAACTGCCTTTGTTTTCAAGTAATGCTACATACCACACACCTATGGCCCGCATGTGTCAGGAATATAATATATACTGCCGAAACAATAAAATTGACATTTTTCATGATACTCTCTCAGCTTTTGCAAATAATCTCTTAGGAATAAATCTTATTTAATAAGTACACACGTACAATTTCTTTTTTGCTTTGTATCCTGTATAATATATATCAAAAAAATATTTATCTATTTTGTGTAATTCTATAATTGAAGATATATATGTATGTAAAATTGTATCGTCGAAAGCTTTCAAACTGTATGTTATCAAGTATGTATCTTTGTTGACTTACCTAATAAAATGAAATAAATTAAAGTAGAAATAGCATTTTAGCTGGGGTATTGTTACCTCCTTCAGGAACTCGCGGATTTTTTTCACCTTCGGGCTCGGAAAGGTTAACATTAAGCGCTCTTTTGTCATTTAAAACTTCTCTTAAAACGATGCTGTATACGGCAATGTAGAAAAAACATTTTTATTTGCAATAAAATATTTTTTGGAAGGCAAAGCTTTTAAAAAATTTAGCTTATTTTTTCTCCCCTAATTAAATTAACTTAAATGCGATCCCAATTTCCGGTATGATTAAAAAGTTAGTACAATCGTTCGTTCTTATAAATTTTAATGGTCCTTATTTTCCATGAATATCCAGAATTATTTTTAATAATTTATTTTAGGGTAAGAAAATATCTTTGCGATAAATATCCGATATGTATTACAACGTTAAATTTATTTTGAATGAAGAGTAATAGACGTTTAAACACAGTTTAACATAGCGGGTAGTGAATAAATATGTTATTTAAATTCAACAACGAAATTTACAAAAGATAAATCATAAATCAATATCTTATCAAGTTGACCATTGTAGTATCACCAGACGACGAGGAATCGTCATTACAACCTGTGACCAATGCCTCCCAAACACAAATCAAATCGGTGTGTCTGGCTTCAGGGCGTTGGTTATAATATTTAATGAGGAATACTAGTTTTACGGCTTTTTAAGTTTGGACTTAACCAAACTGAAGGATGAAAATATCTAGCTTAACAACACCATTTGGTTAATCAACCTGGAGAACCCGTGAATGTCTCGTAAAAAAAAACCACTTAATTATGAATATCATGAAATATTCTATTTATGTAATTTATTGCCTATTATTGATTTAATTTTAGAAATAAACAGAATAAAAAATAATAGCAAAAGAATTTCAATAAATCAACAGATAGAATATAATAACTCATCCTTAATACCCTAATTTGACACTGTATATGAAAATAAAACAATGAATATTTGATGGAATAGATTACTTTACTTTTGTATCTTTTTGTCCCATTGAAATATTTTTTTATTCTCTTTCAATTTGTTTTTTTTTTATTATACCTATAGGTACTTAAGATAATTATTTAGTATCGTGTAAATGATTCCAACGTTTACCATTCTGAAGATGCCCATTAAAGGGTAAAAACGCTAATTGATTAAATAAATCAGTTTCAAATTCAGATTCCGAGCCGACAAAATTGGCGTTTATTTAATTCGGGTACAGATTTGTTCTTACAATAGGAAAACAAATAATAGAGTGACAAAAGTACATAATATAAATTATATTTATAAATCTCCAAGCCACTGCAGAGTAGATCAATTCACCATTGTTTGAGCGATGGCGGGATATGTCGAGACCACCATTTTCTTATCCCATTTTTTTTTTTTTTGCACCACAACAGGCCAGGAGGCCCAATTACAGTGGTGAATTACATTACAAAACAACCAGGCTTGAGAAAAATTACATGTTTTAATTTTTGCGTTCTCACCGGGAATCGAACCCGGAACCTTCCGTGCGTGAGTCAAGCGTCTTGACCACTACACCGCAAGTATGGTCGCTTACTATCTCACTAGGAATACGCTGTTCTGAGATAGATAGCAATTATTTCTCAGCTATTTTTGTTATCTTGATTATATTGTTATAAAAGTACAAAAATAAGCAAAAAAAGTTATTTCTTAAATAAAACGAGTTATTGGTAAAAGGTCCTTTTCATCATGTTATATTAGTGGGTCTTCAAACTGTTTTTTTCTCTTGAGTCATCAGCCATCGCATAATGTCTTTGAGGAATAATAGCGGGAAATCACTGTAAATTTTTGGTGCATTATAAAATGGTGCTGTCCAAAAGAACTTGTAAATACTTCGCTACCATTTTTTTTTCTAGCTTGGCTCTCGTGTCATTGTGCTTTAATGTAAAACGATTCTTTTTAATAATATCGTATCCCTAACTCTATGAGGCCAAGAGCCCTGTGTTAAGTTGGGAAATAACATATCGGAAAGTGAAAGCATGCACATTTTTAAACAATATTTTTTTTTTTACATTAGCACATATATCAATAAACATTAGGACAATACTCTTAATAAATCTATATTATTCAAATATAAAGTATGGGGGATGTTTACCAAGTATTTTTTATTTATAACTTGAATTCATATATGAGTTATTATAATATATTTGTCATTATATATATTATATATAAATAGTTATGTTTATCAGTGATACAATATATCCGACGAACCCTGCTTTTTGCGAACACTGTTTTCACATTTTTTGTACTCGATGTAAAAATACACCACCATTATCTCTAAGACGAGACGACTGATTAGGTTTTGTGGTCAAATTGTTATTTTTCCAAACTGCATTACATATAAAACAGGAAATTTAAGACATGTGCCTATTATATATTGTTATTGTAGGAACCTATTATGAAACAAAAAAATAATAAAATACAGATTTTAAGCAGTCATTTTTAGTGACCATCCGAAGTTTCGGTTTCGCTTTCGGCTAGTTTCAGCCAATAAAACGAGTTTAAGCCGAAATTTGGCCGTAACCCGCGGACGTGATGTGTCGAGTAACGTTCAGCTGTACTCGGGTGCATCTTATGGCTCGCAACTCGGCCGCGAGAACATTCATATTTATATTATTTTATACTTAATAAGTTAAAGTTCCTATAACGCACATTGAAGAACTATTACATAAAAGTTACATGTATAAAATAACAACACACCAAAAAATGATAAATGTAAACAACTTTACACATTAAGTTTAGGCCTTTTATCATAATATGTATTTTATTTAACGCTTATTTTAATGAACTCGTGAGGTTTGACAATAAAACCGGCCAATTTTGGGCGTTTTGGGGTGACTTTTAACATATTTAAATAAGTTTCAGTCAAAACGAGAACAGAAACCAAAAAATCTGTTTCGGTGAAAATCTTGTTTCTGTCGGTCTCTACTAATTTTGATATTTTCCACCATAAAATAATTGAACTCGTCAATATTTTAAGTATATCCAAATTTTTGTTAATAAGGCTGAATTTCACACCCTAGGAAGTTCTTCTCCTGGTTTAAATCCTCGGGATTGGTTTGCAGCAAAGCTCTGCATCTCTCCTGCCACTCAGGTTTGTCCTGTGCGGTCCTCTTTAGGCCTGCTTATCGTCGCCGTACAGGCAGAAGTTAGTAACCCAAAAAATGACAGTTTTGAGTGCAATACGCAATTCGAAGCGTAAAATTTTATTTCTTATTGGCAAACGTCGCCAAGGTAACTAAGATAGAAAAAAGTTGCGTTAATCCAATTGATTTATTTTTTACCATGGGACTTTGTGTTATTTTTATATATATGAAAACGCTTTTAAAATTACATGTTAAAAAATATTTATTTAAATAAAAAATATTTTTTAACCGCAACGCTATGATAATTATTTATAATATTTACTTCCTTTCACTTACTCGTATAGCTTGCATTGTCTAGATTATAAACAAGCAAAAGTCACTTAACCAAATTTTGGCCACCTTGCCTCATTCAAGTCTTCCGGGTATAAAATATATTTGCATACTAATGATTTTGATAAAATTATAAATAAAGTTATCAAGAAATATCAGCAAAAAACATCAATATTATATTTTCATACATTTTTATTTTTCCAAAGGTTCATTACAATTTTTTTCAAATATAATATCATCAACAAAGAAAATACATGCTCAAAATTAATGAAAAGACCGCAATTTAGAAAAAATGTCGACATAGATTTACGTGGGCCATACCTATATTTTTTTATTACTCTGTAGTTATAATACATAAATATAATATGACGTAACAAGCATAAAAAGAAACTGATTTATACAGAGACACATCAGATATTGCAGTTCTTATGCACAGGGAAAAATTAACCGATTTTTTTTTACAGAAAAAATAAAAACACAAAACAGAAAACTCAAGCATAGGCAGAATAGACAAACTCATACTTATGACTCAAAAAATATAAAGTGAGATAATAAAAACAAGAATAGAGTATGCTGCTATAACATAAACACGATTTAAAAAAACATCTACAAAAACAAAAATTATTTGCAGTACAAACAAAAAGGCGTCTATCTGTGTATTTTATTTTTCAGAATAAAAATTTTCAAGTGGAATGTATTAAAAAGAGATAAATAAATTATGTTGACTACATAAAACCTCCAAGACTCAAATATCTGATTTGTCCTTGGTCTCCAAACTTTGAAATCGCGATTTCTCAAAATAATGTTTTTGATGTGAAATGATCGACATTTGCCTGAACAACGACGATATGACCTGCAGCCCATATTTATCCTTACATAAATCCTTTAGAGGCCTTACTCACAAACTTAGTATAAAGTTACGCCAATACATACTGGTAGAATACGCATGGAAATGCCATCCTTATTTTTCCACTATGTCTAGGCGTAACTTCCCATCCGTATTCTACCACTACGTCTAGGCGTAACTTCTCATCCGTATTATTTTATTTTATTTTATTTTATTTATTTGGATAACCAACAGCTATAATTATATCATATTTATATAACAAAACAAATAACAAATAAGCCAATTACAGGTTTTCACAAGTAGCATCACAGTAAGTTAAAAAAGATTCTCGTACATAAAATGAATAGTAATTAAATGTAAATTTAAAAGAAAAGAAAAAAAATACTACGAGTTATTTTGAAAGCAAACGCCGCACGTTATTAAGATTATTTTCAAATAAATCTATGTTAAATGATTTATTTAGTACATTAAAATTATTAAAAGTTCGCCATAAATATGAATTTTGCCTATAATTAGATGAAACAAGAGGTATGTGAAGAAGAGGGTTATTTCTTAAAACTTTGGAAGGAACATTGATAGAAAGTTTGCAAAGTAGTTCAGGACAGTCAATTGAACCAGAGGCAATTTTAAGTAAATAAATTATATCCGCTATTTCACGACGTTTTTGCAGAGGCAGTAGGTGATGATTTTTACATATTTGAATATACTGGTCAGATTTAAACTCAAGTTTCAACCGGAAACACATGAACTTTACGAATTTTTTTTTTTTCGTATTCTACCACTATGTCGTGGCGTAACTTCATACCAAATTTATTAAAAAGAGGCCTTAGGTATTATTGGCGAGGGCGTCTCCTGTAATTTGTGGCCGCAGGCATCCCCTTTATCACCTCATGTAGAAGACCCTCGTGACGCACTAAGAAGTTATTGAGATTGAAATTTATTGCATCAGAGAGGAAAAATTATGCATTTACATGGATTATGATCTTCCATTGGCTGGTTTAAGTGGCCACACTACACAACATTCATAATTAAAAGAATATTTGTTTGTAAGGTGTTTTTACACTGCAATATTTTTCGGCCCCGAGAATGCAACCGGAAGAGCGATCGCTTCATCTTAATGTAACAGATGATCGAAATTCCCGCATTTGGTGTTTGATGCCTCGCCCTATGCACCATCATTTTTGAAATTTATGAATATCACTGTATTTTTTATATTTTTGACATAAACAAAAATGCATAAAACCGCGATTTCCGTAAAAGAATCGCTCTTATCGCAAGGTTATAAGACTAGTAAAAATATTTGCATTTATTACATTTAAAATTCGATCTGATTTAATCCTTTGAGGGTTAAATCCAGTCTACAAATACATTTGTACATACCTAAAATAGTAATGATCAAAACAACAGACGTTATTAGAAGTATAAGTAGTATAACTATTGTCAATCGGAAAGGTTTATTATTTATTATAATTCAATCTAACTGTTAAGTATAATCTAATCTTTCTATTGAAAAAAGTTTTACATGCTTTATTTTTTTATATACTTTCATATAATATTACATTTATTTTCTCTTGTTTGAAAAAGAAAAGGAAGGAAGACTGATCTGCGGTTACTCCGTTTGCACCCGCTGATGAAAGGATTGTTTTAAGACAGAATCGACAAAAAAAATGTTTTCAAATTTCCTTTTTCATTGATATTGTTATATTTTTGTTTTCATAGGTGGAATTAAACGGAGTGGCTTTGCACGTGTACGCTTTTTTTTTATTTGTAGAAAACTATAATTGGTCTATAGTTTTAGTTTTTATAAAAATATTGTTTTTTTTGTAACAAAGGCGGTTGTTTTCTTTTAATTAATAAAATAAATAAGTTAATAAATAAATTAAATAAATAATTAGTTATTTATAAAACGATACATTTTTAATAAATTTTGCTCAAACTTATGTCAATCATATTACTTACAAATTACATACTTAATTTATGTCAATTAATTTCATTATTCTATCTATAAGTTTATTATTTTACTTCTAAATGTATCTTATTACTTCTGACTTAAAACAAATTTTATTCTAAACAAGTCTGAAGATGAACAACCGTAATAAAAATATAAATAATTGTGAATGACGCCATAGTTACTTATTCACTAAGTATTTTAATAATGTATATGTTTAACAAAATATACAAAAAAATATATTTGAGTTTTTATGATTAACCAGAATATTTCAATTATGGGGTCATTTTCGACAAGTTGTAAATAACTCACTATTAGAAAACGATACTCAAGTTGGGCAAACGTATCTACGGTTTGGAACTGTATTAGTAACAGTGTCATCAATCCCCATCTGATGTTGCATAGATCACTGCGTTCAGACACAACTGCAGCTAAAGGAAGCGTTTGATACTTAATTAATTAATATATAAAATTTCTAAACTTGCAGGCTGCATGCGGTTTATTTACGCTATCGAATTGCACAATAGTTTGTGTAAATAACAAAAAAGATAATTGGCCAGGTATTCCAGCACCCAAATTTGTGCCACATAACTGATAAAGAAATTATTTGGCCTTGACTACGATCAAATAATAACCGTGGCAACTTGTGTCTGATTTGCGCGTGTATTTAATAAAAATGTCACAAGTGTGTGTGAATAGAGCGCTTGCATTTAGGTCTAGCTGTACCTGTATAGAAACATGTGCTATTTTGCCATTATATCAGGCATCTTCAAACTACGGCCCGTAGGCTACAGACGGCCCACGAGCCCCTCGGAGCCCATCATAATATATATATGTATATAAATATATATGTATTACAGAGAGCAAGTAGGAGAATTCAATACTATGGTTTCCATAAAAAGTTTTCATATCATCCCCTGTCCTCACCCGATGGAGCATATGGCGCTGCATCAATCATTAAATGCAGCGTAGGTATATCGATCGTCTGTTACATGGTGGGAAGGTGATTTACCTTAAGCTGCAGGCGCCAGTCCAGTAACACGAAATATTGCAGTATTGAACAAACTTTTAAATCCATATTTCATGTCGATCTTCCGAGCATAAGCCCGGGACCTCGAGCATTGCAGGCGAATGCGCTAACTACAACACTACGAAGCGGACTTATCACCATTCCCAGACACAGATAATTCTTAATCCGCCCGGACACAGATTTCTCGTAAGTTACATCTTATTGCATAAGTATTGTGAAAAGAAAGTCTTCAGGGAGCTCTTTACAAAGCGTGCCACTTCGAATTAACTGGCGAATTTAGCCATAGTTAAACTGCAGCACTCAGAAGGTTCCTAGTTTTTCCGACTCTTGCCTGAAACCTGGGGATTAGGGATCCTGCATTTCGGAAGATAATCGAAAGAAGGACTCTTACCCTCTAAAACATTTCCGTTGACATGTGCGACGTCGTGTATTTGATCTAAAGCTCATTGTTGTTTGATGAATGTGCGGTTAGCTCAGAGTAAAACTTCCGGAACATTGTCTCCCCATCTAATGATTTCTTTCTGCTTCCTGAAATAAAATGTTTATTTTTTCTTTCATTTTGTCTTATTTCTGAAACTGAATCTGATGCCCGAATTTGCCACATTTTTCCAAGAAAAATAATTTCGTCGCGAATAAACAAAATAAAAACACTAAGATTTTCATCGAAGCAACTTTTTCCGGAAAAAGGTCCTTGAAATCAGCTCTGCTAGAGTCATCTCGATATATTTATATATCTAATATATAGGCATAATTTCTTATTTCTTGGGTTAGACGGGTCACTTTCTCTTTGTGACCTTTGATAACGTCTCCAGTAAGTTGACAATTTCTTCGCTATCTAAAAAATATTGCATTGAATATACTTTTTCCTATCCACATTATTAACTAATATTATGGTTATCGCATATGTATGTCAAAAGTCTTTAAAAATCAGCCAAAACGTGGTCAAAACATAGGTGATGTCAATATTAATATTAATTTTGTAAAAAATCAACACGCACCTGAAATGCGTTCATAAAAAATATCTAGACTTTAATCAAATAACATTATTCAATTTATTTTAAATCATATTACACGCCCCGGAGTTTAATAACAACTTATTCCGGGGTGCTATTCTGAATATTCCCGCGTGTGTAAATAAGATTTCAACTTTAAGACTTTTTGCATGCGACTACATTTTGCTTTTGGGTACACTGATGAATAAACGTCAAATTAGGTAAAATAAATAGTCTTATAATTGACATTTCACATTTCAACATTAAAAAACGTTTTAAAAATTATTTGATCAATTCAACCTAATAAAGTGTTCTGGGTAATTCTTATGGTCTCAATAATGTTCAATTGGAAATCATCATGTGTGGTTTCACGTGTTTGTATTTATTTTACGTTAAATGATCAGTGGCACCATTTATGAATCAAAGTGTCGTCGCATTCAAAAAAATAAAATCCTTAATTAGAAATGTTCTCTGCCTCTGCGAAAAGATTCAGAATAGCACCCCTGGACAGTAAATTTTTAAACAATAGTAAAAACATAACAACTGAACACGAGAATCAAGAACCATATTTTAAAATTATTCACCCAGCATTAGAGGTCGTCTTTTTTATAAGATATTTAGTTTCGTTTTTTCTTTTGAGTTTTTTGCCTAAATATGTATTACTTATGTAAAAGTTGTATCTGTTTACAAAAATTAAAAATTAAAAAAATAATATATATAAAAAAACAGTTGTAATGTTTTAAAAAAACATCTTGCTTTTAGATTTTTTTTCTTTTTTCACTGTGCTGTTACAGAGCAGCTCATTTTTTTCACCTCACAGAATAGGATATTTTATCCAATGACTTTGTGCAAAAAAAAAATTATAATTTTTTTGGAATAAAATTTGACAATTTATTATTATTTAACAGTTTAAAAAAAATCTTTTCCCCAGTCAAAGGTGCATAAAGCACTTAACTGAATTACAAATTTGAACGAACGAGTATATCATTATAAAGCCTATCATCAGATATTTTTTTATCAGTAGTTTGAATTTTTCAATTTCTTATCTGCATCTAATGTTGCATACAATTTTATATCAAAACTCCAATTGCAGCGTTTTGATATTCTTTTACATAACAAGATTATGTATCAACCTTCGCTTGAGATGCCTAGATAATTTTTAAAGTCATAATTGTTCAGTAATCTAATTTTGAAGTCGGGTAAAAAACCTATTTAAACACAGTATTATTACATATTTACTTAAGAGGTCTTTCAACTGTGTTTCAGGTGTAAAAAATGATCAAAATAAATTTGAGAAATTAACCTAGACGTATTTCATATTTATTTAACTTTGTTTGAAATTTAATTCGATTAACTTAAAACAGATGTTTATTTTTTAAATAGATCAAGTATACAACTAATATTAATATTGCGATGAATAACATTGAAGAAGCATCTTTTCACTCGGTTATCAGTAAGGCCACTCATACGTTGCCAAAATTTCACCAACACAACCACGCGAGTCAGTTAAACAATTTACGAATAGATTTTCTCGTTATCACTGTGTATAAAATACAAAACTAACACACTGAACGAATATATGTGTTATATAATGCGATGCACTTTAAATAATTATATGAGAACGATGTCCTGGGGTCGAACACCTTTTACGTAAAAAAGTTGTATATTTTAATATCCCTAGACTTAACCAACTGAAGACTTATTTTGTCGCAATTTCGTAAGTTCGTTTGTTCGTCATATATGTCTCCATTTTACTCTAACGCAATCAAAATCGTATTTTTCTCTCGTTCGAGACTTTACTTTAGAATTTACGAGACATACTTCCAGAATAAGGCCACTGATTCGTCAGTTGACCTACCGTAAACAGGAAATCAATCACAACTGTCTTATCATTGTTTGATTCAGGCGAACTAGTGACGGCATGCTAAATAAATCATTTTTTTTATTTTTTTCATACATTTTCAAGAAACTTTGCTGTTCAATTTAATGCTCCAATTTTCACTACGCGTAAGAATACATTTTTTATATCCAATTCCCCGTAGGGTTGAACTTTTGAACTTTTTTACTTTATTTGTATGTATCTATTTAGTTAATTTCGTCTGTATCCGAGCGGACGAAGAACACAGTTCTGTGTGTAAAATAGAATCAGAACCCTGGACAAGTGTTTTCAACACGATGGCTACTCTTAGGTAAAAATCTTAAAAAAGGAAATCGAGTGGACAGTTGGCTTGTTCGTCTATCATGCTCGAGACCCTGGGTTTGATTCTTGGAAGAGTTAACCTAAAATATTGGTCACCAGGTGATTTTTTTAAATATTACGTATTCCATTGTCCCTGGACTGCCATTAGAAGCGTAAGACTGATTACCTTACCTTCTTGTAACACATGAGCGAGATACACTGGATGTACTTTTCTTATTCAGTGCCCTATGCACCAACGTGTACGGATTAGAGTTTGATGATAATTTACTACAAATAATTGCATATTTTTCGCAATCAGTTTATCTGTGAATGCCGTGTGTCGTTCGCCCTTTTTTCTACGTTTCAGATCGCATTCCGTCCACCATCAGGGTAAATGTTATTTGTGCGGATATCTAAATATGTAACGTCATGTACTCAAGACTTGTACTGTATCTCAGTCCTTGCAGCTCATTAAATATGTTATGTCTTTATTACTAGGTAGCAGGATGATTTTAATTAATTAATTTATTTTAAAGAAACAAACAGTCGACAGTGATATGGTAACATTTAAAAAAATACAGTTTTAAGGCAGACCAGCAAAGTTTCTAAATAAGAATCATACATATTATTAAATTGTGTTGCAACAAAGGGGTGTGTTTATGTGTATTCGTATGAGAGTAAGTGTGGACGTGTGTTTATGTGTATTAGTGTTCAGGTGTGTGTAAGTGTGAGCATCATTGAATAGTAAGTTAGATCGTATCGCAGTCAGGAATAATCAGTCTTAATTTATTTTTAAATAAATTAAGGGGCATGTTTAATACATCAATAGATGAAAAAAAATCATTAAAGTTTAAGCAAAAACGATAGAGGTTGAGTGACGAAAGAGTGTTGTTCATAGTTAGTGCTACAGACTGGCAGATGGAATAAATACGTATTTCTTGTCACGCTAAAGGAGACATTGAGATTAGTTTTGGAGAGTAGGTTAAACGAGTCTGCGTTATTATTTAATAATTTATATACATTGCATAATTCAGACATATTGCGTCTATTTTCAAGGGCAAAAAATCCATTTTGTTTGTCATCAATTTTCGAACCATTGTTCACCAGTTGTAAATAGCTGAAAGAAAACTCAATTCGAGATGTAATTTGTGATAAAACAGGAGCGAACCACTGAAATTAGTTTATTACTTAGAATGCTTAAGATGACAGCACATCCATAAATAATCCAATTTTCTATTCTAGGAAGAATCCAAATACTTTGCTGTAATAATTCAAAAAATACTTCCTTGAAAACTTCAATATAGACAATGAAGCCATCCACTTTTATTGCTAACTTTGAATTACAATCTTTTCACTGAATTAGATTGCTCAGTTATATTCGTGGACACAAATACGAGTATAAGCGGAAGTATTACTTACATAACTCGTTCAACGTTACTGCAACATAATAAACTTGCCATGAATTTTGAAAAAAATGGATGCGTTAGATGCTTACTTAAATAACTCAAATATGGCGATTGAATTGGCAATGACTCGATAAGTACGTAGCGACATGGTCTAAATAAATGTCCTCAAACAAATTAAACTGTTAAAATTACAAGTCAGGGTTAAAAATAATATAATATATTGTCTTTAAGGCTAATGCAACTTCGTGATATAGTTTAACAACTCTTTGTCAAACAGATCAATTAGTATTTCCCTTACTAAAATCAATTATATTCACAAATTCAATATAATAAAAGGAATAGCTAATAACAATGGATATGATTGTTGCTTAAAAGATGAAATTTTGAAGAATATAATAAAAATAAATTCATCGAAAAAAACTTGTATTCATTTAAAATAAATCCTGGAAGAAAATTCTATTCACTGGTTCAATATCTCTAAATGTGTATGAGCAAATTCTTACCCCCCAATATCCAACCCGTGTTCTATACAAACAACAATTTAGGGAGAATACTTGATAACTCCAAATCGATCATTTAACTTTTAGAAAAAAGCGGTTTGTATAAAATTACGTGTGGGAATTGTAACGATAAATATATTGGCCAAACTGCGAGAAATTTAAAAATTAGAATTAACGAACACCGCCGTGGACTTTCTAGCACTAGTTTTTCTGAATTTGCAAACCATATAAAGGATCTTGGCATTACTTTAGATAGTAAACTCTCCTATCGTGAACACATTGATAATATTGCAAACAAATCTCTCAAACTTCTTGGTTTTATCAATGGAGTGACGACGGACTTCAAAAATATTAATACCATCAAAACTCTTTATTGCTCACTAGTTCGACTCCATCTAGAATACGCTTCTCCTATTTGGTCTCCATTCTACAAGACTGATATTGACCATATTGAGTCTGTCCAACTCCGTTTTCTAAGAAAAGTGGCGTGGTTGCTCGGATTACAAAGGGGTAATTATTCATATTTTGAAATAGAACAATCTCTTAATCTGTCTTCATTGGAGAGATGTAGAACTGAGATGGACCTTATATGCATTTTCAAAATACTTAATGCTATAAGTAATGTCCCATATCTGTTGCAATCAATTTTTTTTCATGTTCCCAACTATATCACCAGAAGTCAAAATCTGTTATTTATAAAATCTTCTAAGAGCAACTTTGGTTTTAATGCCCCAATGTCCATTGGACAACCAATCAATAACATTGCAACAGAGAGGGAAAACATTATTGATAAGGGAATATGGAAGTCTAGGCATTTACAGGACTTATGACCCGTCACTGCTTTACTTTACAAAAGTGAACATATGGAAGAGTTGAGGAAATCTGGATGTTTAAACATGGGCAGAATGGTGAATGTTACACAATGTGTTAAGTGGCCACTTAAACCAGCCAATGACAGGTCATAAGTCCTGTAAATGCCTAGTTTTTAAAAGTTAAGTTTTTCCTCTCTGTTGCAATAAATTTAAATAATTAATAAATAAAATAATATTGTAGCGTAAATATATCATTTTTTACCATTTTCTGGTTAGTCTCTAAACTACAACCTGAAAATGGTGGCACTCTAGCGCTAAATTTGCTGAATTCTGTTCGGCCAAATATTAAGTATTTTTTTTTTTTTACAGTTAACGAGGAAGTTCAGTGCTACTGGAAATTGGATTTAAAAAATGTTTTCTTACATGCTGTTAAAATTAAAGCATTTACTTAGATTAAGTTTCTCGAAACTGTACGAACTACGTCACAAGTGCTTTAGAATCAACCAACAAATTACAGCGTTGCTATGTGTTGTGATAGATTTGCGGTTTCCGGTAGGTTTTTTTCAACGTTTAGTGAATTTTTACGCTCTGGGGCTCTACTTTTAAATGACATCAGAACTCACCGACGTAAATTAATTTCAAAACTGCAAAACTTTAAAAAATCAGTGCGTTGATAATACGACAAATATTTTTTTTTTTCATTTTAGCTTAATTGGATAGTATATTAACAAATAAAAAATTCATCAAAATATACTGAACTTCCTCATTAGGTGCGTCGATTTTTTCGGTCACTGTTATCAATTAGTATCATCTTTTTTAGTGTGGCCATCTTCAGGGTAAACGATTAACTTCCGCAACAGTAGCCGAAACGTCGGAACGAATCCACCTATACAGGATCACGCAAAAAGACTGCTAATTTTACCATTTGTTTTTTAGCGCGATTATATCCAGCAGTTTTTTTCGTTCGCCATCCAAATGTTGTCGATGGTTCGGTTATCAGTATGCGTTGTCAAAATGATTGTTAGGCTAGCCTCACCACACGCACACGTAAGGAACACCAACACCACACCATTTGGCAATACTTTTCTATCGGGAGCTAGCAACGTTTCGCACTATATTTACTTTGCGTCTTTTTATAATATACAATTTATTCTTTTGATAAAACAAATTCGTGTGTTTCCGCCAACCGCACAGAACTGTTTACATATGCGCTTGTATTTAAGAAACATTTTCAATGACACATTCAGTTTATTTTTAATAAATTTTAACATAAGCAACCGTCTGCCTTGCAGACTAATAAATTGTATTTTAATCGAAACTGTAAACATGAAATCACGATAAGTTGCATAACTACGTCACATTCAAACACCATTAAATTTCATAAATCGGTAGAAAGATGTCTTTATATGGTATGTCGGTATTTCGGCATATTGAATTATACATATCGCCGGATTCTTCGGCAATTTTTCAGCATTTTTTGTAAACACGCTTTGGTTCAGGATAATCAAATGTTTAATGTATCTACTGACACTAAAATTAGGCTTGTGAACTAATATTCCAATTTTTGAGAGCCCACCAAACTGTAAACTTGCTTTCCTTTAAAATTTATAAAAAAAAAAATTATCATGTTATGCTATCTTTCAACATAAATATCACAAAAGAATTTTCAAATGTGATTTATGCAATCAAATTCATCGCCTGGAAAAAAAACTTACGTATGACATAAGGCATTTAACAAAGCAAAAAGTGATGAAAAACGTAACTATTTATATGACAAGGCAATTAACAAATCGCGTAAAAATTGGGAAATTGAATTTATTTTTTTTAATATTTAAAAAACAATTATTTGAGTTCTTAATATTAACATGTTGATTTTTGGCCATTTGCCAAGTCGTAAATAAGTTGTGCTGGAAAAACCTCGGATCTTTGATTCTCGAGTCCACAACACTACCACGGTACCATACACCGCCCAAAATACCTGTTTTATTTTTACACTGTTGATTTTTGATTATTTATTATTATTATTATTAAACCTTTATTAGCATGAAAACAATACATAAAATAAAAAATAGAATACTTAAGTTTGAAGTTCTTTAAGAAAAGTCTGGCTCTTGTGTTTGGCAAGTATACTAAATAATATGTTTTTTTAAATTGTTGATCGTTACATCACGTTTTAGATTGTTTTTGTTATTTACTTGATTGTTAATGACACTTTTTCCTCCAATTTTTCGATATGTATACTATTTTTTCAAATTTAAAAAAAAAAAATGCCATACAAGCAAGTGTACTGATTATTATCGTGATCCAGAATATATGTTTAAGTACGATTTAAACTATCCCATCAGGCAGATAAAATGCTAAACTAAATTAATCAACCTGTGAAAAATATAATCAAATTTATGTAATGAAGATTCCTTAGAGCGAGCAGTTTTGCCTAAATGTGATTTCACTTCTACTAAAAAAAATTACGTCTCCACTCTTATGATAATTAACCACTTAAAAGTAAAATTTAGTGAGTATTATATTACAATAATATTGGCATTAGATTCATAGAACATAAGTTTGCTATTTTATTAACCTACTTTTATTAAATCGGGTCATATTTTATCTACTTTTATAACCACTATCAAGGTGACTAGCTAGATATATAATATCTATAAGAATGAATTTTGTCTTTTTGCATAGATGTTTATTTACATGAAAATAGTTTATTTAGTTTCTCGTTCAATCAAATACCTATACAACCATTTTACATTAAGCTTCAGTAAAAATAGTTGATCGCATTTATTAATCACTTAGTACACAGACACTTAATAATAGTAATTAAAAAAAGTTCATAGATATGCCATATTCAATCAGAAGAATTATTTATTTATTTGCCAATAGGGCAGGGCTGTTACATGAATAAACATTAAAGTATTAATTTAGTTTACAACGGAATTTTTTTTATAATTCCAGGCTCCGATTACAGCGGGAAGTTAATAGTTATTTTTAATTGATTATAAAGTAAAATCGAATATCCTGTATGGAAAAGTGTATTTTTGTACGTTTTTTTTCAGTACATGTTCAATAACAGCTTGCTGACGAAGATACTTTACGAAGACGTTTTTTTTACGAATATACCTTGGGAAAATTTGATTTAACTTTATAGACTATTGAAGATAACTGTTAACTTTTCATTGTAAACGGGACTCAGGACTTGATTATTGACGGGAGCGTATAGAACAGATCTAGATCATCCCTGTATTGATTTGCAAGCCTGTTGCGATTTATATTATTAATTATCATTACCACCCCATTAATCTCAAACTATAAAAAGTAAGTACGTAAAAAAAAGAGTCACAGCGCTTCTAATTTTTTTTGGCGGAACCCCATCTCGACAATAAAAAATTACACTAAAAAATATATTTTTTAAAGCCCATGACACCTTATGGTTTGCATGTTGTAATGTTCGATTAGAAAAAAAAGACTATGTTTTGAATATAAAATCATTACTACGCGTATTTAATGTAAAGAATTGAGTTGTTTTACTTATAATACGCCCTAATTTTTAGAACCCTTGTGACTCTTTCTCGGAAACGCAAGGTTCCGCGGAACACCTATTAGAAACTACTGGAATAGCATAATATTATTTCTCGCAATTATGCTTGCCACAAACCTAGACAGATTGCGAAGCAATTAATTTTATATAGCTACGAGTTTACTAGTAAAAACGGTCCTGGAAATTATGGCTGGAGGTACTTCAAAATATGTCTGCTTTTAAATAATAGCAATAAAATTTCACGCGCTAAGCTAATATGATTCGCATGCTAATGAAATTAATTGAAAATAGCAATAATTTCCATATCAGACAGCAAGCTCTAGACAGCGTTTCGCAATAAATAGTTTAAAATTGGAGTCAAAATATTATGAATATTTCATAGCAAATGATTGATTCGATTCAAGGCAGTATCAAACATATAATAAAAATGAAGATAAATATAAGCAATGAAAAGACTTTTATTTTACAGCTGGAATGCATAATATATCACGTAAATTAAACACAGACGCAGTATGGTGCCCTTTTAACTCAAATGGGGGGTATTTGTTTTTCACCTACAAACTCTCCATTTTTGACAATATTCAATATTTTATAGAGGATTATTTTGATCAATAAACGAATCTATTTGTCTTTAACTATAGTTTTTTGATCCTTGTAATTCGAGGCTTTACATTTTTATAACTTTTCTGGATAGACAGAGATCTTAACAAAGATGAGCAAATTACTAGAGACGGAAACCTTTGGAAAGAAATTTTAAAATCTAGGCAGTCCAGCCAATAATATATTACAATTTTTTTTTTTTTAATTTTAAGTTTTCGGGTTTTTTTTTCTTTATTTGCCATTTTTCCATCCATTTTGTTTATATAAGTGTTTTATATTTTGTTTTTTTATGCTTTGTAGATATGAGCCGTCGAAAAAAAATAGGTTGACTGTCACATCGCGTCGGTCGTAGAAAGAGATATGGATTATATTATAACTTAATTTACACATTCGTATCATATTTTTAAGTTCTGTTTTTCGCTTTGATTTACAAATTTATAAATACAATTTAGCTGCAAAGATTGAACGGCAAACTACAAATATGCACTATAAATAATTCTAGAACTAAAACAATATTTACATTTACACAGATTTTCCCCGCTAGCATAAAAATGAATTTAAACGACTCCCATCGGCAAATTATATAAACAGCAAGTTTGTATATTTTGGTAAAATATCAATTTTAAATGAAAATATTTGATCGGTTTAGCTTTTATGAAGTAAACATTTCCAAACTTTTACGAATTCGTTCAAAAACTTGGGTTTGATAATCCCATAACTATTTTAAATGTGGTCTTTTTCTTCATCCTGGGATTGTCCCAACTGATTACAAGGGTCGGCTGTAGGAGTCGCATTTTTTTGTTCTCCGGCTGTAGATTCTTCGGTTTTGGGTTTCTTTGCTGTCGTTCTTACAGCTTACTGTTTATGACACCCAGGCTACCACGAAGGCATGAACTCTTAATTTTACATTTTAGTGATACTCCTGCCGACCACCTAAACATTTGTCTTTTTGCAGTTTCAAGTTGCCTAAAGCACGTGGGCAATAAGCTCGCAACCCGCCTAGAAATTGCTAGAACAACTTTCACAGCGTCTAGAACTCTAGTCTATACTCTGAATTTCATCCATCCCATACCTATTGTAAGGTCCGCAGCACATATTGCGTCTTTGTAAACAAGTGGTCCGAGATACTTAGATAAATGGAGATGGCCATTTATCTAAGAACACCCAGACCTGAGAAAAAACTTAAAACGGATAGTGGTTTGGGTGAATACCGGATATTCGGCAAGCCCCTTAGCTGGATAGCCGGATATTTTTCAATAATAAACAGTTTTTCTAAGATAAAATACTTGGTTTTTATTTTTATCTTCCTTTAGATATCGACCATGTTCAGGTAAAAGGCGGTATCCCACAAAATAAAATAAATACATCATGAAGAAAAATTAGTAAAAACACGCCGGTACTCGATTTTCTTTCATAGTTAAAATCAACACTTTTAATGGGCATAAAATAAAAACGGGTTAAAATATTTTCATGATATCTTTATTGATCACCTATCGATCGATAATTTTTATATCTATATGGTTTGTAAGTTTATTAATTAAATACTAATAATGGTTTAGGGTGGTTCCACCTCGTGCACTTTATTTAGTTTTACGCAAAATTATTTTTAAACAAAAAAATATTTTCGATAAACCTTTTTTATTTGCCGGTTAAATTCTTTTTCTAGGTTGCATACTGCACACTGGCGAACACTTTTACGCAAAAAAGTCAATTTTTCAAATAATGAGGGTTAATTCCTTTTTCTTGAACACGGTCGATATCAATAAATCATTTAGTGGTGTTCATTTCATGAAATTATCGCAGTTTAATAAATATTAGGTACCCGCCGGATATTGAGCTACTATTCTGCCGGATAGTAAAATAAAGCCGGATACCGGATAGTTACCGGATATTCATTTCACATCTAGAAAAAGGCACATTTTAATTTGCGTTCTTACCGAAAATTGAGCCCGGAACCTTCCGTGCGTTAGCTACGCGTAACCGCAACACCACGGAGGCCGAGTGACGTTATGACTGTAATATTTTATTTTTTTTAATCTCAAGTATCTAACTGCCAGGGTATCATTTCCGAGTATATTTCGGATGGTTATTAAACTGTTGACCATGAGATCATCAATCTGCAGTTTCCAGCCGAATTACTAGTAAACCTTTCAACGGACGAGCAAGTATCAGAAACATAAATAAATGTTTTAATAATGTGCGATCAAATCATCAACAAACTGATCACATATCAAGTATTCTTTCGTTCTCAGAAACTAAAGCCATTTTCAAGGGAAGTGTACAAGTTTGTATTTTGTCTAAGGGAAGAAACAATTGCAAGAGACTGCTGCGAGTCATTGTGTAGATTTATACATAATTAATCGTGTGGTCCAGATATTGATTAAAATTAACAGTTGTTATTCTGGTATTTTTAAATAATAATATGTACGCTTCCACTTTCAATTATGTTGTATCCCAACTCAACACGAATGACTTAAGATAATTTATATACAAATTTGTCGGCCTCGTGGTGTAATGGCCAGCGCATTTGCCTACCATGCAAGAGGTCTCGGGTTCGATTCCAGACATGGTTGATATGCAATATTTATTTAAAAGGGTGTTTTTACACTAAAAATATTTCATAGTCCGTGGACTGGTACCTGAAGCGTGAGACTGATTACCTTCATGTCACAAAAATGATCAAGATAAACAGCGATTGGTGTGCCGATGCAGTGCCCTATGCACCATTAGACGTGGAAAGGGAATAATGATGTTGTACAAATACATTTATTTCTTTTTCTATATATCTTTACCTTTTTTATTGAATATAAATTGTTACTTGAATTATAAAAATTAAACTTTTATATTATTTATTTATTTAAATCTTTGTACATAATGTTATTTATACATTGGCGGGCTTATTGCCAAATGGCAATTTCTTTCAACCAACCAATACTATCGGTTGATCGGGAGAAATTGCCATTTGTCAATAAGCCCGTCAATGTAAAATTAACATTATGCGCAAAAAGTTTTTCTTTAAAAACAGGTTTCCTGGCCTCATGGAGTTAGGGATACGTTATTATTTTTTTTGTAATGTATGCATTTGTATAAATAAATAAATTACATTAAATTTTGCCTGCTTAGAGCCAGCTGTAACAAAAAAAGTTGAGTTAAAAAAGTTTCAGGTTAAGTTATTTCAATGTTTAAGTCTGGATTTTAAGCTATTGGTACTTAAAATCCTCATTTAAATTAAGACTTTTAAATCTATCACAACGAGCAGCCAAACCTTTTTCGAGAAGGAATATAGAAGTCTAGGCATTGACAGGGTATCTGATTTGTCGTTGGCTGGTTTAAGTAGCTTTAAGCTTTACACACTAACGGTGAATGTTACGGTTACGTGGTGTGTAAAATTTTCTTGCCGGGAATGCAGGAATCGAACCCGGGACCTAAAACATGTGAGACCAACGCGCCAACGTACGAGGCGGACTAATCTCCATCGAGACGAAAAGACCTGTCCAGTTCTCGTTCTGTTTCACACAGACAACTGTGTTCTTCATTCACCCGGATACAGAAAATAAATGTTAAGTTGATGCAAATTAAGTTTTATGTGTTGTGAGGAAGTTCAGTGCTACTGTGAATAGGATATAAAAAATGTTTTCTAGCACAATATTCCGACTCGTAGATTGAGAAACAATGAAGTACTGTTCATCGATCAGCATAGAACAAACTATGGCCTAAATTCTCCAATGACCGGCCTTTGTCGTATTGTTAACTCAAGACAAGATATGGACTTTTTTGGCTTAAGTTTACAACGATTTAAACGAGCACTAAATAAAGAGTCCAGATCTTGTCTCGATGTCCCTTATGTTTGTCAATGCTTCTTTCTTTTTTTTTTAAATGTTTTAAACTATTCTTTTATTGTAATATTTAAACCTTATAAATTGTATACATGTACAATGTCCGTTAATAAATAAATAAATAACACGCGGTAAAAATTGGAGCAATAAATTGTACGGCAAATTTCTTTAAAATGTAAAAAAAATATGAAAATAATTTATATTCAATCAAACTACTTTGAACGAGTCACTAGTTTCTCAGAATCCACAAATGATATTGTTATAATTGATTTTCGGTTTACGGGAAGCCAATTAACCGATCAGCAGAACTCACCGAAGAGAACTTGTGACGTCACACGCGATGTAATTTTAAAATTACAAAACTTCAAAAAATCATTTCGCTGATAATACGATTCATATGCATATTTTTTTCTAATCTCCCTTAGTTTGATGGTCTATTAACAAATAATAAAAAAAAACACTCAACTTCTTATTGCAAAACTCCAACTATCCGGATCAATGAGTGTCAGATTTTATTATTTTTTAAATAATACGGCAAATTGGAATCACATTGAAAACTTCCTATTTCCTAGTAACGATCTGGATATTTGGCAATCCGGATGACTGCAGTTCAGATAAACGGAGTTCTACTGTTTTTGCAATCGAACATATTTACGTTACAATAATAATTTCATTATTTTCTATTACCTCACCTCGCTGGGCACAATTCGTGTCGAGGCATCCATTTGCGTTAGGCATTTACATTATGCTCCTGGTTTTTTTTTTGTTTTAAGGAATAACCAGCTAAGCCTCTCTATTTAGAGGCTTGTCATCAGATAGGTGGAAAAAATATGGAAGGAGGTAATTTTTTTTTCACACATATATTATTTACATAGAAATAAAATTGGAAAAAATGCCCACAAAGACTTCAGCGTCTGAGCGTGGCCTATTCTTTTTTCAATTATTAAAAAGTTTATCGCATATATATGGTATGACATAACCATGAAAAGAAAAGAAAAGAAAAATAAAAGAAAAACCAAATTAACATATGCTGATATTACAAAACCATGACTTATTTGCAGTACGCATATATTTTTTATTTTTTTAAGAATGTGTCTATCTGTTCCTTCTATGCTAAACCAAGACCTCAAACCTACTTTAAACTGTACCAGTGATTTACTGTTTTGTAGATCCTTAGAAGATTGAAGGATCTTGGACCAACATGTAAGGAGTGCCTCTGCGCGAACTCAGTTCTGCATCCTGGAACTGACAGTACACTGTCCGATCTATTACTAATACAATTGTAATTATTACTAAACAATTCCCTATTCAAGTAAACATATTTCAGGCACTGAAATAAATATAATTTTCTTAAAGTAAGGAGTCCACTCGCTACGTATAATTTATTACTAGGAAATAGTCTATGTTTTTTGTAAATTATTTTAATTATATTTTTCTGCGAAATTTCTATTGAGCGACTATGCGCGTCCAAGACTCCTCCCCGCCCTATTATACCATATGTTATTGAAGATTGAATTATAGCGTAATGTACTATTTTTATTTTTTCTTTGGTTAAGATATTTTTCAGTCTTTGGAAAACATAAGATAAATATCTGAGTTTAATAAAAAAATTGCTACAACACACAGACCAATCGGGAATTTTTTTTTCTTGGTTTTAATGTTAATACTCTATATTAGAATATATACACACAAACACACACATAAATATATACATACATATACACATATGCATTAATGGATTTAAAAATAATAATATGTAATAAGCACAGGGCATAAGTACAAGGCATTTCTACACCGACAATTTCCCTAAGTATTTAAATTTTAGGGGTATTTTTAACTAACCAAGTTGTGGTATAGCTGACTTCGAACCTCGGACCTCTGTGTGAGTCCGCGAAACTAACACGCGACCATAACGCAATTCGAGTTATATCTATTTTTATAGACAGAATACTGTCGATACTAGATTACGTATTATAATATTAGTCAAAATGCAATTTGTCCGCTCTGAGTTTAGTTTATTTACGCAACCAAATTATTACTTCGCAAAATGCCTCACACTCAAATATAGGGCTTGCATATTACGGCCCGCTCTTTATTTATTTACTTATTTTATGTACCATCATAATAAAAATAATTTAACTTGTTTTTGGTGCATTGGACACTGGATCAGTACTCTAATTGCAGCATATCTCGATCATTTTTGTTACATGAAAGGTAAGGTGATCAGTCTTTCGCTAATACTACTCAGTCTTGAACCTTCAAGCCTATATTTCGATTCCGCCCGGCCAGGAATCGAACCTAAGACATCAAGCATGGTAAGCGAACGCACTGACCACTGCACTACGAGGTGGTCGTATTCCCACTCGATATCCTTTTTCAGGATTTTTAACTGAGTCGAAAATAGATACTCCATATAAAAATATATTCGAGATTCAAGTTTGCTTCCTGGGCAGGTATGTTCTACCTACTTGTCATATCGACATCATATGATCGAAACGAACCAATGAATGAGCGCATCAATTTAGTCCGTGCTCTTAACGTCATTAACATTAAAAATAGTTTTCATTTATGTTTTAAATAGGCTTCTGTAATAAAAAGTGCTAACTTCAAAGCGATTATAAACTCATAAATGCTCACTTGAACATGATTTTTTTTTAAACTTTTGATAATTACCAAGACAGTATGCTTAACAATCGTCTGTCTTTATCTACCGAGCGGTTACAAAACCGGCTCATTTAACGTCTCGATACGTACACTCCGGAAAATAGTAAAACAGACGAAAAAATGTAATAATTTTTTTTTTTATGGTGGCAACTTTATTTCGCCCAGATACTCTTATATGTTAATGGGGCAGAATCTAACGACATTATTTTTTCATCTAGCCTCTCGTTTCCGAAATCGACAGTTATGTCAGAATTTAATTCGACTTTAACCTATTTCTCTGGCATATATTTAATAGGCTTTTAAAAAAATGTGCCAACCTCATAACGATTAAAAATTTAATTAAATCGTAATTAAAGGAAAAATAGGTCGGTGGAACAAAATTTTTGTCACTTTTAATGCGTAGATAAACAAATCGAGGGGTTTTAGATCCGTCGATACAAACCGATGTACTTACATCAAAACTTGATGGGGGGGGGGGGGGGATCGCTAGCGTATCTTTATAATCGGTTGGGAGTATTTTATCTTCAACTATGACGTCATACTGATGCTATGTCATTTTAGTACGTAGACATGTGTACCGTGACGTACGCTTCCTCTTGTTTCATATCGATGAACCTACCCAAAACTTGAAGGGGGGGGGGTCGGTAGTTTATCTTTGTTATCGCTAGTGAGAATTTATTTTCAACTATATCGTCAAGGTGAAGGTATGACGTCTTTATCTTCCCATCATAATCGAGGCCCTGGTCCCCGATTCCAACGAGATGTTGTAAATTGTATTTTCGCCTTTTCTTTACAAATATAACCGCACTACTGATTTATTAACAAAATCCTGATAGCTACCAAGCATTGACTGACAATAAAATATTTAGTTTGCGATTCAAAAGTCTACTTCGAAAAGAAAATGAGTCGGTTCAGAGAATACGTTTTTCCAGTCATTATCAGCTGAGACTATAACGCGAACGTAATACGAACACCAAAGATACTGATGACGAAGTGCCGCTTTCTGTTCTGGCTAATGAGACTGCCCAAACTGCTAGCAAAAAAGTTTCTAATCTTCCATTGCAAGAAGAGTTAGAGTTTACTCTGCCATCTGCTTTTAAAATCATCTGCCAATCGCCATTCAGCCTCCGTTTTATAAAATCTATTATTAAAAAAAAAAAAGACCATAAAACAGAAAGCTGCTAGGGTAAATATTTACATATTTGAATACTAATCTTTAATATAAAAATATATCAACGTAAAAACAACCATATTCCTTTGTCCAAAATACAGTTTTTTGCCAAGCACGGGAAATGCACACAACATTTTCAATATATTAGTTAAGTCGCTCTCTTTCAGAAAATACGTGCTGAAAGCAAAAAAACACATTTATTTTTATCTGCTTAAGGTTGACTTTGGAATACGCTTATTCTTGCTACCTTTTTTAAAAATTAGTAATGTACCATAGTTAGTCAATATTGATGATTACAGTCTAGCAGTATTAGTGTGAAAATATATTTTAACCTCACTTGACATTTAATTCCAAAACCGCCACCGCTTAAATCTATACCGCCCACGAGCGTCGAAGCTGAAAGGGTTTTCTTTGCTGCCATCTATTTATCCTCTAATATACGTAAGTTTAGTAATAATAATTAGCAAGGCATTAGATTGTAAAAATTTGATTAAGTTTTTTTTCTAAAAGAATATTATTATGTGATTGATCACAGCCTTTTATTTTAGCTGTCAACTATCGAATATATTTTAACACCATATTCCAGCTTCACTAGTTCTTATACCTATAATTAATTGAATAAATATTACCATGTCTGAACACTAAATACAAATTATTTGAACTCTGCACTAAAACACGCGGGATCTCGCAAATACCGGGATCCCCGGGGATTGAAAATCTTTGATCCCGCAAATACCGAGATTACAAATCAGCTGTGGGATTAGAAGTCCTAATTTGAATATGAAATTTTTCATGAAGAAAAATCGATTTGAACTTTTTAGACAATTAATTAAATCCATTATCTTCCGATTGTAATCAAATACCCGCGCTCCTATTATAATTGGCAGTTAACGATGTTTTCTTCAATTATCTGTAAAGGAAATTTTTGTATTAAAAAAAGTTTTTTTTCCACATGTTTAACTACAAGTAACCGACAAAGATAGGCACTTCAAATTTTCAAACAATAAATACAAATTATAGATACCTGGGTTGCTATTCTGAACCGCTCTCGCGGCACGAGAAAACAGTTTTTCTCGTGTATTTTGTACGTAAATACACTAGATAATACGACCGCGAGAGCGTTTGGAATATCACCCCTAAAGATTCTTCTAGTTAGTTCATCCTTACGTTTTCGATTGGCCCTTTCTAAAACAGTTTGCTGACCACTGCTCTAATAAGCTATTTGACATTCTTCGCGCTTCTATTTCATATTTTTCATGTCTGAAGACGATATTACGCAGCGAAAGTCGTAAGTGTCAGAATGCGCGATCTTACAACGGCCGTGTAGGTAATTATGGTTCTAATAATTCCTCTTATTCTGATGACAGACGATAACGTATCGCTCACATGACGCATGTAGACAACATTAAAAACCTATTATCCCGTCTCGTATTCTGACCACATAAACCTGACCCATGTTGCAATGAGAAAGTGTGAAATTTAGCGATATCAAATACTAGTATGTTTATTGAATTATTAAAAATTTTCATGACATTACAGCATACCTGCCAATCACAATGTACATATGAGTATTTTTTTTAATACAAGTACTAGTAAACTCGAATAATTTCTTGTTGTTAATAACGAAAGTAACCAATTGTTTTTATCTGCAAATATTTCAGTATTTCTCTGAAATTGAACATTCAAACATTATTTCGATAATCATGGGTAAATCATTTATCGTCCTTTTGAAAAATTGATGGCCTAGAGGAGTGTTTTCCAGCCTTTTTGAATACGCGACTCCTTTACGAGTAAAAAAAAAATAGGAGACCCCTTAGGACTTTAATTTTATCATACTATTCGTATGTCTCCGATTTTAACTACAAAATATTTAATTCTATTTCTATTGAAACATATTGTTATTTTTAAATAAACCATATTTGCCAGGCGCCGTGGCGCAATTGATTAGACCGCTAACTGTGAATTTGGAGTTACGAGTTCGATTCCCGGCAGTTGTGAGAAATCCAAGATTTTTTTCTCAATTGGTCTGAGTATTGTGGTGTATTTTTCATAATTTCCCTCCATATCAAAATCGAGAAATCAAGAACAAGAAAGGAGTGGGCCGTCGGCAGCAAGATCTAAAAAAAAATTTTATACGGCATGCCTAAAATGGCATTTAATTCGCATAAGATTTACGTCTTTTGGATAAAGAGGAAAGAAAAATATTTAGAACTGGCAAAGTTGAAATTATTAGTGGCATTCGCCCATGGAATACAATCCCGAGCATGATTATTAATCCCAGGCTTACGGATTTTTTTATGGGGAATCTCGGAATCCCGGGATTATTCCGGGATATGAAATGAAAAAAACTCTTGTTTAGTTTTTATAAGGCAATTAGTAGTAACAGAACATCGTGTAAAAGAACAAAATTAGCCATTTTTTTTAGTCAAGTTATTTATTTCAAATGCAATAATTTAAATTATAAGACAAAGCATAAAACAATTATATAAATGGAATTCCGAAAATACAAACGCAGAAATGCTCGTATCAAAGCATTTTATGTTTCATTTCCGGTGCATTCGGCATTTTTATTTTTTACCAATGATAACCTCCGTGGAAAACGAAAATGTTAACAATTCTTTTTTTCTCACATGAGTTTCTTATTTATTTATTTTTATCTTCTCACATTTGATGTTTAATGCTTACATTTAAATCATCCTTCATGGGATGAATTGCCAAAAAAAAAAGTTTACATCTTTTGCATAATTTATGAAAACTTGATTGGTCTTTTTATGTTAGAAAATATTTGTTTTTTAAGTCATTATATATGACCGTATGTTTTCTGACTAAAAAAAATATTTTTTTTTTTTTTAATAAAAAAAAACCATAGTTAATTGTCAACATAAACAGAAGTTAAAAACGCTCGCTTAGGCAAACAAGACCTGTTTGTAGCAATCCCGAGATTAGCTAAGTACAATCCCGGATTTTTCGGATCTTGAAAACGGCCGGGATTCCGGAAACCTGAGATTTAAGATCCCGGGACTGTATTCTCCACATTCACCACGTCCTACCTATGTGAACTAATGTTGGTAATTTGCATCTCAAAAATAGAACAATGATTTGTCAAATTGCAAACCCAGAATCTCATGAAGGGTGGCCAAACGTGATATACACTACACCACTGGAGGGTCATATATAAATGTGATTTGAGTGTACTAAGCTGCCGTTGAATTTTCCACGCTAAAACGAAAAATCCTGAAATAATATCTTTTTTTTAAATTTATTGCAACAGAGAGGAAAAACACATTTTAGTTCGGTACCATTTTTCACGTTCATTCATAAATGCTGGGGCTAAGCTAGGCTAGCTTCGATTGTCATATTTTTATAAGCAATGAGGAAGTTTAATGCTACGGGAAGTTGGATACGAAAAATAATTTCTTACGCGCGGTAAAAATTAGAGCATTCAATAGTACGGCCAAGTTTTTTGAAAATGTATGAAAAAAATTATGTAAATGATTTTAATAAAAACGAACTACTTTGAACGACGTCACTAGTTCTTCTAAATCAACCAATGATAGTTTTGCTATAGATTTCCGCTTTGCGGGAAGCCAATTCGCCAACCAGCAGAACTTATCGAAGAGAACTTGTAACGTCATACGCGGAGTAGAGTAATTATAAAACTTGAAAAAATCATGGCGCTGGTAATACGAATCATATATTTATTTATTTTTTTGCTCAGTTTGGTATAATTTTTAAAAAACCACGGGACTTAATTATCTCCGTTGTTTCAATAATACACTTACTTGGGTACCTTTTAATATTCATTGATTCAAATTTTTGTAGACAACAGACTGTATTTTGCCCCCTAAAGAGTAATTAAGATTAACAAATTATAACAAAGGCGGAAAACATTGTAGAGAAGTGAATATGGAATTCTAGGCATTTACAGGGCTTATGACCTGTCATCGGCTAGCTTAAGTGGGCACTTTACACACTATGTAAAATTCACCATTCGGCGTATGGTTTAACATCCACATTATCTTTGTCGTAATACAAATCAAGCCTTGCCTACAAACGTTTGGGCGTACTAAAAATACTGGTCATTTAAAAATGCTTAATAATTCATTTAAAAACCGTTAAATTATTTTTTGAAGGATTTTACATTATATAGCTGATGTATGCTTGATAAAAAATACAAATTCACTTTAATTGCATACAGATGATATAAATCTATTTTCATACATACATATCTACACACACAATAATCTTTATTTTATTTTGAATCTTAATCTAACAAAACATAACACCAATATTAGATTATTGCCTAAAAAAATATCAGATTATATATTATCTAGTAATGATGTCAAACATTAATTTGTCGTTATTTCTGGGTTACCGCGATAAGTTCAAAACTCATTAAAATATTCGTTTTATTATTTTTTCTTCAGTTATATCCTTTTATGGTTTTATAATATAAAAAATTACATCAGTTGAATTATTCCGATAAATCTAAATAGAAATGAATCCATTAAAAATGTCGTGTAATTTGTTTGTGTATTTTTTATAGTTTTTTCATTGAAAATCTAAAAAATCAGTTTTAATTTTTATTTCTGTGTTTGGTGTAATTTCACATGACTTTCCATTTTTCTATGTTTACTTAAAGTAACTCCCAAATTATCCCTACATTTAGTCGTCATAATTTGTCGCATTTTAAAAACTAGTTTTTTTTTTAAATTATTACGTGAAAACTTTTTAATTTTTTTTCCATTATTTAAAAGAAAAAAATCTTGTGAAGAAGAAAAGTATCAAAAGTGTCGTCCTATAATATTGTATTTTTATTGCATTTTAATACCATAAAAATTACAAATAAAGTAAGATATTATACGTGTTTTCAAATAAAACGACTTCATAAAAATTCATTAGGAATATTTTTTTTTACTTTTGTTTAAAATATGTTTGTACGCCTTACTGTATTTTTTGTTTATTTTATTCATTTAATTAAAGAAAAATATGTTTTCCATGAGTGTAATGATGTCTTGTTGTTTTTAATTTAGTAATAATATTTCCAATTGTTAGGTCTAGTAGTCTATTTTGAGAATTCAAAATATTTAAAATTGTACATATTCATTTTTTAATGTATTCGATTTACCAACGAGCAAAATACGAAAATACTATTCAAGATTGGTTAGTATTTGTTTCATTCTAAAGGTTCAGAATGAAAAAAAGTGTTATTAAAGATATAAACACTATAAAAAGATCATCTTAACTCCAGTTACTTTGATGATATTTTGTTTAATCCAAAATATGCATTAAAACTATAACATAGTAAACAAACATCATAAGAAATAAAACCAATAATAATTCGTATTAGCATAAATAATCCATCTTTTAATTAGACACATCTTTGAGACGGGATGTGGTAAGTCTGTTACGTCATAGATTCTCTCTAGACTATAATAAGATCAATATCGCCTTATTTATTTGTTTTTCATTCACGAAGAAAATATCGTTATTATTACATTGTCGTTTCGAATCACCAATTTAAATGAACTTGTCCATCAATCTTAGATTTTTAAAGAAACCTAAGAGATATCTTTTTGAGCTTAAGTTAATTTTTTTTTAGGCAATCAATCCTCGTAAGGATATTTTTTTGCCATATTAGAATAATATCTGAAACTAGCTCTTGCTTGAATTGATTCATACTTCATTTAAAATATCATTTATTAGTAATGATTTATTGGTCGTAATTTATCGGTCACAATATCGTGGGGTATTGTGATCGACAAATAAGGATAAATTAATCAATTTATGTTGTAGCAATTGCTACAACTAGGTTACTTCGAAATCAGGATTTTTAAGTTAACCACTAAAAACCCATCTTTGTATTTTACTCCCTAAATGCTTCAAATAGACAATTCATGATGCATTTAAATAATATTACGATGATTTAAATGCACGACTATGTGTTTTAGTAGTTATCTCAAAAATCCTGATTTTTAAGTTACCTAGTTGTATTCATTATCCCGCTTTATGATTTAAAGTAGGATATTTAGATTGTTTATATAGGCAATCGAATTTTCTATGCCGAAATTAAAATATTTATTTTTTAAACCAGTTTCTTTCGTCGATTACATACTACCTAACCGATCATTTCACAGACAAAACTATACACAAATATAAACATTTTCGTCATGGAAATTCAAGTTACCGATAAACATCGGATTGTTCACCTCGTCTTCAGCAGTCTTTAGTATAATTTCATACATACGTAATACGTAAATACGTATACACGGTTTTTCAGGGCCAGACCGTGAAACTTTACAGGAACATTCCTCACAATGAGCTTTTAAAAAAATTCTTATAAAATTTATCCAAAAAGTTTTAAAAAAAAACATATTTACATATATATATATATATATATATATATACATACATATATTTACATATATGTATATGTATATATAAATATATAAAATCTCGAAATTGATTCAATCTTTAATTTCTCGGACTAGCATCCCTTCCGCAAACTCCTACCCCTCCCAAAAAAAAGATATAAAAACGTATTTGGCCAACGAAGCGATAGGCACCAGACGCGGACAAGGGAAGCGGCTGGGTAGGAGAGGGGCGGGGATTTGTGGAGGGACTGTTTGTCCGAGAAATTAAGGATTTACTACGTTTTGAGATTATAAAAATAAAAAAAACTCTTTTAAAAATGACTTTTTGGAAAAAAAAATTTAAAGCTTACTATGAGGAATGTTCCTCTGAAGTTTCGCGGTCTGGCCCTGAAAAACTGTGTATATGAAAATAATGAAAAGGCCGATCATTTTTCATGTGCGTTGGACTGCTTATTTTTCCTGCATGTTTACAATTCAGTCTCGTTTAGGTATTGTTTTTCCGATTCTTGTTTATTAATTTGTTTGTTTTTGACAGCAGTGATACCTATGCAACGATGGTAGATACTACAGACACCCAGCACTTCTGCCTGCGATGGAACAACTATCAGAGCAGCATAACGTCCGCATTCGAGAACCTTCGTGATGACGAAGACTTCGTGGACGTTACCCTCGCTTGTGACGGCAAGAGTCTCAAGGCACATCGGGTGGTGCTCTCCGCGTGCAGTCCTTTCTTCAGGGAACTGTTGAAGGTAAGAAATTATTACACTTTGGAGTCTGGTCATGCCAACAATATTTGGCCAACGCAACGTCTAATTTTAGTATTATTAACATTATATTCATACCTACATTTCGTAAATAAAAATACACCAGCACCTTTTTACAGTTAGATTTTTTGTTTCTCATTGTTTGTAAACATAAATACCTCACAGAACACAACCTAAAGCTTACGTTGTTAAACTTTATCACATCCACTTTACCAGTGCCCGTATTACAACAGAGTTACCTTCACTTGTCTATAAAGAAACATTGAATTTTCTGTACGAAAAATTAAATATTTATATAAACTGTATTTTTAGACATGTTTAATTATAGGTTTCCGACGGTGATACTTCAAATTCTCATACAAATATAAACGTTTTCGTACGGAAAATTAAATTTTACTTTATAAGCAGCAATTGTAGATAATTCGCCCAAGATTTTCAAATCGTTTTACCGCCTAATCATTTTTCTTCAGTCTCTAATTTGTAAATTAATTAAACCGCAAAGCAATAAATTGTAATAGCTTAAGTTTGGTTCGTATAGAAAGATAACTAGAAGATTTGAAACTTTTAGACGATTTAACTCATGCTTGCATAGTGAAAATAATAATACCTACAATAAATCGTTAAAAGGTTTAAATAATAATATGTTGTAATCATTGGCATTTTAATCGACATGCCCTGAGCCCTCAAAAATGACGAAACTTAACTCATACACAAACGCTGTCATGCCCAAAGCTAATATTATTTTGCATTCCCCAAAATTCAGTGAAAAGAAATAAATGTGTCGAAATTATAAGGATTTTAAGGTAAACATCTGATTAGAGTCCACCAACAACGAATGAAAAAACGAGTATCCTCTAATTTTTGGCAACAAAAGTATAATCGTTGAATGCAACCTTGGTATAAACAAAGATAATGTAGAACTATGGTATAAAAATAAACTTACTTGTAACTATGGATACGTTTTCGTATCACTACTTTTAAAAATATTTTACTCTATTGGGCACTTAGCGTATATTGGGCACGTCTATGTATATTTTAATGATTATAATAGAATATATTATTTAAAAATAAACATATATTTTACTGCTGTGCTGTTTTACTTTTTGTCTCTAAAAAGTGTTACTTCCTTGTAATTATTGTTTTTACATACTACCTAAAATACTGTTTGTTTGCCCGTCGGTAATTTTAACTGATTAAAATTTTAAGTCTAGCAGCATCTTGTGGAATTATACAAAACTTCCAGCGGTCACATCCCTATTCTCATTCATAAAACTAGCAAGGGCGCCAACCGTAAAGTATCGAGTGATAGTTGACAGTAGTTCTACGTATTTATAATATTTCCCGCTTTCCTGGCTTTATATTCTGACAGCTGATTAATCTCTGTCCCGGTGGATTCGTGAATTCGTGAATTCTCGTTTTCGAGTACAAATTTCAATTAAGTCGATTGAGTTGTGTTTAATAAGTACATTGAAATATGTCATTATTATGTAAGTGCGCAAAATAAATTTGACCGCTTTCCACTGAATGAGTGATTTGCATAAAATTTCCAATAAGAATATGGGCGTTTACTTGTATATACATATATCGTGCTTTGCTTCGTGAAAGTTCATAATTAGGACTGTATGTAACTGTTTTAAAGACTATCTACGCAAATTATTGTAGTTTTTTTTTTTATCAAAAATAAGTTTGTAGAACCTAATTGATGATAATTATATTTTTATGCATAAGAAAGTACTTACTTATGATTTCTTTTGCCAAAAACATTTTTCAAATATCGAACATTTACTGACATTCATTTGTTTCGTAGACTTCCAAATTACAAACATAAATCTAAAAATTGGCGACTTTTTAAGACTTTTTGGGTATATGTAATGTTAATCTTTGCTTTGAATTATTTGTCAGTGTTTCGTAATAAACAAATGTTATTTTTCTTCTAGTCGACACCATGCAAACATCCTGTGATAGTCCTGCAAGATGTCGCGTTCACAGATCTCCATGCTCTTGTGGAGTTCATATACCACGGAGAAGTCAATGTCCACCAACGATCACTCAGCAGCTTCCTGAAGACTGCAGAGGCCTTGAGAGTGTCTGGGCTTACTCAGCACGATGATGCTCAAGGGGTAAGAAAACATTATTCATTTATCATTATTTATTCATTCAAAAGTACACTCATTTACAGATTCATGAACGTACTATGGCTTTTTAGGCTGTGCCGGTGTTAAGCCATAATAATTAACAAGAAAAAAAATACATTATAAAACAAATTAAATTATAATTACATGTAATGCAATAGAATAACAATACAGAAAAATAAATAATAAAGAATAAAACAAAAAATAATAACATTCCAAAAAAAATTACTTAAAAAATAATCGGATATCGATATTAAAATATAAGTTATACAAATTGAGTTACATACATTTTCAAATACACAAAATAATATAATCACTGAAATCCATAGAAAATAGTCCAAAAACGTAATTGAAATGATAATTGATATGTGGTTTTATATCAGCAAATAAAATTATGGAAGGAAGGCAAATTGATAAATTTTCACTAGTCTCGAACATTAAAAAGATTGACAACCTCGTCCCTATCGATGTGCAGCATCCAACTGCAAACATTTTTCTCAAATACACTTGTGAAGTTCTTTATGGCTGCTAGAAAATGATTTAAACATTTCGGGGCCAGGAAGGTAAAGTTTCTTCGAGTTAGCTTTGAGTCCGACCAAGGTAATTTATTATTTCCGCAGATCGCGTCCGTATATTATACAGTTATAATTGTTGGAAGAGCGAGACAATGTAGGCTGGAGCGATAATCGAGACTAGCGAACTTTGCTAAATGGCGATTATTAGAAAAATAATATGCATATGTACTAGATATTTTAACTGTATATAATTATATGAGAAAACTTCCCAATTGATATTGGAATGACTGTTCATAAACCCTGTTAATTGATATAATCACAATGGAGATGGAAAATCTTTTTGAGAAGGTAATATGTATTGAGGTCTAGGCATTTTCAGGGTTTTTGACCTGCCATTGGCTGCCTCGACTGATTATTTTACACATATTCATCACCCTCCGTATGTTTAACATCCATATTTCTTCCTTCTGTTGATCTTTGTGAAGTAAACAATTTTTTTTTAAAGTGAACCTTGTAATTAGCAAGATTTCCATCACTTTTAAGGTAATATTTTATTGTTTTGTACACTAGCAGCTATTAAGCTGATGCCTGTGTTTTAAACATAGAAAACATTATAAATGTATGTGTTTCTCAGGAAGTGTATTCCATTGCTCCACGACTCGGTTTGTCAGATAGGTCTTCCTGGGGTCCAGCGTGAAGGAGGTGGTGTTTAATTTGAATGACTGACCCCTGAGAATGCAATTATTATTCATAGTGAACATTGATATTTAACTTCGATACATTATACTGCTCTGTTAAGATTTTAAATGTTTCAATTAAGTCACCACGCTGCCTCCGCTCTTCCGGTGAACTCAAACCGAGCTCTCTTAAGTGATCGTCATGACATAATAATATTTTATTCCCTAGAGAAACATTCACAGACCAGAAACAAAAAAGCAGTTTAGTTGCTCTTCTCTGGACTTTCTTTAAAAACTCAATGTCTTTCTTAAAATAGGGACTCCAGATTTAGTAGGCATACTTTAGTGAGTGAAAAGTGAAGGAAAGAGGAAGATCCGTTGTATTTATCATATATATATTTTTTGGTCTAGCTGGCGCAGGTTCACAATATGGCGGCGCGGATGGCTGCGGCCGGTGCCCCCGTGACGCCCCCTACGCCGCCGCCACCCCCTCCGCCCCCGCACACCGCCCCCTCCTACTGCGACAAGTTGGAGGAGGCCCTCCTCTCGCACGGGGGACCCCCCACCGTACAACAATTCCTGCGAAGGTAAGACTACTTATACTTAACATTTTAACTGTAACCTTTGATAGGTGTGGTATTTGCACATCTTCCCGTGCCAATAATTGGACAACTCTAGGTTTTATCAGTAAAATATTTTTTAGTAAACAGAGTAAAAACCAAATCCTACTCTAACACTTACTGTACAAAACATTGTTATAAAATCCAGATGCTTTCCGATGACACTCTACCCTTTTGTTTTCAACAATTGGATGTTTGTTTTTAACAAAAGTCATCGCCATCCCACAAAACGAGGCTATAGACCCAGCATCGCTAATCTCTTTTGGCCACTCATTAAACATCTTAACTCCTTTATGATACAGATTGTTTTGAGTCGCCTGGATTCTTGTCTATTTATGTCACAACTTGATAAGTACAAAAGTACATCATTTGAAACTTGGGTTAATAATATATTTTTTTTTTCAAACTTGGAACATAAAGCATTTTCAAGATCAAATATAAAAGAAAGTCAGTGTCAAATTTTTCGCACATCCGTCGCTGTTCTACGATTTCGACGACTTGTCTCTCACCCGAAGTGCTCTGGGTAAAATTTCCAGTGAAATCACCATAATTTCCATAATCACCACATCAATGTGAATGAGCCTAGGTGTACTATACTGTAATTGAGGACCTTGCATGAAGAGGGGCAGATCAATTTTTTTGCCGTTACACTTTTTCCATCAATTTCGTTGAAAGACGACCAGGCTATTGTGAAATTTGGATCTGCCACCATGTATGACGCAATTCAGAAGCAGTTCTGCCTTTTTGTAACAAATGATTAATGAAGAGTGAACATAATATTATGATTCCAAATAAAAAATATTTCTATTTATATGTTATTATCAGTAGTCAATTAAAAGCGGTCAATTTTTAAAAATTTTCTTTCAAATGGAGGGCAGATCCAAAATTTAAACCTATCCCAAAGTTTGAAATGAGCTTTAACAACTCAATAAAATTACAAACCATCGGTACATATCAAGACGGTATGTACCGAAAACGTAATTTTACTTTTAAAATTAAACGTTAACTACCCATTATAACACGGGCCCAGGTATGACCATTATTGATTAATTTCCAAAACTTTTTACAAACTGGATCTGTCCCTTTCGTCTTTTCGTGCAAGGTCCTTAATTCACCACTGTGATTAGACCTCTTGGTCCCTCTATGGATTGGTATTCTGTGTTCGCTTGCGAGTAATGTGCATTTTTGATGCACAGGGTAAACCATCATCCGCGCCGCATCTCGCGCAGCTCGGACAACTCCCCAGACGGGTACAAGCGGGCCCGCCACGACAACAACAACACGGAGCAACTGTCGCACATGCCGCATGACTTCTCCACCAAGCACGTGCAGCAGCAGCAGCACCAACACTCGGTGCAGCAGCTTCAGCACTCTCACAACAACGGCAACGGAGTGTCCAACTCCAGCGGCAGCCCCTCCCCAGGCCTGGTAGATGAGGTGAAAAACGAGCCCATGGAGCTGCTGTGTGGAGTGGCCACCGACCTCGACCGCAGCGACGACTCGCCCCCTGAGCACCAGAGACCTCATGTAAGGTTCAGAAATGTAATTATGACCCTTTATTACCCTTTTTTTAGTTTTAATTCATTTTACTTTCCATTTATTTTTACTAGTTATTAGTTTCACATTTCATACTACAAGGTATTTCCTAGAAGTGTCTTCTATTTGACAGATTAAAAAATATGTATATTTACTGACAGGCCCCGTGGCGCAGTTAGTTAGATGGCCAACTGCAAAACTGGCGTCGCGTGTTCGATTACTGCCAGTTTCAACAAAAAAGTCCCAGAAATTTTATTTTCTCAATTGGTCTGGGTGTTGTGCTGTATTTCATAACTTCTTTGCATATCCATATTCCACCTGCTGACAAGCCTCTAAAGTTAAGGCTTAGCGGGTTGTTACTTTAAAAATTAAAAATATAAAAATGATTTGATGAAATCTTTAGTTAAGTGATAAATCACCTTTTAAAAATAAGATTTTCCGTCAACCTTATCAGGGATCAAACCCAGGACATTATGAAAAATAGCTAAACATTTTAATAACTACATCACGAGGTGTGAAAATATGTAGTATTTCATACTACATTACATTATCATCGCTAGCTTATCACTCCGCATATATATTTCATATTTAGCAAACAGTATCACGCAAAATAAATCTGGCACTAAATGAACTTCTATTTTTTTGATTTTTTTTTTTAATCCTTTCATTGTGTTGATCTAGCTAAACGAAAATATTTGTTTTACATAACGTGCATAAAATGAATATCCGCAGAAGTTACTTATCATACTCAATCTGTGAAGTAAATTTAATACCTCCCCCTGAACAAAAAAATACACTTCAAGTAGTTGTTTACACAGATACATAAATTCAATGAACCTTTACACTATTTTATTTGTGTATTAGGAATATTAAGTAGGTACATTATTTGACTGACATACAAAAAAGGGTGGTTTATACATAAAACATTTTTCATGATATTTTTTTTCATCGTTTTCATAATTCATATTATTGGATCATATTTTCAACGTTTTTGTGAAATCTCTGTGGCTTCTGTATACATGTTACAGTAAAATAATTATACTAGGTGAATATGCTACGTCATTGCGCCGGCAATATCATCACTTGATTGTTATTTTATATATTATTGAAACGAAATTGTGTAATCTTAATGCGAAATTAAAATGACTTTTATAAACGAAAAATCTCTTACAGATATTGCCGGCGCATCGACGATATGTTCATTTTATTATCATATTCAAACACTAGGAGATAATAGAGAGTGCATAATAAATCCTTATTCTAATCACAAAAGATAAAGAGTATCAATAGGAATAATTTTTTATTATAAAAGATTTAAAAGTTTATTTTTCTCCATGCATTTTTTTAAATCATCAAAGATAAATGAAACTGTCAAGAAATTATAAAACTATTTGTATTTCAATCTCTTCTAATATTATAATAATCACTAATATGCTAAAAAACATCAACAATGTTTTGAAATAGGTACCTCCAAATTTTTGTAGACGGTATATCACGGTATTTAACAAAGACTGACAGATATTTCCATGACTTGATTCCCATTTTCTGTCACAATTATTAGCCACTTTTAGAAAATGGCCTCAAAATTTAAATATTCAGGTAAACAATAACTTTTTTTTTTAATTAAAAAAATATTATTTTAAATACATTTTTATTTATTGTTTCCATTTTTCTTACCACAACAGGTCTAGAGACCCAAACTTTATTAAAAATTATAACATAGGAGGGCTTAACCACTCAACAGTTGAATACTTTTTTTTTTAATTTCGGGTTCAACGTGTTCTCTCCAAACAGAATAATGTTGAAAACAATGACAAATTGCTTGGGCAATTGGGCTTGGGCCGTTTGGACGGCACTCGCGAGAAACACTTGCAACAAGTGGAAACAAGATTTTCCCAAACGTGGCTCGAGCTCGTCATATAGAAAAAACTTTGTGCCCGAGTGACGTTTGGGAAAAACTGTCAGGTGCTTAAGAAAAATCACATTTCATTATTCTGATCTAATCGGGAATCAAGCCTGGAACCCTTTTGATGACACCACGGATACTGTGATTTGAAAAATATTCTTGTTTTTAATCTATTATTTTTTTCCAGATGGGTCCCCCTTCTCGCGGTTCTTCAGCAGAGGCTGATGTACGCACCACCCCTCCCATCCACCAGCCTCCCCCGCCGGCCTTCCTCTCCCCAGGGGACACCAAGCTCTACGTTCCAAACGCCTTCAACTTTAGCAGTATGGCTGCGCTAGCGGACCACTCACCACTCTCAGGTAATTATTATTTATTTGTAATCAAATACCAGTCGATTATATTCCAATCAGGCGAAAATCCCACTTGGATTGAGGAATCCCTAACTGTTCCAAGGTATTTGTTGTATTTTTATATATAAATAGGCATTGTTTTACATATGAACCAGGTTAGGATCCCGTGATAGTGTAGTAGTGTGGTGCCATACCTACCATAACTTGATCCACATTTTTCATGCACCGTTATTTCGGACTAATTGGAAATGGCCTCAAAATTAAAATGTTGTGTAAATAGTAAGAACATTGAAATTATTTAAAATATCTGTTGCTATAAATCCTCTGTCTCGTAATGTAGTGGTTGGCACATTTGCTTACCGTGCTTAAGATCCTGGGTTTGATTCCCAGCCATGATGACACTAAATATTTATCTAAAAGATGGTGTTTCATCGCAAAATTTCATGGTCTTGATATGTAAAACTAATAAGATGGCAAGATTTGCCTTCATGTAACAAGATTATGACAATTTCCTGCATTGTGTAGCTATCCAGTGTTCTATACTGAAACGAAAATTCGATCTTGAGTTTTTTTTGCACCGACATTGTAATTTTTTTTGTAAACCTTTGCAATTTGTTGATACATTTAATGTTAACCTTTTTTTATCATTTTATGAAAGTTGGATAATTTTCTCACTCCTCAACATTACGTTTCATATGGCGCCCAATGTGGATCTCGATGAAATATACTCGTTACAATACACCATTGATTACAAATAAGGGAATAATGATTTAAAAAAAACCTTCACACTTATGTATTACATATTTCTCTTTTAAATGCTAGGCGTTTTATTTCAAATTTCTTAATATTATTATTTTATATTGAATGTTTTAGTGTTCTCTTATTCAATTATAGAAAAGTCAAATATTCAATTATTTTTTAATAACTACTAGGCTTGAATTTCGGGGTGATTCATAAATCAATAAATCATTTAGATTGTTTTTAATCATTTCCATATGCCCAATGATTTTTTATACGCGGTCAAATTTTCTGGTGGAAGTGTAACTTAGAATTCTGAAGTAATTGAAATATTTGATTTTGGCAGTTTTTACTGCGGTATACTGTATCGTGTCTCAGCATTTTCACTTTGATAACTTAATTGATTACATAATTCGCGAAAGATGGCACCTTAAGTAATCATGAAAAAATTAGCGTGTTTGATTTCTCTGTTACTTCATTTAAACCGGTTCAGATAGAGATGATGCCTCAACCAATAGCCGAAGAGACATCAAAATACTTATTGCATTACTGCAGGTTAATTAAAAATTATATAAAAGTTGAAGAGAACAAAGCCTTTTTTTTTACCACTTATCAGCAAGTTTTCCCTCAGTGTGGGTTTCTTAACATTGTTATTTATGTACTCAAGTTAAATTATTGGTTGTAATTTTTTTTTTTAAATCCAATTTGATGCTTTTACTGTTATATGAACACTACCGGCTGTATGGGAAGTAGAGATCACAATGTATTTATTTTATGAAAAAAACTGTCTTTCATTTGGTATCTATGTTATTGAAATGGCAAAAATATTTTTCTTAATTTATGTTATTAACATTGCTTTAGTTTATTCATATTTTATAATTCAATGATTAATGTCAATTCTACAATAATATATTGTATTCGGTTATAACTTATATTTTCAGATAAGTTGTAGATTAAAAACCTTGATAATTTTCCAGATAGTATTTGTATAATGAATTCTAACATGCATCGCCAGAGCTAATTGGTCAAATAACTAAGTGAATGTGTACCGTGTATTTTAATGTATAATTTATATGAAAATTTAAGTTGTCACCTAATCACAATGAAATTCCATCAAGATTTGTAGATAAATAACATAACGGTTATTTTGTGTAGTTAAACCATTTTACAATTTATTTAGATACCTATCCAATTAATCCAGAAATTAGTTGATGTGTTTTTAAATCATTTTCTATAAATCTCTCCGACTAAAGACAGTTACAACATATTGTTTAAAATATCTAAATATCTGCCAATAACTAAGAAAGTAAAATCGCAAAAAATGTATTGCTCATTCGCTATACCAACCCAATAATTGATTTATTTTAAGCCAAATGACAAGCTTACAAAAGCCCTTACGGATTGGCATTAAAGATTTATAAGATTATTTTCTAAACTTCAATGTTTTAATTTATATTTACTACACCAATCATCGGATTTCTTGATATTTTAATCAAATGATACAATATGACAACAATTGTTAACTTCTCACCTCTGTATATTCCCTGATATGTTAAGTCCGACTATCATTATTATTGTGTAAGTGATTTATTGGCCTGTGAATAAACTATCAGACTTTTTGTATTTGAAATAAATTGTTTTTTTGACAGTTAGTTTGTAAAACTTTGGCTTTTCACTCAAGCTTAATTAAATGATTGGATTATATTTATTCATTTTATTTTAAGGTCCATCTTATAAGGGAAAATGATTGGAAATAAAATCCGTAGGTGTTAGATTTTTAAAAATAAAATGAGACGAAAAACTTCATCCATAAGATGTTGAAATTTAAAAATGAATTTTCTAGAAATAAATGTGGTATATTTTGGCCGTTAACCGTCGATATTCTTAGGATCCACCTTTTTGCGTTATTATAAAAATAGATCAGTTGAATAATAGCAACAGTGTATTTCCCTTCAGGTCTCGGGAGCCCATCCCTAACGGCGGACGGCCTTGCAGGAACATCACAAGGTGAGTGATGTCGACTGTGCACTCGCTTTTTCACAAATTCCCTTCTCTTGTTGGAATATTCTCTACGATAGGACACATTACATAGCGTCTCATACCACCATGTCACGCAAGTCCTCTCCTTGCTGTCAATCACTGTGTCATTCGCTATATCGTTTTTCTTTTATTGTTATAACTCTTTCATTCTCTTTTCGTAACGATTTACCTATCATGCCGGAATGAACACAAAGTCAGCCCTGTCCAACTTATAGAACTCAATGATATAGTTATCTTTTTAAAGAGTTCATTTAAAACAATATTATAGCCGTGAAAGAAAAGCGAATGCATGCCTTCGCATTTTGTCGTTGTGATTGCTATTTTGTGTTATTTATTGTCAAGTTGCTAGATTATTCTTATATTATTTTCTCTATCTATTAAGTGATGTTTAAAGTTACTAAAATTCAACATCATATCAATAGTCCAACTAAATAAAACTGTTTTTCCTACATTCACGGCAGACTTCAAATTACTTCCTTTCGTCTGTTTTATATACTAAATCAAATCATTTCAATAATATAGCATCAAGATTTGTTGTAACAGAGAGGGAGAACATTTTTGAGAATGGAATATGGATGTCCAGACATTTACAAGGCTTATGACCTGTCATTGACTGGTTTAAGTGGCCACTTTACACACTGTCTAACATTCACCATTCTGCCTATGTTTGAACATCGACATTTCCTCAACTCTTCCATCTGTTGAATTTTCGGAAGTAAAAGGACCAAAACCTTTATTGATGTTGGTGAGATTCATCTGGCTGAATTATTCCACCTACTAGGCTACGCCTGAAAATAGTTTTTCAATCTTATACTTCTTATACCAGTTAGTTTAATCAACAATCTTTTGAGTATATCCAAACCAAAAACACTACCGACCTGTCTACAAATATTTGGACATACTCAACACATTGCTATTATAGCATCAGTTCATATTAATTACAAGTGGTGGGAGAGACATTTTGAAGTCTAAAACCATTTATTTTATTCAGTTGGACTGTCAATATTTCCAAAAGTTTGGCGACTTGAACATGATACCGTAATGCATTTTCAATATGTTTTTGTACATTACCTTTGTATGTATGTATATAGAACTCTGTATATCGTTTTGCATATAAACTAATTTCCAATTGTGGTGACTGTTTTCCTTTTCTTCTTCCTCTGCATGCATTCACAATATCTAACGCTTTTTTATTTATTTTCTGAGACTGGAAAGATAATTTGAAAACCTGTATATACAATACATACGTCACAATTTGTGTAAATATTTGCAAAACTGAAATTTTATTTCTTCCCGCAGCATTTAGATCTAGTTTATTTTTTGTAAATACTTTATTTATAGTTTTACTTTTATTTTTAATTGGCCTTTAAATTGTATTATACTTAATTATTTTTAAGAGCCCTGTGTGTATCCAAGAACAAGATGTATTTTTTTTTTCAAAGAACTTTGCTAGTCAAACTATTTTTATCTGTATAATAATCTTATTATCTCAATCAATTTTGAATTTTTGTGAATATTGGTAAGAAATGTTTTTTTTATTTATCCAAAAGGTAAGATTGGGTAGCTTGCATCAATGAACTGATAAATCTTTTCTTTTACGGATAAGTAGGTTCCATTTTTATTCAATAAATAAAAACTCCCTTTTATATCTATCCATGTTTCAAGAGGGAAAAGTCTTTAAGCTTGAGACAAAAATATATTACTTGTCTTAAATGTAAATATATTTTTGAAATAACTACTATACATGGTAATACTTGATAATATATAATAAAAAATCTACCAAAAAATAAGTGTATTGTACATACATATATATATTTATTTTTATCTATTTTTAAACTGTTCAATTCTGTCCTGTTAAATTGTCTGAACTTCATTATGAGCAATCAAACATGTCTTTGGAATTTGAAATAATTATTTATACCCTACATTGGCTTTGTTTATTTTTATTTATTTGAGATGATGGATACTGAGTTTTAAGTATTTTTATTAAATTTGCCAAACAATGTAAAACATAATATATCATCAAAAAGTGGATGAAAAATATAGCTTTAAAACTAAACAATATCCACCCATGGATTTCAGACAGTTCTTTTATTTACTAAATTATATAAGCTCTTCTGAATTTCAGTTTCATAATTAATAACTTTAAGTATCTGGTACCACGTCCTTCGTGAAATTTGCTAAAACAATTGGCATTAGTGAAATTTGTATAGTAAGAAACTAACTCTACCTAACTCACAACAGTTCTCAAATGGATCAAATACAAAAAATAAATACACAGACGTGTGATTTGTCTACTATTGCATAATTGTGTAATATCTGAAATGGAATATGATGGAAACAATAGAAATAGGAGATCTCAGAAAGAGAAAACATTGCAAGATGAACCGTAATTGGGAATGAAGTGACCTCATGCTGTTACGGTTATCAACTCCGTCCATTACACTATGTAAGTGATAGGACTCATTTCTCCGGAAAATAATCCGTTGATCCCGTTTCCAACTGGGTTGAAGGTTTCCAACATCTAAACACAATATAAAACATCGACAAGATCAGCCACCAAAAACCACCACCGTCACTAATATTATTGGTCATTATTTAGAAAATGGAATTTGCTACAGAAATATGTTTATCTTTGTTCTGTGACATCCTAAATGTTGCTGATAAAAAAAAACTTTTTTCTCGCACATTCTTATTTGTTGTAATATACATAATTGGTCTTAAAAGGGTGTCGGTAAAATTGTTTCATCGGAGATGTAATTAATATTAGAAGTAACATTTAGTTTAACAGAAAGTTTCGTAAGGAAAGCATGACATTTCTAATGTTGAAAATAAATCCCAACTACACGCTAACGCTAAAACAAGCAACAATCATAACCCGACCGGAAACCTGGGAATGCGCTATGGCTAGATTAAGTATGTCGGAGCGGAGCGCAAACGCGGGGGGGTGGCGGTGCTTTTTATAATTAAGAGACGGGCATAGGAGACTGGTCATGTGGTTTGTGTGCCCGTCAGGTGGCGCCCCCGAAGAATACAGGTGCGAGCCGTGCAACAAGAGCCTGTCCTCGCTCACGCGCCTCAAGAGGCACATCCAGAACGTGCACATGCGGCCGTCCCGCGAGCCCGTGTGCAACATCTGCCGGCGCGTGTACTCCAGCCTCAACAGTCTGCGCAACCACAAGAGTATCTACCATCGCAAGCAGCCCCCGCCCCCCCTCCCGGCCCCCGCCGCCTTCTTCCCAATCAACTGACTGTGACAGTGCGCATGTCCATACCCAGCTCCTGTACATATAACCCGTTATTATTTCAGCCGGCTTTCTTACCTATTGTGTTATACATGTATGTGTCGGAACCAATTGGGACATACCACGCCCGATACTTAATCTAACGAACCAACTACAAAGCGCGCTAGTCAACCAAAAAAGTCAATCGCAAACTCTTATCGAAATTCGCTAACTCGAGAAAAAATAATGGGAAGAATTCCTTCTCCCGGGTTATACATTCTGTAACGGCACCATTGTGCCAATTGGTTCCGCTTCTCTGGGACCTGTTGGAATATTTAGCATCGCTTCATATTGTCTTCTAGTTCTGCTGTCGGGCTACTTGCCGCGGGCATCACCCTGGTGTTGGATTTCATTACCTTTGTTTTCAAATATTGCAGTTTTCTCCGCCATGCTACACATGGCGTTGTATTATCTGGGATATGGATCGATTATACTTTCAATGGCTTCCTTAGTATCCCCTTGGAAAATCTCACTGGTCAATCTACATTTCATTTATGCGAAACATTTTACTATATATTTTCAAGTCCAGAAAGAAGTTAAATTATTTATGCTTTTGGAAAATTGTAAATTCTTGAAAGAAATAATATTTAGTCAATCGCTTGGTATAATTTGCAAAAAATTAGTAAGCTTAGCGTAAAAGTTACGTCAGTCCGACTTACAAATCGATGCAAATAGTCCTATCCATCTTATTCCCAACTAGCAGAAGTATAATTACGCCCTGTAAATTTCTAGCCTGAAAATAAAGAAAATGTGCTTGTTTCCAAATGAAATGTAGAAGGATAATGTAATATAGATAAGCCGAGTCGCGTTCACTCGAGATTGACTGGTTAACTAATGCGTGGCTTTGTGGTTGGGTCCGTAGTGGGTCCGCTGGGCGGAGGGCACCGCTGCGAGGTGTGTGGGAAGCTGCTGTCCACTCGGCTCACCCTGAAGCGCCACACGGAGCAGCAGCACTTGCAGCCGCTGCACTCGGCCCGCTGCGGCCTGTGCCACAAGGTGTTCCGCACCCTCAACTCGCTCAACAACCACAAGAGCATCTACCACCGCCGCCAGAAGGGCCCCCAGCCGGGCATCCCGCCCCCCGATATCAAGATGCCGCCCCCGCACCACCTCGACAGTGTCTTTTTCAAGTTCAAAGATCAGTTCAATGTCTGATTCTAAAACTATTCGCATAAAATGCCTAATTTGCGACCGTTTTTCCTCTGAGGGTATGTGTACTGTATCCGAATATCTCCCTTTATATTATTTATATCCATCAATTTATTAAACCTTTATTTTTAAAACAAATTTTAATTAATGGAATCGCTAGTTGTCTTTTTCCACTAAATTTCACTTCCTGGCAATTCGGAATAAAATATTGAGAGTGGTTATTCAAACCTTCGCATACTTACCAAAAGATCATTTACAAACGTTAATTTCTTATTTTGAATCTTAGCTACGCTCTGGTATTTCATTGCATAGGAAAATTTTGTAAAATTAAATTTCTCAGTATTGAACTAATCCAAACTTACTCTTCGGCCTCTCAGTAATAACTTTTTACATTATTTCATACGCTACTATGAAATCTCATTCGTATGTTAAAATTTTGATAATCTGGACTACATATATTCATCATATGCTCTACTTAGGGAGCGTACATGTATTAAATGAGTAATTTAAACATTTGAAAGAGTAGTATGTACCTCTAACTGTAAATTTAATTCAAAATTGTATGGAGTTTTATGAAAACGTTTTAAAAGTACCTACCCTTAGAGAAAAAAATATATTGGTGACAAAAAAACTCAATTTTTTCATCAGTTTCTTTGCTGACTGACAACATTCCAACTTTAATCTGAAACCTTATCTTTTCCAACACGTGACACTTAAAACAAAAACAATATTTTGATCTCAAGTATGTTAAAAGTATTAATTATTAAAAAAAAAACATCTTGCAACCGATCAACATGGAAATAACTAGGTACTCAATATTACCAAATGAATGCATTTGTTGTTAAAAATGAACATATACCCACATGACACTAGCTAGTGTTATATTATTCTACTTTATTACAGCAGCCTATTAATATTATCCAATTTTTTAAATAATGAATTGAAAACAATTCATTCCTCTTTTTGACATGATTATTTTAAATATGTTTCTTTAGAAACCCTAGTTTACCTTTCATTTGGTTAAACATTTCATGTAACATACTATTTGGAAGACTGATCACGAATGTACGTTGAAGTAATGGAATGTCTTTATTTTTAAATGTATTTGAAATAGACTTGTACATGAAAATTTTGAGGCTTATGTAAATAGGGTTAAGATTTTTTATACTAAGTTCATTAAAATTAATATATATAGCTACATACTTGAAATATGTTTATATTATAATATCTATATTTTCTAATTTTAAGTTTTATTACAAAATATTGCTGTCTCCGGTGAAATATGTAGCTAATTTAAGCCAAAATATTACGCCTCCCTTTTTTTTTTTAAATATGGCAGAATAAAAACTTATATTTTTTTAAAATTGGCCCCTTTTCTAGAAAAATAAATAAATTAAGGATATGCAAAAAAATGGAGACAGAGGACTTCTTTGTAAGTTACTTTCTTTTTCATTCCAGAAGGAAAACTCGGCCTTTATATTAAATCTTCACAGCATTGGAATTCTCAAATATTCTTACAGTTCTCGGGTTCTTATTACTAGATGGAAATCACAATTTAGTAACTTCTATTACAATACAATTTCATTATTGTATTTATATTATCCTGTGTATTTATTTAAATTATTAGGTAAACTTTTACTAAAATCTTATCTGAATGGCCAACGAAAATTGTGAAAGATGTGCTTAGTATTTTGCAATTATTACTAGTTGAAAGGTTTACATTTATATTCTATATCGTTACATCTAACCAGCTAAGTTATCTGCCATACATGTAAATTATCATATAACTAGACATTATTCCTTGCAGTTGTACATTTGAAAAGTGTGTATTTTGTCTGCAAAATATACCAAAATATATTTGTCAAAGTGTTAAGTACAAGCCTTTAGGAGTAAGTATATTTTGTAAAATATACACACGGTTATCGATCAAGTAAAAATGTGATGGGAACTTTTTATCAATTATTTCTTATGAAGATGTATGCTTAATAGTAATAGGTGGGTAGGCCTTGTGAGTTCACATTCCGCCTGGTGATTATTGATCATTACGTATGTATCTTAAGTTGACATACTCTGTATGTATTCAATATTCAATTAGAATTTTCCGACTAAGATTTATTAGTAAGGAAATGGTTATGGGATTTATTTTAAAATTTTATTCGTCTATTTCTTTAAATATTTTATTGATTTAATACTCCTTAAGACTGTTTCTGTGACCTGTTTTTATCTTTTTTTTTATAAAATTTATATCAAATTGTTGATTACATTATCTAATATATTTTAATATTCTTTGATTATTATTCTCGTTCTATGTCTCTTGTTGTTGCCTTTTTTTATTTTTGAAATTCTTTATTTGTTACTTTAAACTCTAAATTCTATTGAATTATTATGTCTACTAGGTTACGTTATATTTACTATGAAAAAGAAAGTAGGGTTAAGTTTTATGTGCAGTTACACTCTACTGTGAAATAAGCATAGACTTATTTTCCAACATTAATTGTAAACTTGATCATTAGTTTGATATATTATAATTGGACCAGTATATTCCAAGTGTTGGCACAATATGAGAGAATGCAATTATGAAGCGAGTTAAGTGTTCTTTAGTTTTAATACATCATGATTTATTAAGGTGGCCCTTGCCATATATAAGTACTACATATAGGATACTATAAAATATTTAAGATATCTTCTTTACATTACGATTCCTTTAAAAGGTAAAAATATTTGCAATCATTCCCTCAAAGTCCTTTCCTAACTTGGCAGAGTAATGGCTGCACTACCTACGTATTGTATTGTATTCTCTTAACATTCTGTGTTTAGAAAACTTTTGTTACTTTATTTGTTAGAATGTTTTGGCAACACTATTTATATAATGTATTTGTGAATTAGCTTTATCTACTAGATGTTCACACTGTGCTAAAAATGCCTTTTTTAGTGTTTAAAAAAAACTTTCGACAATAAATTGTCTTGTTCTTCACATCCTTTGGATAATTGGAGGTATGTAAAAAATTAACAAATAATAATTTTTAATCCTGGATTTAATATACATATTATTATATGAGGTGGAAAAATGAGTATTTTTTAATAATCACATGTTTTTGGAGTCTTGAATTTATCATTATTTGGCCAAAGTGTCTCATTTTGAATCCTTAGCCTGTAATATTTATATGTGTGGATAATAAACTCGACAGATCCACTAACATATTCATATTAAATTTTGTAATGCTTTCTATACACACGTTATACATATTTCTCTTGCAAAATTTAACATGTGTAAATCCATATACACTATTATATTTATTGCTCTCATGTTTGTTTCTAACTTTCAAATGTTTATTTTCCTTGGCAATAAAGCATGTACAACATGATTACAAACGTTGATATTCCAAAAATATAATACTTTATTTAACTTTAAAATTATCTCACAATGTTCATGATTATGTACCTTTTATTTTTTCAGTCGACGCTTAAATTTTTATTATTGTGTTTAAAATATAATATATTATTTAACATATTTAATAGAAAGAATTTAGAGTAGATTTTCTATTTAATTACAAAGTAATCATATTGAAATTATCCTAATTTTAATCGGCTTAAAGCATAATAAGGAGAGTGTCATGTCTAATACATATATATTTTTATTTACTCGTTAGTTTTTTTCTAACTTAATCATTTAAAGGACTGATATAGTATAATTATGTTAGAGAGCTACTTCTCTGAGTAGTTAAACAAAACAAAACATTTGCTATTATTAAGTAAGGGAAAAATTATAGTCTATTCTTTACAATGAAAAATAATTGGATTGAATGATTCATTATTGTTATTGTTAACATTTTTATTTATTTTTATATTATATTAATATTTGAGGTACTGAACTTTCGATCAAACATATTTTTCTTCTTTGTTATATTTGTTACGAACCTATTCTTACTTTATTTGTTACGACAGCGGAATGTAAAAACAATTTATACAATATCATATAATGGTTTCTTTAAGTTTTATTAAAAATTTCACTTTTGCAACTAAAACTGTTTTATTTCTTGTCGATCCAGTTAACATAGATATTTTACCACAGCTAAATGTCGGTATGTGTGTTCTGGTTTCAATGACGCTTAAAGGTAAAAATACGCTTGTTCTAATTATATGTAGTTGACCACTAGCACCATTTACTGCCTGCTCGCTTCTCTCACAGCTTCTTGTTTCTTGGAGCGTACGCGCACTGCGGACAGCGCAACCGCATGCACAATACATCACTATTAGCACACTTGTCAATGTTGTCAGAATAATGTCTAGTGTTTTCCAATCTCTCCTTTACGTGTATTTTTGGGTTATATTTTTACATCTTAGCCTTCATATTTTATATACGTATATAGATTTTTCTTTTTTTAATTCTTTGTTTTATTTCTTTTTTAAAACCTTTTTTAAATCATCCGCATCGATTTACACACAACTCACGTTATGTATAATAATTTTATTAGTCCTGGGTGTAAATTAGTTTACATAGTGCTAAACTGCATTATGGTTCCAATCTATCATCGCTTTCATAATGCCATTTCATCTTCCTCTATACATACATATTACATAATAGCCATTCTCCGCTTCTCCACTTCTCCACATTCATCAAGTAGAATTCTACACATATGCAAGCCAACGGGAATGATATAACACTTCGTTTTACATGTATTTATTCTTGTTCACCACTTGATCTCTCTAGTTTTATAATATTCCTTGAATGAAATAAAGTTATCCAGTCTTTAAAGTTACCCAAAAAGAAGGAAATTACTTTCCACAGTTGAAATATGGTACTATGTGAATACAGTACTTCTGATGAAACTTTTAGAGAAGTTTAATATGCCTCATTTTATATAAGCACTTGTGTTGGAACCGTGGATGCGCATAGTAGACTTTGGAATAAAAGTTCCTTCAGAAGTGCGGAGCGGGTGAGGAAGGGGGCGAGATGGAAGGTACAAGGCGAGACTGGCGGATGCACGCATGAGCGAGTGGATTGTAGTGTACCTTTAGACGCCAGGGACATTGTCGGGGTGTTTTCCCTTGTCTGGTTGCAGGCAAGAAATTGTTTTCCTGCCACCTGTGCGGGAAAATCCTCTGCTCCAAGGCCTCCCTGAAGCGCCACATTGCCGACAAGCACGCCGAGAGACAGGAGGAGTACAGGTGTGGGATATGCGAGCGTGTGTACTGCTCGCGCAATTCCCTAATGACGCACATCTATACGTACCACAAGTCCAGGCCCGGAGATTTGGACATCAAGTATTTCTCGTGATTACCCCGATGACAATGGTGCCACATTAACAGAAAGCTGGCTTTTATACCAATCTACAGCCAATATTTGCAGCAATGAAGGTTAGCCACGTTTTTTTAGAGCTTATATTTTTATATAGGTTTTCATTTCTAACTGACAGGTGTTATTTTCTAATGATATTACGTGTATTCTTAATACCGTAGGGTGTATTTTGGTTTCCATTTACTATGTTCGCTCGAGAAATATTCAGAAACTGGCCCTAAACTCATTACTTCTACTTAATGTATAACACTCAGGACTCTTATGATGATTTTTCAATTTTTTTGCTGTTGCTTTATTAAGGTTATTTTCAACATTTTTATTTCAACTATTATTTCTGTGCACCTCCAAAGCAGACATTTTTTTTTGTTTTCTTTACATTTACATTTGATTTCAATATGTATCTTTTAAAAAATTATTAATTTGACATAGGTTTTTATCTATGTGCTTCTCCATCCCGAGTCCTTTCCATACAAGATTACTGTTGAATGTTGCTTGCCGCATGCTTCTTTCATTTGTAAACATGTCACTGTCGTTCCCTCTACGTGAAGTGCTGGTTGTGTAGTTTAATGACATTTTTATCATATCGGCTTAATGTCTAGTTATTGTTTAATGTCATTTTCGATTTATACTTGAATAACTTTAGCTCCATATGGTCTGTCTGAAAGTACTCAGTAAACAAACCTAAATAGTATTTATTGAATTAAGTTCTGATGGAATAGTCAAGTCCACGACCGTATACTGATGGGTATTTGTGGGCGCAATGCGCATTGCAGGAGGAGTGCTGCGCATGCCCCCGCCCACCTCGGGGGGGATCAACGAGCCGCAGGAGTGTCCCTACTGCCGCCGCACCTTCTCCTGCTACTACTCCCTCAAACGCCACTTCCAGGACAAACACGAGCAGTCGGACACGCTGTACGTGTGCGAGTTCTGCCACCGGCGCTACCGCACCAAGAACTCGCTCACCACGCACAAGAGCCTGCAGCACCGCGGCTCCAGCGGCATGCTCAAGCGCCTGCTCAAAACCTCGGCCCTCCAGAGCGCGCTGGGCCCGCAGCCTCATCACCTGTTCGACCTCACGGCCGCAGAGCCGGCGCCCCCCGGTGTCCAATGACTGCAGCTCACTTAACGCCAATGGGTAGCCGCCTGCACGTGGATTGCTCCCTATTACAAGTAAACCTATACACACACATACCCACACCCCGTCCCTTACTGGAACTGCAGTGCGATTATATCCAATGCCGACGGTGTGAATTCGCTACAGTTGCGAATGTACAGTATTATCTAATATGTTACATAAACAATGATTAATGTCACAGGGGTAGATGTAAATTATGCAGCTAAAAATTAATGTTCTTTAGGTACTGTATTGGAGATATTAATCTATTTAATTTAGTTTAAGGTCACATTGACCCCGTGTGTCTTTTTAAAGGTCGGGTTTTAAAGATCGGCAGAGGGGCAGTTCTGTTTGTAACAACTAGTCATGACTATAGTGATCTTTCATCTTATTGCAATAGTTCTTTACCGACACCGGGCACTCAATAAAAATTGCAAACAAAGTATTGTCCTCCGACACACTGTCCCTCAGTTTGTAAAATCTTGCCTCAATTCTAATGTAATATAATTACTAATCTTTGTATTTATTTAATTAATATTACTTAATGTTTTCTTCTCCTGATAACATTTCTGTTGTTAACAATTATTATACTTCAACATCATGGTACTTCTATATAATTTAAGAACGTAACCCGCAAATGATCCCGTATATATTACAATCACTGCCAAATTAGTGAGTAATGTTTGAGTATTCTCGTAATACATATAAAATTTTATGAAATTCGGTTTTAATGCAGGAATAAATTTGTCGAGTACATTCGATAAGTTTGAATGAATTGATCTTGTATTCAAAATATTTTTGTAGCATTGAAACACAAAGAGTACAAATTGGAAATGCGTCATCTTGACGATAAATAATCACGACTGTATCAGTGGCAAAAATCCATTCCGTAGAAAATTCTATATTAGTGAAAACATATCACCTCATTTCAAAAGTATTTTTAAATGTCATATTTAAATCTCTTCTATAGTTAACTCTCTACACAAATCTCAAGTCGTAAAAAATTAGATAGCAACTCAGATTATATCATTTTAGCGTTTAACGGTTCACATATTATGTAGGTAACTTAATATCACTGAAATGACAGAAACATTATAAGAATGAGTACTTAATGAATAATTTTTCTAACATTGATCGTTTGATTCGATATATTATAAATTAGAAATGTTTCGAGCTTAAAGTGGGCGGAGGCTCTTCATTAAATAAATGGAATAATTAGTTTGCAGCGTTGAAATGGTTACATTATTAGAGTAGGTAATAAATATGTTTGGATGTTTCCGAGATGTTTGGATGTAACGGTCTCTAGGCCTTATCCTTACCCATTGAATGTTAAATGTTCTGTGATGTGAAGTTACGAAGGAGTATACGCTAGGTATAACATAGTTAACGATACATAAGAGGCGGAGAATTACATATACGAATGTGTCAAATTCAGATCGCACTTGGGAATTATGACCAATATGAACCTCAGTAATTGTATTGTGCATAGCCTAAGTCTTTGGTATGGTAAAAGTAATTAAATTTTATCATTAACTTAACTTTAATGTAAATGTCGACCAAAACTCTTTACAAATGTGGGTGTATTCACTATCAACATTATATATAAATCTTAAGAGATCAGATGTTTAATCTAAATATATTTGTATTAGGCTATCTGTTGGAGATTTCGATGATCAGTAAAGACAGAGACTTTGGTATTTTTAAAATTCCCATTAAATTAATTAATGATTGTAGAGGATTCATCGTTGATTTTGAAAACGGTTTTCGAAATTTAAAACATATCTTTCCAGGGTTTTTAGTAAACGGTATATTTAGTAAATCAATCACTTTCTGTAAATATTAATCTGTTAAATTATACATTTTAAAAAATTATATCAAAAGTATTGGAATCTTGTGCCAATGTTTATATCATATTAAAAAATCTTTAGAATAATAATTTAACAAAATCTCCACACGTAGAGTGTTTGCACAATATACAAACTCAACTCAGCAGTAATACACTAACGAATGTGGTATTCTTAATTTAAAGTAAATGAATTACCTATGTTGCCTATCTTGTTGCCAACACCTTATTATGTACAGCATCTCTCTGGATAAGAGGAGAGCGGTTCCACTCACGGTCTGTATTCTGTATTCAGCTCACATGCACACACGCTAAGTGTATTATAATCTTTAAGTATCGTTCGTGTATATTCCAAGTAATGTAATCTTTAGTATTTAATTAAACCTTTTAAGTTTGAAATCCTTCTACTGTTGGCAACCCAAATCTAATGATAATTTATAAAATTTTGATTACGTCGCTTAATTATTGGCGATTTTAAAATGCACTGTGCATAATATGTTATTTTTTGGGAAACGTGCTGTGAAATTTTTAAATTAGGTTAAAAATATTTTGGACATCCCTTATTAAAATTATTAATATATTATTTAATTCGGCTCAGTGTGAAGCACTTTTTTTATTGTATTTTTCCGTATTTTCGTGATTTCTTTTAGTGATAATTATATAAAACCAAAGAAAAATTTACTCTTATATACATACATATACATTATTTAGGGAAACATTTATTTCTTCATTTATTCAAAATTCTGAGCTAAAACAGCATATTTTAGTAATGTATAATAATTAAGTTTAACATCATAATATATGTTATTTTCATGTGCCATATATTTAACAGTTTAAGATCTACATATAGACCATAGATGCCAAGTCTCAGAACATCACCAGTCACCAGTAAAACAAGTCTTGCGCACAATTAACTTTGTGCTTTTCCCTTTCTATTTACTGACAGTATTACTTATTTATTATATTGCCCACTTCATTAACGTTAAAATGAAATGAAGTTTTAGACTGTTTCATTCATTCTGTGTTTCTAAGACTCGATTACTAATTTTTGGTTGAATCGAAATCAATTATGAGTGGGTTAAGATAATTCAACAAGAAACATACCAGTGAAATGACGATATTTCAACTACATCGGTTGGAAATATATAGCTTAATGTAATAATATAACATAGTTAAATCATGGAGTTCCACCGTGTGTTGTCAATCAGCTTAATTCAGTATATTCATGGAAATATGTTTAACTCGGAATACATAAGTTTCCATCCTCTTACGAGAAAAGTATACAAGTACGTATTAACTACATTTATCTAAATCGTATATTTGTGATCTTCCCAAGTTTATTATTTGTTGTAGGCTTTTACTAAATATTTTGTATAAAAACCTCAAACTAATATGCTTTTAAGTAATGTTTTGCTGTATTTTAATTTAAGTACATTAAAATTTCAAGTATTGTAGGAAGGCAAACACTTGTACTATCTCATTGCTAACGGTCAAACCAATCTTAGCTCAAATGGATATGTATATTGAATAAGTGAGGTTTTAAACCAACATAGGGAATTATGGCCAATATCGGTTTGTAATCAATTTAGGTTAAATTTAAATTATCTTGTACTTTGTAGATTATAAGTATCGCACATTGTGTTTCTATACATGTTTAATCTTTCATTACTAATCGTAAGTAGAAAGTACTTTTATGTTAAACAGTTCAAATTCAAAGATATATTGAACTGGTGGTACTCGATTATTGTAATAACCTTTTAGTTAGATTTACCAGTGCAATCCACCACTTGAATATGCTTATATACTCGGTTTTCCATGTTGCTTTAAGCAGGTTTATTATATTATCATGTAGTGCTTTGTTGGTGTTTCATGAAACGTGGACGAGGCAGCTGCGCGTGTGTTTTGTTCCCCCTCTGTTTCCCCGCCGCCCTTCTTATCAAGTTGACGGAAATATTACACTGTTTATGGTAGTAATATATATTATTACTTAAAGTAAATATGTACATATTGTAGTTAGTTGTACTACGGAAATGTTTAGATTGCATTTTCTTCAAAGTTTTACTACAGATAATGTAAATTATAATAATATTAACAATTTAACGAGATGCCTTCAAACAGTACAACATTTGATCACAAGTAGTTGAAGTGTACACATCAGAATTCATTCTAAACAATAATTAGCCAAACTGCCTATTTATTATACATATTATACAAACATAGTTGTAACTGAATGTGTCTATTACTGCGCACTCTCCCTAACGGAGCTTTATATACGGAGTGCGCAAGTAATCTTCATAACCTCAATTTACCAGAGTACCTCATTTTCTAAGAATACACTCAATAGCATAGCAATTTTTTACTAATGTGAATACATTCTATCAGAGATTACAAATACATATATTTTTTTAAATATCCTACCATATTAAAATGCAATAGCCAAATGTTATATTTATATAGCATATATACAGATCCTCGCAATAGTGTTAACAGAAAGATTGTACTTAGAGAATGATATATCCTGCATTTCACATTCTATACAAAAAGTGACTACAGTCAGTAGTACTGTAGTCTATATATTTTTTGTATTAACAAATATAAATCCATTTCGGAGATATGCATATTCTAATCAAAAGTGTTATACGTTTTAGAGTTAATTTCTTTCAAATCCTTTTCATATGTGGCATGTCACTTTATCATTAAATGAAGGTAAATAATATATACTGTTTTGTATTTTCCATCAAAATATGTAACAGTGTCAAGTTGACTCATTAATTAAGATTACCTAAATATGCCTCAAATATAAAAAGGATTTGATGATAATTTATATTTTCTACATTTCTATTAATATTATTTTCTTTTCTATTTAATTATCTATATTATTTATATTTAAATATTATAACATTATGTTTAATGTTACTGGCATTTATATGCAATTAGTTAACATAATTATTATTATTCAATGCTTTATAGTTGTTCAATATATTGTTGTTTTTTCTTAAATTTGATAATTGGATAAACAGATCTCCTACGGTAAACACTAATAAAATCACAGCGCTCACCCGCATAGAATATTTTAATTTAATATTGTGAATAAGTTTCTGTAACTTACTGTTTTCATGTCAATTGTTCTCCCTGGAGTGATGCCGTTGTGGTTTTATTTCTGTAATGTAATGGTATTTAACATATCTTTGAACATATATTAGACTTGTTCCATTTTATATTGTTTATAATATTGTCTCTATTATATTGATTTAATCCTTCACAAATTAATTATAATCAATAATGAAACAATGTTGGTGTAATTAATTAAACAATATTAAAACTCGAGATGATTCCATTAAATGAGTGTTTTATTTTATTTTTATTTACATATCTTATTAGGAATTAACCACGAATCAGAGAAGACAATAATAAAACTACACTTTATAATATTGTTTATTGGTCTATTTAATTTAAACTTACTTTCATGAAGTACATACTGGTGCAACATTTTTTAGCATACCCCCTTTTTACCAAAATCCAAAATAAAATATAATTTCATTGACCTCATAATTCAGAAAACTGCATATGAATGATCCTTGAATATTTTTATACAGGATCAGTATGTGTATGTACATAAATTAATCATGCAAGTGTTTCGTTTAAAAATAAAGTAAAAATGAATGTGCTCTCCTTTTCATTACTGGTTGTATAGACTCAGCCGACTGCTGTTGAATTCAAGATCAAGCCTGAAATTAGCACATACTTGTGATGATAAAAGATGTTCCCAGATGTAAACACAGTTCTTCTGGCTAGATAACACACACATTTCCCAGTAAATGCTTGGAAATTTTCATATTCATACAATTGATTCAAATTCTGCTAGGCTAATAAAGTTTATAGTGGCTCTGTCTGAATCGTTGGAGGTTGCCTGTGGAGAGAGAATATCACAATAATTACCTATTGTGTTTACCAATCATACAAGATTTAGGAGGCAAAATTTAGAAGTGCCGAGGTTTATCTTAATCACATTTTTTTAATCCTTTTTTCCTCATCAGTTGTCTTTGAACAAAGAAATAACTTTATTTTAATTTCGGCTTTTTTTTACTAAGAAATCATGTAGGTACTTGATTATCAAAAAAGATCCAAATATCTATGTCGTTACATAACATACAACTTTTATTCCAACATTAATTCAAGGACCCACCTGTGTATCTTTTGTGGAGAATAATCCCCATAAGAGCATAACATAATAACTAAATTTCCTTTTATGAGTGGTTACCGATGTTATATTACATTTACTATCTAATTACTACAATAGTGAAAATGATACATCAATAAATGCACTTTATTTTTGTCTGTAATTTGTACTGTAGGTCCTGTACCAAAAGGTGTATTTAAACTTTAATAAGAAGGTAGGTACTTATTTAATAAAACATGATATGGAGTCACAAAGAGTATTTTTGAGAAATAAAAATACCATCCTCATCTAAAAAAAAAAACACTTTTAATCGATTCACGGGTGCCATACTTTCTAGATACCAAGATGAGTAAGTATCTTAAGCTTAATTATAGTAAATCTAGACTAGCTACATCCTGTCGGCGACAGCAACGGTCTTCAGCAGGGACCAAAGATCTGGTCGTACAACCACTACACTCATTTTGGCTTAACTTTCCGATTTATATCTCATTATGACTCCTCGTTTTGGTATTTAGGGGCTGCAGGCCTATTAAAGACTGCCCTGGCAGTCTTTTTCTCTATCCCTCTCACTCTCATAACATGATTAACTGTTGCTCTTTTTCAACGCTTTAATAAGTAATCCAAGTAATAATTTTAATATGCTTGCTCTACAACTTGAAAAACTAAATCATTGATCTAATTTTGCTTTAAAGGGGAATTAATGGTAATTATTGTGCTTTTTCCTTGTAGTTTGTATTTTTTCTGAATATAATTATGTTTTTTTTTTTTTTTTTTAATTATTTTTTCACGCCCATAAGGCTTTTACATACATGAAAGTTTTACAAAATATAAGTATATAAACAACATTAAGTTTAAAAAATACAATATAAAGCAACAAAAGATAGAACAGTGTTAAGAAGTAAAGTTGGTATAAAAAAAGAAGATGAGTATATAAACAACATAGATTTAAAAAAAAAAAAACACAATATAAAGAAATAAAATAAAGGAACAAAATAAAGGAACAGTGTTAAGAAGTATAGTTGGTATAAAAATAAAAAGATGAGTGTATTAACAACATAAATTAAAAAAAAAAAAAAAAAAAAAACAATATACTGTAATAAAATATAGAACTGTGTTTAAAAGTTAAGTTGGTTTTAAAAAAATTAAAGCAATATATATATATATATTTCTTTTTTTTTTTTTAATAAGCTAAAGAAATACAATTAAAGGTTTAAAGCAGCTAGGTACATAATGTTATAAAATACAATATGAACAGAATATTAAGTTCTATTTGATAAGGAACATATACATTGATATTTAAAATTTACAAGACTCACGCTAAAGACATCGATGTTGTTAGCATATTGGTTCGCGAGTACATGCATCCGCATTACTGGCGAATTCGCGCTGTAATTGGTCGATGATGGACCGCAGTAGAACAAAGTATTTCATCGGGTAACTCGACCAGGCACTCGCACATTAATCAAACTGATAAGTTCACAACAATCGAACATCGACATTATTATTTTAAACAAAAAAAGCAAGTCATTTAATTTTCGTCTGTTTTCTAATGTTTGGATGTTTAAATAATCATTTAAGTATGAGTAATTTATGTGTTCAATCGGTATACTTAATTTAAAATTGATAAAACGCAAAAATTTATGCTGAACTCTTTCGATGTCCTTAACATGAACCCTGTAATGCGGTGACCATATAACTGAGTTATACTCGAGTTGACTTCGCACTAGGGCAATATACAATGTTTTCATTATGTTTATAGACTCAAAATCCCGTATGTTAATATGAAACAACAACAGTAACAACAAACCATCATGCCGTTTCTCCTCAAGGGTAGGCAAACAGGATAGAATGCCATATCACTCTGTCTTTGCATACAGATCCCGCTTCCTCTACATTCATACATCTTCCCATGCACGCGCGCCGATTATTCAGACCGTCAGACAATTATTGTATAAGGTACGGGTTTGATTCCCGGCAAAGTCCACTTAAAACATTTCATCGTGATCGTAGAACAAGGACAGATGTGCGAAAAATGCGACATCGACTTTCATTTATATTTGATCTTGAAAAGGTAGGCTTTATATTATATGTAGGAAAAAAAAACAAATATATATAACTAGCCCAAGTATCATTAAAATACTTTTGTACTTATAGAGTTGTGACTAAATTGTTCAAAAAAAATTAAACTGCTTTTATGTAAAGTTGAATAAAATCACATGCCTTATTGTTCTACGACCATGACGATTTATTTAATAGGTTTGACTGAACATAAGACTGGTCATTTTACCTTATTATTATAAAAAATCGCCTATTGGCTGCGATTGGAATACCAATGCAGCGGCCTCCGTGGTGTAATGGTCAAGACGCTTGACTCACGCACGGAAGGTTCCGGGTTCGATTCCCGGTGAGAACACAAAAATTAAAATGTGATTTTTCTCAAGCCTGGGTGCTCTGTGATGTAATTCACCACTGTAACTAGGCCTCCTGGCCTGTTGTGGTGCAAAAAAAAAAAAAATGTCTACACTACGAGAAGCGGATAAAGAAATCATGATGTTAAAAATGTATTTAGTAAGTATTTAGGTTTTAAATATTATAATTTTCATTCTAATTTAATGAAACATTTTTATTTTGATATCTAGCTTCATATTATTTATTTCAAAATATTGTGTTTTTCCCCAATAAAAACATTGGCTGATATAATAAATATATTGTTTGGATTTCGATAGTGAATGAGTTCACCTGAATATATTGAATTTGAAATTGCTTTAACAATAGCAATTAAAAATATTGAAATTTTAGACATGAGTTAAAAGGTTCATAGGGCTATCATTATTTCGAAAAATCCTTGAACGCAAAATAATTTACTTGGTATGTATTTTAGATAAATTATATTATTTCGTATTGAAATATTTTCAAAAGGCGCCCGCGTCATTTCCCAATAGTATAATTCTACATGTAATGCAAATTTATTTAATTTAAATTTTTTACACCCCAAGAGGCTCAATTATAGTGATAAATCACAACACAGAACACCCGAATTTGAGTTAAGTCACGTTTAAATTTATGTGGTCTCAACGGGAATTGAACCTGGAACCCCCCGTACGTTAATTCTTCTCCGCACATCTTAACCATTACACCCTGGAGGCTGCCAACTGTCGATGGCTGAAAATACCCGCTTATTTTCTAAAAAATAAAATACTTTGGCTTGTGTCAGAACAAAGAACATAATCAAGCACTTTAAATATTTTATCTGCTGGTATCACTTGTGGGTGTCTATGGTTATTGGTTATGTATTTGACATTAGCCACATTAGCTGACATTAGCACAAGTTTTACATTATCTCTGCATCAGCAATCGGTATGGAAATTAGCGTAGATCTACCGATTTTAGGAGCAATCTATCGAAATTTTACCGATTTGTATACATTTCCTCGTTTTTTTTCATAGAACAAAATTTCTATAAAAATGAAACGAAAACATGTTATAATAATTTATTGTTTGTTTGCTCACTTAGGTTGCCATCTGTTGATTGTTAAAAAACTCCTTATCTATTGTACATAAGTATATAATGAATTATATATTAATGAAAATAATTGGTTTGTATTGGTGAGTTCCCGGTTATTTTTAAATATATAATATTGTGGTAAGATAAATCATGACCATAGAATTTCATGACATAATTAAAAAAATCATAAAAATCTTTGTTTATCTTATGGGGAGAAATGAAAAGGGATCACTTTTCATAGAAAAATGATAGAAATGGTTTTTCTTCAGTTAATTATCTATTTAAATTTAGTTAAATCATTGCTTTAAGCATGTTTTCAGTACTTCAATAGTTTGTACATTTAAATAAATTTTAAATATGAATTATTTCTTAGTTTGGCAATTTTGTTTGACAACAAAGTTTGACTGGTGATTGTAAAAATGACCAGGACATAGAGAAATAGAGAAGACCCATCAATGTCAGGGCCTCTATGCTGCAAGATGCTTCTATCTGCAAAAAAGACTATTTATACCGAGTTATTGACAGGCTTACAATAAACAATAGGTAATTGAATTTCCTCAGAACGGGTATTAATATATATCATTGAATATATTTTATAAAAATACATTCAACCGATGTATTTTAGGTAACTTAGTGTGATTTCATTAATATTTATGCCTTAAACCCTTGAAGAGTTTGTATGGTTACACAGAATACAGTATTGTTGAAATAGAAATTAAAATATCAACATAATTAAACTCATTGTAACAAAATAAGATTTACCTGAATTCTGGGTCAGTTTTTCAAGCCGGAATCAATATATTTTGGTGATTCACATATTGCAGTCCTTTTAGTATTCAATTGTTCATTTATCAAGCGTTTTCGACTATTTAAAGCAACGGCCTTAGACGAAACGGCGCTTTTATTTTGAAACACTGTCAAATAGTCAAATAGTTTTTTCCCCCTCCTTGCCCAATGAATCTACCGAAATCGACCGATTTATATTTCTGAATCTACCTATTTTCGCTTTATCGAGTCTGGCAACTCTGATGGACATGTGAGTTTTGACGTTTCTGTCAGTTTTGCGGTGTTTTGGTTTTTACTGAGAGGTTAACTTTTCTAGTGTTAAACGTTAAACCTATATAGTTTAAATTATCTACAATGGATGCCTACGATATTTTCAAAAAGTTAACGAAAGGTCTGAAATTTAAATCTAAACTTCTTGGAAAGACCCCTATTCTCCAGGTAAACAATTATTTTCATAAAGTATGTTTTTACAAATAAAGTTGTCAAAAATGTTATCATATTTTATTAATTTTATACTACGGGACAATTTGATCTTGATATTATTTGTTTTTTCAGAAGACGATAGCAGCTGAGCCACAAATACAGATCAAAAACGAAGAATTGGACATTGAAAATACAATTGATGTGGGAGAAAAAGACCACATAAGTGATGACGAAATTGAAGAAACCCCTAAAATGGTACCAGAAGATAAAACAGAATACGAACTCAATCTGATGGATGGTCTAACTGTTACAGAATTTGGAATTAAAAAGAAAACCAGAAAGCGAAGAGTAAAAAAACTTACTGAGAAAAAACTTTCTGCTATTGAAAGAGAACAGGTGTGTTTACTGCTTCTCATATTTTTTAAATTTTAATTAGGTAATATTGTTTATTTTATTGATTTTTATTTAAATGTTATTTAATATACTGAAATCTTTTGAATCTTTCTCTCAAAAAAGTAAGATTTACTAAAATATTTAGCAAAAAAATTTCCTCTAGGGCGCTATGAATTAAAAGGTGCTAGATTTGCAACTGTCCGCCTCGTAGTCCAGTGGTTATTGCATTTGCCTACCGTGCATAAGGTCTCAGGTTCATTTCTCAGCGAGGTTAACATAAAAAATTAATTTAAAAGGGTGTTTTCATAGTCCCTGGACCATAAATCTTATCATCTACCATATAACCTTCACATAATAAATAAATTTTATGGCACAGATCTAAAAGTGTCAATGCAGATTTAATTTTTTGCCCATATTTTGTCAATGTAAATAAAATTAAAATATGAGTGTACATATGTATACATATATATATATATATATGTGTGTATGTGTATTCATGGTAAAACAATGAGAAAGTTCAGTGTTTTTTTATTTAATTTGCCAATAGACTTTTGTCAATTTTTATGTATCAGCTCTATAATTTTTTAAAGTTTTGTGTTTCTGAAATAACTTCTCGTGTGACCTCAGAGGTTCTTCTCTGTCAGTTCTCCCGATTGGTTCGTTTACTGTAAAGCAAACCGGATACCCTTCAGACCTATGATATCATTGATTGGTTCATATGAACCTGTGATGTTGTTCAAAGTAGTGCGTTTGAAACTTTGCCATACAATTTAATGCTCTAATTTTTACCGCGTGCAAGAAAACATTTTTGGTATCCAATTTACCGTACTGCTGAAGTTCCTCATTCATAGATATTCCTTTTAAACTGCTGCTGATAGTCATATAATGCCTGGAAAGTTAATTACTCTCCTGCAATAATGTGTTTACAACATTAGACTTTTTAAAACGAAACCACAGAATTATCGAGGTATACAGAGATTTACAGAACCGACGTTCTATGCGCCATGTGCAGATGAGGAAATAATTATGAGATCAGCAATCACAAAGCACAAATAATTGGGAATATACACATGAGACATTACCTTTTTCATTTACAAAAATATTTGGACACAAAGCCCAAAAATTTAATGTGAAATCGACTCCCAAGAAGAACTAAAACATGGTATTCTACAGGGAACAATATTGGGGCCACTTTTGTTTTTCATATACGTGCATAAATGGACTGTGCAGTTTAAAAGTACAAAGAGAAGTATTGTATTATACGGATGACACTTTATCACCATATTTAATAACTGGCAAAAATAAATGCCTAAAAGGGTGCCATAGTGGTCACAATCCTCAGTTGTGAGTTACCGACTAGGAAAAGAGTTTAAAAAAATTGCATAGTCTAAACAAGGAAAAAACCATGTATGTACTTACTTTTTCAGGTTTCCAACAGAAATCCTCCCTCACAAGATTTATCAATACTTGTGTATCTTTATTGAATTACCTAAATATATATGTGGTTGGGCTCTAAGCCACTCATTTACTGTTATTTATAACAGTTTTTCACTGGCAAATACTAAATTCAACTTTTTACCTAGGGTCGCCACTTGAGGAGTGAACATGGTATCCGTGTAGTTGGGGCAGAACCACCAAGTCCACTAAAAGACTTCTTTTCACTAGTAGATAACTATGGAGTATCACAAGGACTTGCAGACAACCTCGTACAGTGTGGATATATGGAGCCCACTCCTATTCAGAGGCAGGCCATTCCCTGCATGCTGGAGGTATGCAATTCAAATATTAATTAAAATATGTAATATAAATATCGTTAAATATCATTTTGGTAGTATGGAAAATTTGTAAGTGCATAAAAAAAAAAATATTATTTATGTATTATCATTACTGGGACAAATGAAGTTGGATGTTCCGAACCGTAGGTTGAGAAACAATAAAGTGCTGTTTCTAGATCAGCATATAATAAATTATGACCTTAATACACCAATGTCCCATTTTTGTCATATTGTACACTCAAGTCAAGATCTGGACTTTTTAAATGAACGCTACATAAATATTTTTATTTATTTCAACAGAGAGGGAAAACATTATTGAGAGGGGATAATGGACATCTAGACATTTAAAGGGCTTATGACCTGTCATTGGTTGGTTTAAGTGGCCACTTACACACTGTGTAACATTCACCATTCTGCCAATGTTTAAACATCAACATTTCCTCAACTCTTCCATCTGTTGACTTTTGTAAAGTAAAGGAGCTGAAACCTTTATTATGTGAGTGAGATTCATCCGGCTGAACCAAATCACCTACTAGGCAATGCCTGAAAACAATTTTCCAATTTTTATACTTCTTCTTTTATTAGTCCATATCTTGTCTTAATGTCTTGTCAATCCTCTGTTGTTATGTCTCTTATACTTGTAATATTACATCTTTTTTACCTTTATAAATGGACGATGTCCGTTAATCAATCAAATAAATACGTTATGTATGTACTATTATTTAACTAAAACATAAAATTAAAATTAGAGATCTACTAACTCTGCTAGTTAAATGCTATTGCCAATTTCTTCACAAGATGGCATCTTCATTTCGCTTTACCACTAGTGCAGTCACCAAACAATCCATGCAAGTTCCTAAAATGTATTATAGTTGAAGTATGGGGCTAGAGAAAAAAGTGTGAACTAAGGCTGAATGCTGTCAAAATGCAATCTCGAAAAAGCTATTCTTATCACTATCAACAGAATTTAAAAGGGGAAGCTGGCTGAGTCGGGTATATAGAATGGGTGGACGACAGAATAGCTAAAACGTTAATTGCGGGGGATACGTTCTGGACATGGCCGCGATAAACGAAATTTCCTGATCAATGGGGGATTTTTCACGGAATTCCATTGGATATTTTTCAGCAGATTCTATGTCTGCACTAGTTATTTCGCCAATCATTTTTAGGTGATACAAGTTTGATAATTTTTTAAACTAATTAAACCGACCTTTGCCTTCTTTAAAAACTTCTCCATTTTGAGGTTTTAAATGATACCAAAGATTTTTGATTTTGTCTTTTTGATGGTCGCACTGTAGACTCGGGCAATTTGAAATCCCTACTTACAACTGCAAATTTACCTCCATCTTCTATAATTTTTTATTATCTTTAGTTTCTTTTCTAAAGTCACTACATTGTAAAAAATATCACGTTATAACAAATCCGCACTGGCCAGATTGCGACCAACGGGGGTTACCTTATCAGTATTAGGAGATGTAGCATTTTAAAGGAAGCGTATGCAAAGATACTGCAGGATAGTGTTCAATCACTCTGCATACCCTTACAGAGAAACAGAGTAATAGCTAGTTATGTGCTGAGGTCTACCATACTAAGTATCATCAAATTATTTTATACTGTCAAAAGTAAATTCTTCGTCTTCCTTGCTATAGACTTATGTGGTTCTCCAGAGAGTTGTTCCTCCTGCAAGGTGGATTCCCAGCTGTCCTTCCATCTTTTAGGAGGTCTTCCATGAGGATGGGTCCCATGAAGCAGCCTCTCCTTTGCTGTCTACTCCATCGTACGATGTCCTCAACCTCACATATCTCTCTTAATCTAATGTTGCTCTCGTGATCTCTGCTATCATCCTCAGTGTCTTCATCTCGGAAGTCCTCAATTCTGGTTCGGTTCTGACTGTGTCTGCCCTTGCTTCAACGCCATATGACATTATTGGTCTTACCATGCTTTATAAATCCTAATCTTAAAAGTAAATTGTGTCTTCAAAAATTATTTATTTAACAGAGTCGCCAAATCTTAGCGTGCGCTCCCACAGGATCCGGTAAGACTGCCGCCTTCATCCTCCCGGTGCTGCATGCCCTGAAGAGCCCCCAGAAGTGGCCCCGAGCCCTGGTGCTTTGCCCCACGAGAGAACTAGCCAAGCAGATCTACAGAGAAGCTTTAAGACTGAGCGCTGGAACTAATATTGTTGTCAATTTCGTGCCAAAGATTAGCCCAGAAAAGATGGACAGCAAAAAGGCTATTCTCAGAAAGACGGGTAAATGCAGTATTTTCATGTAATTCTATTGGCTTTTAATGCACATTGTTGTATGACCGAGATTGGATAGCGAAAAGAATTTATCCTCTTTTCTTAATCAACGCTACATCAAGGAAATTAGACCATTACTAGTTTTAGCCTCTTGAAATCTGAGGCAAACCCGGCCAATGAAAAAACTTCTTTATAAATTATAAAGGTACTAAAAATAAACCAAAACGATAAAAAAATATATTATTCAAATAAATCCTTTACAAAATGATTTATCTTTCATAGGTTTATCTATTAAAATATTTTCTAACAATGTACCTCGTTATTAGTAAAAATTCTTATTATTAAAACCGAAAAAGTTGCATAACCAGTTATATGATGTATTGTCCAGATGCCATTTTGAATAATTAGATTTTCGATAGAAATAATAACCACTAAAATCTGCCAAAATAATGCTATGTGCTGCTTTTGCTGTAAAGGAATACACTAGAGAGTTAAGTATTGAGAAAAAAATTAACACTAGAGGTTAAAAAAGCTGTATTTATAAAAACAGATTCTAGCTATTTTAAAAAATAGTATAATAAAATAATTTTTAGTTTTTTTTTTTTGTTTATTTATAATCAAATTTTACAAAATCATTTTATGTATATACTCCACTTGATGAAAAGTTTTTCAAAATGTGTTATTGATTTTCTTTGTAGATTTATTAATCAGCACACCCAATCGTCTCTGCTTTTTATTAGACCATGACACTTCACCGCTTAATTTAGAAAGGTATATTAAAAATAACTCTTAATAAACATGTGATATTATTTCCATTTGAATCATTTGTTTTAATTGTTTAAACCTTTTCAGAGTAAAATGGCTGATTGTTGATGAAGCAGATAAGCTATTTGAAGGCTCAGAAGGAAACGAATCTGACTTTAGGCCACAGTTGGACAAAGTTATGAAAGCTTGCGGTGAAGATACAAACCTCTCTCTCTTCAGTGCCACCCAAACGCCAACCGTAGTAGACTGGTGTCGACGGAATATGGACCAACTACTTTGCATCACAGTGGGACAAAGGTAAAACAGATTATGTACAATCTCAGAGTAATAATGTGTAACCTAGAGAGGAGCCCAAACGTAGAAAAACAATTGGTCATTATTTGAATGCGAAAAATCACTAGTAAATTATAAACTTTTTTCTTATAGCAAGTAAACTTTATTAATGTAATGTTTGAATTAAATTCTATATTTTATTTTTTATTCCTACTCTGGAACTCTGATTACTGGAACGGAAATTCTATTTGCTTCCTTCGTTCTTTGCTTGTGATAGATACGCAGCCAGCTAGTAGCAAGTACGTGCTGATGATCGGTACGCGCATGGGGTTTATGTTGCTTTTTATCATTTTTTTATAAGGCGATAGTAAAACTCCTCTGCAATTTATCACGGTTATTATTTGAATTAATATTACATTATTGGTATTCTAAATGTTAGGTATTACGACTGATAATTAATTTATTAAACATAATATATTATAAACATTATTTGGTTAAATTTAAGGAAAACAATGGTTCCATGCGTGTAGAGGTACCTTTACATATCGTTACTGACAATTACCTAATTGATCAAAAAACTTAACTATAAAATGTCAGAGTCAAAATTGTCATGCTTATTCTCAGAAATAGGACCAGTAAATATATTCATTATGGATTTAAATATGCCCTCAGAAATAATTGATTTCAACATAAATAATTAGATACATAAAATTTAAAGTGCTAAATATTTGCTGTGTTATTAATATTTTTATTGGTAAATAAAATAATATACAAAACAATCAAAGTCTACAGATATTTCTCAACACCTTTAAAGGTAATATTTTTTTTAATGTATTAGAATTCTCTGTGTAGCTCTCACGTTTTTTTTCTCTGATTTTTAATGTGTTAATTTTTCAGAAATGCAGCCACCGAACTTGTGAAACAAGAGCTACTTTTTGTAGGAAGTGAAAATGGAAAGTTAGTCGCATTTCGGCAGCTAGTACAGCAAGGATTGAAACCACCAGTATTAGGTAAATATCTTCATGTGAAATAAATAAATCCATATTAGTCTGTTCTGCATTACAAATACATAATATATTTCTTTCTTTCATAAAATTATTTGGACGAAAAAAGTTGTGGCTAACTGTGTTTGCTCACCAATCTATGAAGATATATTAGAAAATGCAGAGATATTTTCGATCATTTCATTCATTGTATCTAATGTTAGTCATACGATGACTAAAGACTAATTGCACCGTAAAATGTTAAGATTTAAAAGTTAAATAATTGTTACGTTTTTTATCAAAAAGTAAGATAAACAATTTGTTTGGTCCATTTTGACCAAATTGTAAAAATTATTCAACTTTAAACATGTTTTGAACCTTCACTTTCTAAAGTGCAACTTGCCCTAACTTAACTATGAAAGTAAGTATAGTATGCTTATTTTAAATTCCAGTAACAACTTAAATCTCCTTGTATCCATATGTTCTTTATAATATGTGTGTATTAACATCATTTTTGACAGTTTTTGTGCAGAGCAAGGACAGGGCAAAACAGCTTTTCAAGGAATTGTTATATGATGGTATCAATGTTGATGTGATCCATGCAGACAGAACACAATTACAGGTATTTAATAAATTCTTATATGTACATTCTGTATTTTTAAAATTATTTTCAGAAAAAAATAAACATTTTAATTGGCTCTCTTCCTTCCGCAAACACCTTAAACCACTGAAGCAAAACCTGATCTCACACTGTTGCTTGACATTCATCTCACTCATTGTAAAAACGCACAAGCAAAACCCGTTTCACTAAAACAAGGGCTATGGACAACCAATGTGACCCTAGCGAGATCCAACTTGAACTCGTTTAGCTGCCCACCCTACTTAATTTACACACCTTAACCAGTACTTAAGTAAATTGAAGAACTCTGTATTATGTATAACTTAGTAATATGTATTTGTGTTTGATTTTTACAGAGGGACAATGTTGTAAAATGTTTCCGCCTTGGCAAAATATGGGTGCTCATATGTACTGAGCTAATGGGACGTGGTATTGATTTCCGTGGAGTTAATCTAGTTATTAACTATGATTTTCCTCCAAGTTCCATTTCCTATGTACACAGGTAATATACTATGCATAAGATGTGTTAAATATAGAAAACAAATACCTCTTTTAGCGCCTGATACCAGCGCCGGATCTAACGGAATCTAGCGCCCCGTCACTTACTGAAAAGACACAAAAATATTCACGTATGTAAATTCATTACATACGTGAATAACCTTTAAAGCAAGTGACTGGTTCTTTATGCCAACTGAACCTATGGTAGCTTCAGCTCTGCCTGACACTTCATAATAAATCCTCGTTTTTAAGCAAATTTGAATAAAAAATGTTTTAATAACTACCTCAACCAAAAAAAACCTATATTGTACATATATTTTTACAATTCTTCGCATGTTTTTCGTGTCAAAATATTTTCCAACGGGTTGAGAGTTCAAAATTGTTATTTTAAAAATTGTCTTAATCATAAAACATTAATAAGAAGAAATTGTATTGTTATGATGACCTCTGTGGTGTAGTGGTTAAGACGCTTGACTCACCCACGGAAGGTTCCGGGTTCGATTCTCGGTGAGACCAAAAAAAAAGTGATTTACCTCAAGCCTGCGTATCCTGTGCTTGTAATTTACCACTGTAATTGGGCCTCCTAGCTTGTGCAAAAAACTAAACATATGTTTCTGTATTTAATCTGTTATTTAACAGAGATAAAAATTAAATTAAAATCAACACTACAGGATTGGTCGAGCAGGAAGAGCAGGACAAACTGGAAGAGCAGTCACTTTTTTCACACAAGATGATGTTCCGAATTTAAAAAGGTATTCTCTAAATAATTCTGATAAATTATTACTTTATTTTAGTACTTACCAGACATCTATACTCGGTATATCTTCCGGATTGACTCACTTATTCAGGTGTAACTTGGAAACCAATTACTCATTGGCGTTAGCATCTACTAGATGTCAATACTTGGTAGTGACGAGTCACGTTATTATTTACTCATGTATAATTAGCAACCCTTCCATTCTATGAATTTTCGGACCACTCTTCGTAATTCAATCTATTCCCCTTTCTAAAGGGGTGTTAATCATTATTACAATGGGGACTTATTATTTTCTCTGAGAAAAATAATCCCTGCATTGTTTAGTGAATTGGTCAACTGACTAGCAATCAGAAAAACCGAGGTAGGAGTCCTGAAGTAAAAAAAATAAACTCTTGATTTGGTTATAACATCGGTTATGAAATTCTCAAAGCTATTTACAATAAAATTGTGGCCCTATTTGATGGCGGTTTATCGACACATTATTTTTTCAAACAGCATAGTGGTGGTGATGAGGCAGTCGGGATGTGATGTTCCAGAGTATATGTTAACCCTTAAGCAGACCAGGAAAAATAGAAAACAACTTCTTAAATATGCTCCCAAGAGACAAGATATATCCACCGAACTACCAGAACGAAGAGGCATGAAGTAAGGAAAATATTACATATATTTTTTAAAAACTTAAATAAGTTTGTAAGTAATAATTCTTGATGGAAGTTCATTGTAATTTATTATAAAAATAAAAGACGAGTGATACTTTAATCCACAAATTTGGAATATTCAGTGACCGGTAAGTTTGGAATATCCAGTTCAATGTATTTATACAAAACGGAGGTAAGGATAGAGAATTCAAAATTACAATAAAAGTAAATTAAATAACGTTATTTTTATCTCAAGGATCATTATCAATTTTTTTTCGGGTTAACTAATGAGTTGATATAATGCTATTTTAATGAGTTTAAGTATTTTATTTAAGGATGGGACACTAAAAATAAAATACTTAAACTCAATTTTTTTTCGGGTTAACTAATGAGTTGATATAATGCTATTTTAATGAGTTTAAGTATTTTATTTTTAGTGTCCCATCCTTAAATAAAATACTTAAACTCATTAAAATAGCATTATATCAACTCATTAGTTAACCTGAACATTTTTTGATAATGATCCTTATGATAAAAATAACATTATTTAATTTACTTTCATTGTAATATTGAATTCTCATCCTTACCTCTGTTTTGTATAAATACATTGAACTCCTTAATAAAGATACCAGTCTCGAAGATGAAACCGGTCACTGGATATTCCAAATTTGTGGATTAAAGTATCACTCGTCCTATAATAGATATATGTTTTACTTTAATTGAAGCGTAAGACTAGATCACTTTACCATCCATAAAACACAAATGATCCGGATACACTGCGATTGGAGCACCAATGCAGTGCCCTATGCATCACATATGCGGATAGGGAAATTATGATGCTATTTTTGTGATTTAGTGCAGCGTTTTCCAACCTTTTTAAGCCTGCAGCGGACTGGTGAAAATAGAAGAAAAAATAGGGTCTTTCACATTTTTTTATTTTCAAATTAGCAAAAAATTACAATGGTGACGGTATTAATATTTTTTTTGTGTGAAATTGGATAAATTTTCTACAAAGGTTTAAAATACATATGCATAATTTGAATTTCTTCTTTTTTTTAATAAATATTTGCGTTCTTATGGTTTACCTAAATGTTTCATTTTGAGAGCCATGTTCAATGAGTTGTAAAGAACTCATTATTAGAAAATGGGATCAAGTTGGAGTTGAGTGGGATCCGAACCACGGCCCTTTGAGCCTCGAGTCCGAGACACTAGCCACGGGACTACAACCTGATCAATTAATTAACGAGTTACTCAAGAACGAGATGTTACAGCCTCTGTGGGATAAACGGCACATATGACGTTTTGGCGCCAAACTTGAACGCAATGTTTATTTGAAGGGCAGTCGGCGCAGGACGACAAGTATTTCTGCGGCCCGGCGGGAAATCTCAACAGACTGGTGGCAGTTAGGAAACGCTGATTTAGTGTGTAAAAAAGATTTTGTAAAATATATTAATTTTTTTACTTTGTAAATAATATGTTCCCTTTCCTTAGACGAAAATTTGGGGACAAACAAGACAACAAGGACTCCAAAAAACGAAAAACAAGTGACTCTGGAAATCCTAATAAGGAAGAAAATATGAAACCTAGAAAAGTTATTGCCAAGAAGAAACCGCAGTTTATGAAGAAGGCTCTCGGAAATAAAAAGAAAGACAATGAAAAACGTGCAACCAAGAATAAGAAATTTAAAGGCAGTAAAAATAAATTTCATAAAAAAGGAATGAAATAATTAGCTATTATTATTTTATGTATGTGAAAAATAAATATACATAATATTCTAAATAAAAATGTTTTTTCATTATCACATTTATTACGACTTGCATTTTAGAATAAAACTATTTACATATAAATTACATTGTGAATGTAAAACAAGTAAATTCATAAACAAAATGTATATTATTATTCTTTAGATATTAGAGGTATGAACCTAACATTTTTTGGATATAATACAAAACTGACAATAATTTAAATGATATTCAAATATTTACAACAGATTTTATTACCACTATGTAAACACTTTTTTGCAGAAATATATTATAGCAAAACCCCTAAATTACATTCTTCAAGGGACCGACAAAAAAAATGTGAATGGAGGGAAAATGCAAACTGAGGGTAGAGAAAAAAATACATTTAGTAAATGATTTTTTATTAGAAAAGTTATGGAACGATGTTTGAACCATTTTTAATAGCATTTTCATAAATAATAACATGTCCGTAAACCACAATAATCCGTCTTTAAAATTACAACTAAAACATGAAAATGGCGGCAATAAATGTTCGTAAAACACAATAAACTGTCTTTGAAACTTTGAAGTTACAAATTTCTCATACCAATAACTTGGTATAACGATAGAGACTAACTTCAGACCTGCGTCAGACTCTTGGGCTGTCAATTTTCGGCATGGATTGCAAAATTCTTTGATGTTAATTGTTGGGGGAAAAAACGTAAAAATGGGTTTTAAATGTACTAAAAAATACAAAATATAATAATGGGACTTAAATAATGAGTTTCAGTTCCAAAGAAAATTTTATATTAAACATGTTTTCTTACACGCAGTAAAAATTTAATTGTACAGCAAAGTTTATCTAAATTGCATGAAAAAATTCATGCGAATGAACTACTTTAAACGACATCAAAAGTTCTTTTTAATCAACCAGTTAATAGTGTTGCGATAGATTTCCGGTTTCCGGGAAACCAACCAGGACAACTCACTGAAGAGTATAGTAATGAGGTCACGCTTAGTAGAGTATTTAAAAAGTTATCAAGCTTTAAAAAATCGTAGCGATACAAAAAAATAAAAAAATTGGCCTAGTTTAATAGTCTATTAACAAATAAAAAAAACCACTGAACTTCCTCATTGTAAATGGTGAGTAAACACAAATTGTGGGGACATCATTTCGGGGTTTCACTGAACATAATATATGTGTATTTTTACTCAGCGTACAGTCTAGATGTGAAATTATGTGACCTCAAGAGGTCACATAATTTCGGAGGCTTAAAAGCCTAAATTTGGGATATAAATTACATAATATTTCATTTAAATTTATGTAAAATGTAAAAAATCTTTTTTGCTCTCTTGTAAAAATTATTCTTTCATTTTGGCCTTGCGCCCTTTATACGTATAAAACAAACATTTTGTGGTAAATAGATTGTGATAATAAACTGTAATAGCATTTTCATCAAACATGATGTAGAATTATTCTCCATTTAGCCAGTCATTTTTTAATATTTTTTTTGTACAAAATAAATATTTGCGTTCTAATAATTTAACCAAATATTTTAATTTTGGGGGCCATTTTTAATGAGTTGTAGATAACTCGGTTATTTGAAAATGGGAAACGAGTTGGGTTAGAGTGGGGTTCGAACCTCAGATCTTTGATTCGTGAGCCTGCAACATTAGCCACGGGACTACAGCCCGAATAATTCGATAAAATCCGATTGATACATTTTAAAACAGTCAAGATACAATATTACAAATTTATTTATCTGTTTTGGCACTAGCAATGTAGCGATACTGCATAACACAAAAATGTTGCATATTATATCAGTTGTGTGAATACTAATTAAATTGTGTATCAAATAAAATATATGTACATATAATATGTTATATGTATATAAAATCAGTACAAAAATACATTAAAATATACTCATCACATTCAACAGGACTATAATAACATTAATGTATAAAATATTTCTAATTCTAATTATATAACATTAATTTGAAAACTAGAAGGCCACTGTTAGATTGAGGTATATACTTTAATAAAAATATTTATATGTATATTTTTTAAAAATATTGTTAGCAAATTTTATGTATTATATGTAAATATAAATTTTCTAAGGCACTAATTGTTTAGCCATTCACTTACTTACGTACATAACACTATGTTAATTTAAAATAAAAACTATGTAACATCGATATTCACAGTAAATCATTTCACAATTGAGCCTAACGAAAAGAAAAAAGAATACAGAAAAACTTGTTGAAAAAAGTGCACAAAATAATGCTTTTATCCTAATACATGTATTATGATATAATGTACACTTATTTTTAATTTTATATATAGTGATTCTATATTTTTGTGCAAATTTTCATAGGAACATAAAAATATAATTCAACATTCTCAACTTCATCCTTCTTATTTCTCATTCTTCATTATATACCCATTTATCATGTGCAAATTTTCAGAGGAACAATTTTTATTACTAATATTTAAAGCATTAACTTTGTGGTCAAATATTTTACTAAATGTTATTAAATATTTGTATACATTTGAGACATACTGTGTATAGTTGGTTTTGCATGTTGGTTTAATCGGTGTCCTGATAAAGAAACGGGTACGATTCGAAACCGGTAGACATAGAAAAGTCAGCAAGTGGTTATATGCAAATATTTAATAACATTTAGGAACAATTTTTACTTTAATCAAAGTTATAATTAATGTAAGAACACTGACGTGAATGAGGAAGTACGGGGAATTGGATGAAAAAAAAATTAACTACTTTGAATGATGTCACTAGTTCTTCCGAATCAACGTGTTGTGATAGATTTAGATAGAAGCTAGTTTACCAATCGGCAGAACTCACCAAAGAGAACTTGTGACCCCACACACAGAGTAATTTCAAAATCACAAAACTTTAAAAAAACATGGTGCTAATAATGCGATACATAAAAATATAATATATTTTTTAGCTTAATTTAAAAAAAAACCACTGAACTTCCTCATTATTAAATAATACACCCGAATCTCTTTTAACATAGTGGATACGTTGCACGCAGTACCATGAAAAAAAAGTGTACTAAAAAAATAACAATGGTAGATATGTTTTTAGTATTAAAATCAATTCGGTATTTCAAAAGAATTAATTCGTTTACGATTTATTGTACCTTAATTTTATAAAAAAATATAACACAACAAAATAAAAGAGAATCATTATCCGACAGTAGAAATACCCTTTTACACACGTTTGGTACGACATCACTTGAGATATTCCAGAGTCTGCATAATATTATCGGCGTGTCTATCATTTTGCTTTTTTGATAAATTGTTTCTAATGGGAGCTAGAACTATCCGAAAACCCAATAAAGCACCTAGTTTTATCTGCCCTCTTCGGACGTATGGTATACAAATATGATAAATAATTTTAAAGGTACCGACACAGAAACTTTCATTCTTAAAAAAAAAAAACAAATCAATTCAGTTTTGGGGTGTGGAAAATGGGACAGCCAAATGTCGATTTTTGTTGGGCAAAATTAGTCCGACGTGCAGTTGTCTTTTTCACACAGTATCGGGAGGCATTTCCGAGAGTGACAGAAAAAAATGTTTAAATACCTATTCATTAAAATTGTCTGGCATCACGTATCCTCCTTTAATGCCCAGATGTTTTTTTATTTTAATTTTTGTACTGTGTAAAAAGAGGTTCCGGTATATATGACAATACACATAATATAATGTTATATTTATTCAGCACAGCACAGTAGTGCGTTTGAAACTTTGCCATACAATTTAATGCTCTAATTTTTACCGCGTGCAAGAAAACATTTTTGGTATCCAATTTACCGTACTGCTGAAGTTCCTCATTCATAGATATTCCTTTTAAACTGCTGCTGATAGTCATATAATGCCTGGAAAGTTAATTACTCTCCTGCAATAATGTGTTTACAACATTAGACTTTTTAAAACGAAACCACAGAATTATCGAGGTATACAGAGATTTACAGAACCGACGTTCTATGCGCCATGTGCAGATGAGGAAATAATTATGAGATCAGCAATCACAAAGCACAAATAATTGGGAATATACACATGAGACATTACCTTTTTCATTTACAAAAATATTTGGACACAAAGCCCAAAAATTTAATGTGAAATCGACTCCCAAGAAGAACTAAAACATGGTATTCTACAGGGAACAATATTGGGGCCACTTTTGTTTTTCATATACGTGCATAAATGGACTGTGCAGTTTAAAAGTACAAAGAGAAGTATTGTATTATACGGATGACACTTTATCACCATATTTAATAACTGGCAAAAATAAATGCCTAAAAGGGTGCCATAGTGGTCACAATCCTCAGTTGTGAGTTACCGACTAGGAAAAGAGTTTAAAAAAATTGCATAGTCTAAACAAGGAAAAAACCATGTATGTACTTACTTTTTCAGGTTTCCAACAGAAATCCTCCCTCACAAGATTTATCAATACTTGTGTATCTTTATTGAATTACCTAAATATATATGTGGTTGGGCTCTAAGCCACTCATTTACTGTTATTTATAACAGTTTTTCACTGGCAAATACTAAATTCAACTTTTTACCTAGGGTCGCCACTTGAGGAGTGAACATGGTATCCGTGTAGTTGGGGCAGAACCACCAAGTCCACTAAAAGACTTCTTTTCACTAGTAGATAACTATGGAGTATCACAAGGACTTGCAGACAACCTCGTACAGTGTGGATATATGGAGCCCACTCCTATTCAGAGGCAGGCCATTCCCTGCATGCTGGAGGTATGCAATTCAAATATTAATTAAAATATGTAATATAAATATCGTTAAATATCATTTTGGTAGTATGGAAAATTTGTAAGTGCATAAAAAAAAAAATATTATTTATGTATTATCATTACTGGGACAAATGAAGTTGGATGTTCCGAACCGTAGGTTGAGAAACAATAAAGTGCTGTTTCTAGATCAGCATATAATAAATTATGACCTTAATACACCAATGTCCCATTTTTGTCATATTGTACACTCAAGTCAAGATCTGGACTTTTTAAATGAACGCTACATAAATATTTTTATTTATTTCAACAGAGAGGGAAAACATTATTGAGAGGGGATAATGGACATCTAGACATTTAAAGGGCTTATGACCTGTCATTGGTTGGTTTAAGTGGCCACTTACACACTGTGTAACATTCACCATTCTGCCAATGTTTAAACATCAACATTTCCTCAACTCTTCCATCTGTTGACTTTTGTAAAGTAAAGGAGCTGAAACCTTTATTATGTGAGTGAGATTCATCCGGCTGAACCAAATCACCTACTAGGCAATGCCTGAAAACAATTTTCCAATTTTTATACTTCTTCTTTTATTAGTCCATATCTTGTCTTAATGTCTTGTCAATCCTCTGTTGTTATGTCTCTTATACTTGTAATATTACATCTTTTTTACCTTTATAAATGGACGATGTCCGTTAATCAATCAAATAAATACGTTATGTATGTACTATTATTTAACTAAAACATAAAATTAAAATTAGAGATCTACTAACTCTGCTAGTTAAATGCTATTGCCAATTTCTTCACAAGATGGCATCTTCATTTCGCTTTACCACTAGTGCAGTCACCAAACAATCCATGCAAGTTCCTAAAATGTATTATAGTTGAAGTATGGGGCTAGAGAAAAAAGTGTGAACTAAGGCTGAATGCTGTCAAAATGCAATCTCGAAAAAGCTATTCTTATCACTATCAACAGAATTTAAAAGGGGAAGCTGGCTGAGTCGGGTATATAGAATGGGTGGACGACAGAATAGCTAAAACGTTAATTGCGGGGGATACGTTCTGGACATGGCCGCGATAAACGAAATTTCCTGATCAATGGGGGATTTTTCACGGAATTCCATTGGATATTTTTCAGCAGATTCTATGTCTGCACTAGTTATTTCGCCAATCATTTTTAGGTGATACAAGTTTGATAATTTTTTAAACTAATTAAACCGACCTTTGCCTTCTTTAAAAACTTCTCCATTTTGAGGTTTTAAATGATACCAAAGATTTTTGATTTTGTCTTTTTGATGGTCGCACTGTAGACTCGGGCAATTTGAAATCCCTACTTACAACTGCAAATTTACCTCCATCTTCTATAATTTTTTATTATCTTTAGTTTCTTTTCTAAAGTCACTACATTGTAAAAAATATCACGTTATAACAAATCCGCACTGGCCAGATTGCGACCAACGGGGGTTACCTTATCAGTATTAGGAGATGTAGCATTTTAAAGGAAGCGTATGCAAAGATACTGCAGGATAGTGTTCAATCACTCTGCATACCCTTACAGAGAAACAGAGTAATAGCTAGTTATGTGCTGAGGTCTACCATACTAAGTATCATCAAATTATTTTATACTGTCAAAAGTAAATTCTTCGTCTTCCTTGCTATAGACTTATGTGGTTCTCCAGAGAGTTGTTCCTCCTGCAAGGTGGATTCCCAGCTGTCCTTCCATCTTTTAGGAGGTCTTCCATGAGGATGGGTCCCATGAAGCAGCCTCTCCTTTGCTGTCTACTCCATCGTACGATGTCCTCAACCTCACATATCTCTCTTAATCTAATGTTGCTCTCGTGATCTCTGCTATCATCCTCAGTGTCTTCATCTCGGAAGTCCTCAATTCTGGTTCGGTTCTGACTGTGTCTGCCCTTGCTTCAACGCCATATGACATTATTGGTCTTACCATGCTTTATAAATCCTAATCTTAAAAGTAAATTGTGTCTTCAAAAATTATTTATTTAACAGAGTCGCCAAATCTTAGCGTGCGCTCCCACAGGATCCGGTAAGACTGCCGCCTTCATCCTCCCGGTGCTGCATGCCCTGAAGAGCCCCCAGAAGTGGCCCCGAGCCCTGGTGCTTTGCCCCACGAGAGAACTAGCCAAGCAGATCTACAGAGAAGCTTTAAGACTGAGCGCTGGAACTAATATTGTTGTCAATTTCGTGCCAAAGATTAGCCCAGAAAAGATGGACAGCAAAAAGGCTATTCTCAGAAAGACGGGTAAATGCAGTATTTTCATGTAATTCTATTGGCTTTTAATGCACATTGTTGTATGACCGAGATTGGATAGCGAAAAGAATTTATCCTCTTTTCTTAATCAACGCTACATCAAGGAAATTAGACCATTACTAGTTTTAGCCTCTTGAAATCTGAGGCAAACCCGGCCAATGAAAAAACTTCTTTATAAATTATAAAGGTACTAAAAATAAACCAAAACGATAAAAAAATATATTATTCAAATAAATCCTTTACAAAATGATTTATCTTTCATAGGTTTATCTATTAAAATATTTTCTAACAATGTACCTCGTTATTAGTAAAAATTCTTATTATTAAAACCGAAAAAGTTGCATAACCAGTTATATGATGTATTGTCCAGATGCCATTTTGAATAATTAGATTTTCGATAGAAATAATAACCACTAAAATCTGCCAAAATAATGCTATGTGCTGCTTTTGCTGTAAAGGAATACACTAGAGAGTTAAGTATTGAGAAAAAAATTAACACTAGAGGTTAAAAAAGCTGTATTTATAAAAACAGATTCTAGCTATTTTAAAAAATAGTATAATAAAATAATTTTTAGTTTTTTTTTTTTGTTTATTTATAATCAAATTTTACAAAATCATTTTATGTATATACTCCACTTGATGAAAAGTTTTTCAAAATGTGTTATTGATTTTCTTTGTAGATTTATTAATCAGCACACCCAATCGTCTCTGCTTTTTATTAGACCATGACACTTCACCGCTTAATTTAGAAAGGTATATTAAAAATAACTCTTAATAAACATGTGATATTATTTCCATTTGAATCATTTGTTTTAATTGTTTAAACCTTTTCAGAGTAAAATGGCTGATTGTTGATGAAGCAGATAAGCTATTTGAAGGCTCAGAAGGAAACGAATCTGACTTTAGGCCACAGTTGGACAAAGTTATGAAAGCTTGCGGTGAAGATACAAACCTCTCTCTCTTCAGTGCCACCCAAACGCCAACCGTAGTAGACTGGTGTCGACGGAATATGGACCAACTACTTTGCATCACAGTGGGACAAAGGTAAAACAGATTATGTACAATCTCAGAGTAATAATGTGTAACCTAGAGAGGAGCCCAAACGTAGAAAAACAATTGGTCATTATTTGAATGCGAAAAATCACTAGTAAATTATAAACTTTTTTCTTATAGCAAGTAAACTTTATTAATGTAATGTTTGAATTAAATTCTATATTTTATTTTTTATTCCTACTCTGGAACTCTGATTACTGGAACGGAAATTCTATTTGCTTCCTTCGTTCTTTGCTTGTGATAGATACGCAGCCAGCTAGTAGCAAGTACGTGCTGATGATCGGTACGCGCATGGGGTTTATGTTGCTTTTTATCATTTTTTTATAAGGCGATAGTAAAACTCCTCTGCAATTTATCACGGTTATTATTTGAATTAATATTACATTATTGGTATTCTAAATGTTAGGTATTACGACTGATAATTAATTTATTAAACATAATATATTATAAACATTATTTGGTTAAATTTAAGGAAAACAATGGTTCCATGCGTGTAGAGGTACCTTTACATATCGTTACTGACAATTACCTAATTGATCAAAAAACTTAACTATAAAATGTCAGAGTCAAAATTGTCATGCTTATTCTCAGAAATAGGACCAGTAAATATATTCATTATGGATTTAAATATGCCCTCAGAAATAATTGATTTCAACATAAATAATTAGATACATAAAATTTAAAGTGCTAAATATTTGCTGTGTTATTAATATTTTTATTGGTAAATAAAATAATATACAAAACAATCAAAGTCTACAGATATTTCTCAACACCTTTAAAGGTAATATTTTTTTTAATGTATTAGAATTCTCTGTGTAGCTCTCACGTTTTTTTTCTCTGATTTTTAATGTGTTAATTTTTCAGAAATGCAGCCACCGAACTTGTGAAACAAGAGCTACTTTTTGTAGGAAGTGAAAATGGAAAGTTAGTCGCATTTCGGCAGCTAGTACAGCAAGGATTGAAACCACCAGTATTAGGTAAATATCTTCATGTGAAATAAATAAATCCATATTAGTCTGTTCTGCATTACAAATACATAATATATTTCTTTCTTTCATAAAATTATTTGGACGAAAAAAGTTGTGGCTAACTGTGTTTGCTCACCAATCTATGAAGATATATTAGAAAATGCAGAGATATTTTCGATCATTTCATTCATTGTATCTAATGTTAGTCATACGATGACTAAAGACTAATTGCACCGTAAAATGTTAAGATTTAAAAGTTAAATAATTGTTACGTTTTTTATCAAAAAGTAAGATAAACAATTTGTTTGGTCCATTTTGACCAAATTGTAAAAATTATTCAACTTTAAACATGTTTTGAACCTTCACTTTCTAAAGTGCAACTTGCCCTAACTTAACTATGAAAGTAAGTATAGTATGCTTATTTTAAATTCCAGTAACAACTTAAATCTCCTTGTATCCATATGTTCTTTATAATATGTGTGTATTAACATCATTTTTGACAGTTTTTGTGCAGAGCAAGGACAGGGCAAAACAGCTTTTCAAGGAATTGTTATATGATGGTATCAATGTTGATGTGATCCATGCAGACAGAACACAATTACAGGTATTTAATAAATTCTTATATGTACATTCTGTATTTTTAAAATTATTTTCAGAAAAAAATAAACATTTTAATTGGCTCTCTTCCTTCCGCAAACACCTTAAACCACTGAAGCAAAACCTGATCTCACACTGTTGCTTGACATTCATCTCACTCATTGTAAAAACGCACAAGCAAAACCCGTTTCACTAAAACAAGGGCTATGGACAACCAATGTGACCCTAGCGAGATCCAACTTGAACTCGTTTAGCTGCCCACCCTACTTAATTTACACACCTTAACCAGTACTTAAGTAAATTGAAGAACTCTGTATTATGTATAACTTAGTAATATGTATTTGTGTTTGATTTTTACAGAGGGACAATGTTGTAAAATGTTTCCGCCTTGGCAAAATATGGGTGCTCATATGTACTGAGCTAATGGGACGTGGTATTGATTTCCGTGGAGTTAATCTAGTTATTAACTATGATTTTCCTCCAAGTTCCATTTCCTATGTACACAGGTAATATACTATGCATAAGATGTGTTAAATATAGAAAACAAATACCTCTTTTAGCGCCTGATACCAGCGCCGGATCTAACGGAATCTAGCGCCCCGTCACTTACTGAAAAGACACAAAAATATTCACGTATGTAAATTCATTACATACGTGAATAACCTTTAAAGCAAGTGACTGGTTCTTTATGCCAACTGAACCTATGGTAGCTTCAGCTCTGCCTGACACTTCATAATAAATCCTCGTTTTTAAGCAAATTTGAATAAAAAATGTTTTAATAACTACCTCAACCAAAAAAAACCTATATTGTACATATATTTTTACAATTCTTCGCATGTTTTTCGTGTCAAAATATTTTCCAACGGGTTGAGAGTTCAAAATTGTTATTTTAAAAATTGTCTTAATCATAAAACATTAATAAGAAGAAATTGTATTGTTATGATGACCTCTGTGGTGTAGTGGTTAAGACGCTTGACTCACCCACGGAAGGTTCCGGGTTCGATTCTCGGTGAGACCAAAAAAAAAGTGATTTACCTCAAGCCTGCGTATCCTGTGCTTGTAATTTACCACTGTAATTGGGCCTCCTAGCTTGTGCAAAAAACTAAACATATGTTTCTGTATTTAATCTGTTATTTAACAGAGATAAAAATTAAATTAAAATCAACACTACAGGATTGGTCGAGCAGGAAGAGCAGGACAAACTGGAAGAGCAGTCACTTTTTTCACACAAGATGATGTTCCGAATTTAAAAAGGTATTCTCTAAATAATTCTGATAAATTATTACTTTATTTTAGTACTTACCAGACATCTATACTCGGTATATCTTCCGGATTGACTCACTTATTCAGGTGTAACTTGGAAACCAATTACTCATTGGCGTTAGCATCTACTAGATGTCAATACTTGGTAGTGACGAGTCACGTTATTATTTACTCATGTATAATTAGCAACCCTTCCATTCTATGAATTTTCGGACCACTCTTCGTAATTCAATCTATTCCCCTTTCTAAAGGGGTGTTAATCATTATTACAATGGGGACTTATTATTTTCTCTGAGAAAAATAATCCCTGCATTGTTTAGTGAATTGGTCAACTGACTAGCAATCAGAAAAACCGAGGTAGGAGTCCTGAAGTAAAAAAAATAAACTCTTGATTTGGTTATAACATCGGTTATGAAATTCTCAAAGCTATTTACAATAAAATTGTGGCCCTATTTGATGGCGGTTTATCGACACATTATTTTTTCAAACAGCATAGTGGTGGTGATGAGGCAGTCGGGATGTGATGTTCCAGAGTATATGTTAACCCTTAAGCAGACCAGGAAAAATAGAAAACAACTTCTTAAATATGCTCCCAAGAGACAAGATATATCCACCGAACTACCAGAACGAAGAGGCATGAAGTAAGGAAAATATTACATATATTTTTTAAAAACTTAAATAAGTTTGTAAGTAATAATTCTTGATGGAAGTTCATTGTAATTTATTATAAAAATAAAAGACGAGTGATACTTTAATCCACAAATTTGGAATATTCAGTGACCGGTAAGTTTGGAATATCCAGTTCAATGTATTTATACAAAACGGAGGTAAGGATAGAGAATTCAAAATTACAATAAAAGTAAATTAAATAACGTTATTTTTATCTCAAGGATCATTATCAATTTTTTTTCGGGTTAACTAATGAGTTGATATAATGCTATTTTAATGAGTTTAAGTATTTTATTTAAGGATGGGACACTAAAAATAAAATACTTAAACTCAATTTTTTTTCGGGTTAACTAATGAGTTGATATAATGCTATTTTAATGAGTTTAAGTATTTTATTTTTAGTGTCCCATCCTTAAATAAAATACTTAAACTCATTAAAATAGCATTATATCAACTCATTAGTTAACCTGAACATTTTTTGATAATGATCCTTATGATAAAAATAACATTATTTAATTTACTTTCATTGTAATATTGAATTCTCATCCTTACCTCTGTTTTGTATAAATACATTGAACTCCTTAATAAAGATACCAGTCTCGAAGATGAAACCGGTCACTGGATATTCCAAATTTGTGGATTAAAGTATCACTCGTCCTATAATAGATATATGTTTTACTTTAATTGAAGCGTAAGACTAGATCACTTTACCATCCATAAAACACAAATGATCCGGATACACTGCGATTGGAGCACCAATGCAGTGCCCTATGCATCACATATGCGGATAGGGAAATTATGATGCTATTTTTGTGATTTAGTGCAGCGTTTTCCAACCTTTTTAAGCCTGCAGCGGACTGGTGAAAATAGAAGAAAAAATAGGGTCTTTCACATTTTTTTATTTTCAAATTAGCAAAAAATTACAATGGTGACGGTATTAATATTTTTTTTGTGTGAAATTGGATAAATTTTCTACAAAGGTTTAAAATACATATGCATAATTTGAATTTCTTCTTTTTTTTAATAAATATTTGCGTTCTTATGGTTTACCTAAATGTTTCATTTTGAGAGCCATGTTCAATGAGTTGTAAAGAACTCATTATTAGAAAATGGGATCAAGTTGGAGTTGAGTGGGATCCGAACCACGGCCCTTTGAGCCTCGAGTCCGAGACACTAGCCACGGGACTACAACCTGATCAATTAATTAACGAGTTACTCAAGAACGAGATGTTACAGCCTCTGTGGGATAAACGGCACATATGACGTTTTGGCGCCAAACTTGAACGCAATGTTTATTTGAAGGGCAGTCGGCGCAGGACGACAAGTATTTCTGCGGCCCGGCGGGAAATCTCAACAGACTGGTGGCAGTTAGGAAACGCTGATTTAGTGTGTAAAAAAGATTTTGTAAAATATATTAATTTTTTTACTTTGTAAATAATATGTTCCCTTTCCTTAGACGAAAATTTGGGGACAAACAAGACAACAAGGACTCCAAAAAACGAAAAACAAGTGACTCTGGAAATCCTAATAAGGAAGAAAATATGAAACCTAGAAAAGTTATTGCCAAGAAGAAACCGCAGTTTATGAAGAAGGCTCTCGGAAATAAAAAGAAAGACAATGAAAAACGTGCAACCAAGAATAAGAAATTTAAAGGCAGTAAAAATAAATTTCATAAAAAAGGAATGAAATAATTAGCTATTATTATTTTATGTATGTGAAAAATAAATATACATAATATTCTAAATAAAAATGTTTTTTCATTATCACATTTATTACGACTTGCATTTTAGAATAAAACTATTTACATATAAATTACATTGTGAATGTAAAACAAGTAAATTCATAAACAAAATGTATATTATTATTCTTTAGATATTAGAGGTATGAACCTAACATTTTTTGGATATAATACAAAACTGACAATAATTTAAATGATATTCAAATATTTACAACAGATTTTATTACCACTATGTAAACACTTTTTTGCAGAAATATATTATAGCAAAACCCCTAAATTACATTCTTCAAGGGACCGACAAAAAAAATGTGAATGGAGGGAAAATGCAAACTGAGGGTAGAGAAAAAAATACATTTAGTAAATGATTTTTTATTAGAAAAGTTATGGAACGATGTTTGAACCATTTTTAATAGCATTTTCATAAATAATAACATGTCCGTAAACCACAATAATCCGTCTTTAAAATTACAACTAAAACATGAAAATGGCGGCAATAAATGTTCGTAAAACACAATAAACTGTCTTTGAAACTTTGAAGTTACAAATTTCTCATACCAATAACTTGGTATAACGATAGAGACTAACTTCAGACCTGCTTCAGACTCTTGGGCTGTCAATTTTCGGCATGGATTGCAAAATTCTTTGATGTTAATTGTTGGGGGAAAAAACGTAAAAATGGGTTTTAAATGTACTAAAAAATACAAAATATAATAATGGGACTTAAATAATGAGTTTCAGTTCCAAAGAAAATTTTATATTAAACATGTTTTCTTACACGCAGTAAAAATTTAATTGTACAGCAAAGTTTATCTAAATTGCATGAAAAAATTCATGCGAATGAACTACTTTAAACGACATCAAAAGTTCTTTTTAATCAACCAGTTAATAGTGTTGCGATAGATTTCCGGTTTCCGGGAAACCAACCAGGACAACTCACTGAAGAGTATAGTAATGAGGTCACGCTTAGTAGAGTATTTAAAAAGTTATCAAGCTTTAAAAAATCGTAGCGATACAAAAAAATAAAAAAATTGGCCTAGTTTAATAGTCTATTAACAAATAAAAAAAACCACTGAACTTCCTCATTGTAAATGGTGAGTAAACACAAATTGTGGGGACATCATTTCGGGGTTTCACTGAACATAATATATGTGTATTTTTACTCAGCGTACAGTCTAGATGTGAAATTATGTGACCTCAAGAGGTCACATAATTTCGGAGGCTTAAAAGCCTAAATTTGGGATATAAATTACATAATATTTCATTTAAATTTATGTAAAATGTAAAAAATCTTTTTTGCTCTCTTGTAAAAATTATTCTTTCATTTTGGCCTTGCGCCCTTTATACGTATAAAACAAACATTTTGTGGTAAATAGATTGTGATAATAAACTGTAATAGCATTTTCATCAAACATGATGTAGAATTATTCTCCATTTAGCCAGTCATTTTTTAATATTTTTTTTGTACAAAATAAATATTTGCGTTCTAATAATTTAACCAAATATTTTAATTTTGGGGGCCATTTTTAATGAGTTGTAGATAACTCGGTTATTTGAAAATGGGAAACGAGTTGGGTTAGAGTGGGGTTCGAACCTCAGATCTTTGATTCGTGAGCCTGCAACATTAGCCACGGGACTACAGCCCGAATAATTCGATAAAATCCGATTGATACATTTTAAAACAGTCAAGATACAATATTACAAATTTATTTATCTGTTTTGGCACTAGCAATGTAGCGATACTGCATAACACAAAAATGTTGCATATTATATCAGTTGTGTGAATACTAATTAAATTGTGTATCAAATAAAATATATGTACATATAATATGTTATATGTATATAAAATCAGTACAAAAATACATTAAAATATACTCATCACATTCAACAGGACTATAATAACATTAATGTATAAAATATTTCTAATTCTAATTATATAACATTAATTTGAAAACTAGAAGGCCACTGTTAGATTGAGGTATATACTTTAATAAAAATATTTATATGTATATTTTTTAAAAATATTGTTAGCAAATTTTATGTATTATATGTAAATATAAATTTTCTAAGGCACTAATTGTTTAGCCATTCACTTACTTACGTACATAACACTATGTTAATTTAAAATAAAAACTATGTAACATCGATATTCACAGTAAATCATTTCACAATTGAGCCTAACGAAAAGAAAAAAGAATACAGAAAAACTTGTTGAAAAAAGTGCACAAAATAATGCTTTTATCCTAATACATGTATTATGATATAATGTACACTTATTTTTAATTTTATATATAGTGATTCTATATTTTTGTGCAAATTTTCATAGGAACATAAAAATATAATTCAACATTCTCAACTTCATCCTTCTTATTTCTCATTCTTCATTATATACCCATTTATCATGTGCAAATTTTCAGAGGAACAATTTTTATTACTAATATTTAAAGCATTAACTTTGTGGTCAAATATTTTACTAAATGTTATTAAATATTTGTATACATTTGAGACATACTGTGTATAGTTGGTTTTGCATGTTGGTTTAATCGGTGTCCTGATAAAGAAACGGGTACGATTCGAAACCGGTAGACATAGAAAAGTCAGCAAGTGGTTATATGCAAATATTTAATAACATTTAGGAACAATTTTTACTTTAATCAAAGTTATAATTAATGTAAGAACACTGACGTGAATGAGGAAGTACGGGGAATTGGATGAAAAAAAAATTAACTACTTTGAATGATGTCACTAGTTCTTCCGAATCAACGTGTTGTGATAGATTTAGATAGAAGCTAGTTTACCAATCGGCAGAACTCACCAAAGAGAACTTGTGACCCCACACACAGAGTAATTTCAAAATCACAAAACTTTAAAAAAACATGGTGCTAATAATGCGATACATAAAAATATAATATATTTTTTAGCTTAATTTAAAAAAAAACCACTGAACTTCCTCATTATTAAATAATACACCCGAATCTCTTTTAACATAGTGGATACGTTGCACGCAGTACCATGAAAAAAAAGTGTACTAAAAAAATAACAATGGTAGATATGTTTTTAGTATTAAAATCAATTCGGTATTTCAAAAGAATTAATTCGTTTACGATTTATTGTACCTTAATTTTATAAAAAAATATAACACAACAAAATAAAAGAGAATCATTATCCGACAGTAGAAATACCCTTTTACACACGTTTGGTACGACATCACTTGAGATATTCCAGAGTCTGCATAATATTATCGGCGTGTCTATCATTTTGCTTTTTTGATAAATTGTTTCTAATGGGAGCTAGAACTATCCGAAAACCCAATAAAGCACCTAGTTTTATCTGCCCTCTTCGGACGTATGGTATACAAATATGATAAATAATTTTAAAGGTACCGACACAGAAACTTTCATTCTTAAAAAAAAAAAACAAATCAATTCAGTTTTGGGGTGTGGAAAATGGGACAGCCAAATGTCGATTTTTGTTGGGCAAAATTAGTCCGACGTGCAGTTGTCTTTTTCACACAGTATCGGGAGGCATTTCCGAGAGTGACAGAAAAAAATGTTTAAATACCTATTCATTAAAATTGTCTGGCATCACGTATCCTCCTTTAATGCCCAGATGTTTTTTTATTTTAATTTTTGTACTGTGTAAAAAGAGGTTCCGGTATATATGACAATACACATAATATAATGTTATATTTATTCAGCACAGAGAGCAAGCACATACATATATTTTTAAAGATTAATTTATTTACAATTAAAATTTTTGTATTTATTTATTCATGCATATTTATTCATCATTCAATATTAAAATTGTACATATTTTGCTTGTACGATATTTCACAGAAATTGTAATCTCTAACACCACAAAATGGCTGTAAAAATCATATGATACACAAAATTATTTTGTGAAAAAAATCATTTATGTAATAATTTACATACTTGCATCATTATGGCCATTAGGCCTTTTTAAATTAAATAATAACAAGATATATACATGAACATTTAATTGACTTTTCAAAAGGCAAAATCCTATAGTTAGAAAAATCTTTGTAACTATCAACGGATTCCATCAATTGGATATAATATAAGCTCTGCATCGATATAATATAAGATATGTCTTAATATTTAGGATACTATAGAATTTTATGTATTTCATATAAGTTTTATTTTAAACAAGTATAGATTAAAATTGTACATCAATTTTGAACGTAAAAAGATTATTTATTGAGTAAGAAATGAAATGTAATTTGTTTTTCTTAAAACCAGTAATTTTGGCTCAATTCGGACCAATGCAGACGTTTGCTAATTATTTATCTGTTATCAGAAAACATATTAATGGTTAAATCGTCAGGTTTCTGAAACAAATTGGTAACTACATTTTACTAGTTGTGAGATATCGCAATTTTAAAGCTCATCTCAAATAAAAAATTAGTTCTAAAATATGACACATTTAAAAAAATAAAAAAATAACAAATATTATTTAATGCAAGTTGTGAAGAAATCAAATTCTCTGGAAATTTGTAGGTACCAAATTGTGCCAGAAACCCGGCGATTTAAGGTTATTTTTGCCTCTGGCGAATCTCAAATGTACAGATCATTGTGGCAAATATTTATCTTAATTTCAGTCTGTTTGTCTCACTCACACAACCAATCGCAGGGCAGCTTTGGCATTTTACTGGCGGGCCATGGCAAGTAGCCTGCACTTTTAAACACCCAGTAGTCATACGATACCTTAGTTACCAGCCCAAGAAGAAGGAGGATTTCTAGAGCGATAACGTAGAAGATATAGTCAGTCCAATCTCGCTGCTGTTGACACATTTTGCTTTCGACTAGTTCGATAACTCTTACCGGAGTATTCTCGCAATATATCTGTTCGTAGTCCGGAATGTATTTTACTTTGTCGATCAACCAGACCTGAGGTGAAAGATAAAGAGTAAACAAAAAATAGTTATCAAGATAATCTCTTTATTTTATATATGTGTAGAGAATTTTAAAGGCTTTGTAATCATTAAATTAAGTGTTTTTTTTATTTATTTGTTTTATTGCAACTAAGCCAAAAAAAAATCAAAATATTTTTATAGTGCTATGATATCTATGATGCTATGAAGTTTTGTAATTTTGAAATTACACCACGTGTGATGTCACAAGTTCTGATGATTGGTCAGTTGGCTTCCTTTAACCAGAAATCTATCACAACACAATCATTGGTTGATTCGGAAGAATTAGTGACATCAAATTAGTTAGTTTTTATAAAAATCATTTTTATTTTTTTATATATTTTCAATAAACTTCAGCATACAATTAAATGCTGTAATTTTTATAGCGCGTAAGAAAACATTTTTTATATCCAATTTCCTGTAACACTGAACTTCCTCATTAGTAAAGAATTCACTTCTTTCTTTTCCTTAATCCATTAAACTTCATTACATAGATAATAATGTACTTCTGAGAAGGAATGTGAAAATCATGATCATCATTTCAAAAAACTTTATTTTATAAGTTGATTGATTATCCATTCGACCCAAAAACATAAAATATATCATTAAAATAATTTATTCATGCAAATTACCTTTAATTCTTTAGCTGATGTACAGTCACAGTGCAAATAATTATTAGCCAAATGAATAGTTCTAGTGTACCAATTTCTATCAAAGGTATTAGAGAGAATGTATGTGGGAATCTGTAAGTAAAAAAAGGGTTTATTATATAATAAGTCAATTTGAATGTGTTATGGAAAATAATAGGCCATGGAAACTGTAAATGTTTTTTATCTATTCAATTTTAAAAGTTAAACCAAATTTACTAAACCCAATACACTTGAATAAAAAAGTGTTCGACGCATCCATACTCCCTGTTCTCACCTATGGGTTCGAAACGTCACCCATTGGCCATTAATAAAAGAATTATACACAAGCTTAAGGGTGATGCAAAGAGTGATGAAAAAAAGAATGTTAATCTCAGAGATCGCAAGATGAATCGGTGGATTAGGGAAAACCATTGGGTAGCTGAAATAAAATCGGGCGGGTCATGTTTCTCAGATGTCAGATGGACAAAAAGTGATGGACTAGAGGCCAAGAACAGAATGCAGAAGTGTGGGGAGGCCCCAGACCAGATAGTCCGACGACGTCAGAAGAGTTAGAGGTCCAAAGTGGCAAAGGGTGGCAGCTAACAGGTAATTGTGGAGGTCTAAATGGGAGGCCTTTCTTCAACGCGGGACTCAAGAAGAAGGCTGAGTAAAGTAAACCAAATTACTCTGGTTTTATACTTACAGATTTGAGTTTGTTAGCTCTGAGAGAGAGAACCATGAAATTGTCGATAAACTTTGTTCCTTCAAGTTCCATGATAGACTGGATATTGTTATAATCAGCGTGAAGTACCCGCATTTGTTCATAGGAAGGATGATCTGACAGAGGTGCGAGAGAAGTTATCTGGAAATAAAGTTAATAAAGTGCTCTCAAAATATGAATGTAACAAAAACGAGCGAAACATAAAATCGTGTAGCCTAAGCCATTATTTAAAACAATATTATATGTTGTTCCTTTTCGAACTTCCATTGTTAATTGTGTGCAGAACGTCAAACAGCGTTATAAACGGTTTTAGAACTCTCCTCCCTGTATTTGAAATAGGGGTCAGTGCTATAATATATAAGCTCCTGACGTCGTAGTTTTCGTCCTCCAGGCCCAGGTCTTTGAAGAGCCTGGCTACTGTGTGAGGGCGAGAGTTCTCATTTGTTTAGACTGTTTATTTTCCACTGTAGTAGATCACCGCAGCTAAATAACGGCACTCACTGCTCACTTTAATTAAGGTGATATCTCTAGTATCATTAAGACGGCCGTCTTACCATAGCTTGACATCATAGTGTTTTTATATTTTGTTACAAATCAGAGCAATAACTTACATTATTATAAGATACATTAAGCTGAATGGTGTTGGGCGGTAGCTTGTGTGGAAGTTCCTTGAGTTGACGATTGGAGCAGTCTACACCGACAGAAAAGGTGGTCGGTTTCCCTTGCACTATGTCCACTCGGACCATGTCACAGGAACACTTCACTACACCTGACGACACTTCCGGGCAGTCATTCTTGAGCTGAAACAAACATTTTAAAGAAAATATCTCATAAGCAGATAAAATGCTTTTGTGTTAATTCACCAATAAATAAAATATAAATATGTATATTTTTTTATTTAAAAAAAATAATGGGCTCACAAATAAACATGACAGTACAGGTATTCAAAGGTTTCATAAGTCTATGTTAATGTGTTAGTGCCTGTCAGTGAACCAAGTAAACATACAAAGTTGGTTTGTGTTACTAGACACACTAGAAAATTTTATTTCAAAACTTGCCTGCACACATAAGCAAAGGTTTACTAAAAATTTGAATGAACTGTACATGCCTGCCCAAATTTTTCTTATCTTTTAACTCTTAAAAGGTTGTGCTAAAAAAATCCTTCGGGCGCGGTGCTGTAACATTGTGCTACATCAAGAAAAAGATGGAATATTCTGAAGTTTACGCATTTGAAAAAAAAACATAGAGATATACTGTTTAATAATTCCTTTTCCATAATTTATAAAAATAATAGTAAAATTTAGGCCTGTTATAGCAAAATAAATAAAAAATCATAAATACGCCGGTTATTTAACAAGCGTGCACTCCCGCTCGCTGTCAATAACCAACCGAATAACGAATGTGAAAACTTACACGGCTGATGTTGTCTTTGTCTTACGCATGGTACAAGTATCTATCGTGCTATCTAGGTGTTGTTGTCTCTTTAACACAAACACCGGCCACAGAGCAGCGTCTCTGTCTTCCTGTTATAAGTTCTATCTTCGTGCTCTCTCTTGTTGGTGTCACTTTATTTTTATTTTATTTTATTTATTGGGGATATCAACAGTAATACATGTAACAAGAATACAACAAATAAAATATACAGAGAATAAAACCAATGACAGATATCCACAGAAATACATTAAATACACGTACAATACATACTAGTGTGTTTGTGTGAGTGTAAGTGAGTGAGAGGGTGGGTGTTATATTGGAATGAGGGTGGACATGTGTGTAAATATTGCACAAGTGTCAAGTGTCGAAAATATAAATATATTTAAAATATTAAGAATTAGAGATAAAATATAATAAAATAAAATAAGATAAAATAAGACTTTATTATTGAAACTAAGTACAAGACAAAAAAGTATGTTTTAAGACGCGCATTTTAAATGTTATTTTTTTACAATCAAATGGATCAATAAGGGGAAAGTTAAAATTATATTCACTAGCAAAACGTATAAGTATAAGTGGAGAGTTCTGGGCATAGTTCGTACGAACTGCTGGCAGATGAAATAGAGAGCTCGACGTTTCATTGATATAATAATTCTTCGCATAGCAAGGATAAATATTTTGTATTAAAATCCTGCATATTTATACAAATTTTACTTTCCAAATCCGGTATAAAAATTACGAAATAAAGATTACAAAAAATACAACTTCACCTTATAAAAAAATAAGAGAGATATATCAAGTCTAGTATCCTATGTGGACTTGTGTTGCACCACGGCCACACATGAGTTTTGTAGTACACCGGAATCCTATTTAACATGGCTAATAAATTCCAAGCAATACCGAGTAAAAAAAAACATGTAAGGAAAGTATATTAAAATATAAAATATGGGTGGATCTTGCATATAAATTAATTCAGAATATTAAAAAATAAAATTTCATTGGTGTATCTTAATTTTATTTTGAAAATTTATTTTAATAAGAGATGGCAAAGATTATCACTATCATTATCCAACAATTGATGTTCCAATTTACGTTCATTTAATACATAGTGGACCTTACTAATTAACTCGGGGTAAAAATACGCCTAAGTATAGTGGTATATTACATATATCCTCTCCCTCATTCATTCACGCATACACACATTCACATACACATGAATACAAACGTCACACAAATACAATTACTAAACTTCTTTTCTTAAATATTATGTGTCATTATATTTACAGTGGATTTTTTTAATTGGCTTTAGCATTGTTAAGATTTTTCTACTTATTTTGTTTATGTAATAGCTGTAAAAATCCCAAATCAAATAAAATAAATAAATAAATAAATATTTCTAATGATATATTCCCACCCAAATTATACCACTGTACTTAGGTGTAACCTTATGCCAAGTTTATGAGTAAGGCCCAGTTTACATCACTTGTGATAAACAGAGCCTTCCATATTTAGATTTAGATTTTAGATCTCTCTACGCCTATTGAGTAGTGTAGGTAAGTCCAAAAATGGATATGCAGTATTACTGTTTGAAAAAAACTTAAATTTTTTGCACTGTGTTATTTTGAAACCATGTCAAACGGGAGTCCCGTGTATTAGCAATGTTAAAACTGACAAAAAATATTGATTAAATAATGTATTTACCTCATGTATGACTTCCACCTGCCTTATAGGAACCAGTTCAGTTGTGTTGAACCAGTGAAAGGTTTTGGAAGATGTGCAAAATGTTGTATTCACATTAATGAAGTTTAAATGGCCATGATATCTCTCAAGAGCATCCAGCACACTCCGACAAAGCATTTCATTGTTACCTGAAATTCATTATATTTCAAATACGACAATATATTAACACAGTAAAAAAATATCATTAGAAAATATTTAATGAAGATAAATACATATACATGTAGACTTAGGAGTTTATAATAAATTTAAAGATTTAAGTTTACAGCTGATGTAAAAAATATTATCTAAAAAGATTCTTCTCTTTTCACATCCACTCCTAAGTGGAGCATGTGGACACCACTAGATGCCTCCTGGAGACCCTATCGCCAGCCAGCACTCTCGCATCGTTCCGCATCAATCCGGCTTCCCTCAGTTCGGTCGAATAAAGCTGAAAGATCATCATCGATGGCCATCTAGGACAGAGGGAGCCCGCAGGTGTAAAGAAGAGGCAACTTGGGTTAAGGCTCTCCTGAAGCATCCGCAGCGCGTGTCCATGCCAGATCCACTGTCGCACCCTCAAAATGCTCGAGTCTTGTACGTCTGTTTTCAGATTTCAATGTTAGTAATGAAATCTAACCATCTTATACCTAATATTCTCCTCAAGCACATGCTATCAACACTCAGGAGTAGTGAATTTTGGTAAGGTACCAGGATACTGGCATTAAACAAGAGATGAAAACATTTTCCATGATAAAAAGTCCATTATTTAATTACAAGAAATGAAACAATTGTAAGAATAATGATTCTTTACAAATAAATAAATGATTTACTAAAATACTATATGGCAACAATATTATGCTTGATAATGTATGTCTACTTTGTCTCGCTTCGGCAGTACATATACTGAGTCTATAATATAGTTACATAAACCTATAAATTAAATTGATTCAGAGTGAAAGGATTAGGCAAGATATGGTTAGAAATCTTAGAAATTAGGTAAGAGATATTTTAAAGGGCTGATAAAATGAGGGCCATTCACAATACTATATAATATATTATAAGAACATTTAAATTTATTTTATTTCATTGTTAAAAAAAACTCATTTTCTTCATCTTTTAAGAGATCCTAAGATCTGTGTTACAGAAAACTAGATGTTCTTCTTAGATGATGAGGTCCAACTGTTCCTCCATCTCTTGAGTGGTCTTCCAGGCCGACGTTGTCCAGATGGGATTTCATCGGCTGCAGTGTACACAAGTCGGTCGCTGCTCATTCTTTCCACGAGGTCCTTCCAGAATTTTCACCTTAATTTTTAAAAAATAAACAAAAATATGTTACCTCTTATATCAAGAGCGAAGTCTCGCTGGCGTCCATTAAAGTGTGGCATAGATTTTAAGTTGTTTCTAGACATATCCAAAGTGGTCAAATTATATAGATTCACTAAGGCACGCGGGGCTATTAATTGTAGTCCATTGTTTGATATGTTAAGACAACTTGGTGCTGAAATTTTCTTGAATTCACCTAAAAATGAAATACCAAGTGAGGTCTCTTAACAATACTCAGACCATCTTTAGTAATAGGGAAATATCACAATTTTTTAAAAATAATTTAAAATTAATAAGAGTCTATGAAATACTGACGAGTAGAACAAAAAAATTACTACTTATAAGTAGCATTAAAAATATATTTTAATTTATAATTTTGAATTCCCACAAAAACGGTCTATTGCATTGGCCATTTGCAATTTTGACGTCACAAGTATCAAGGCCAAATATGTTGCGTTTTTGTAGGGACATATTTTTTAATATTTTTTTTTTAAAGTTATGTATGAAAACATATCTCCACAATATCCATATTGATTTTTCTAAATCTATTTTATTTATTTTAATCGGATTTGAAGTATGTGATATTTCTCTATTATTTGTATGTCCAATTATATGTTCAGTATTTACCGACAATAGTTTTTATACTGCCATCTGTAATGGACATTGAACTAAGTCTTCGCCACAAAGCTTGGGAGACGTTTAGATGGTCTAGGGTGGCATTAATAATGTGTACATTAGTAATGTTTTGCCGCACTGGAACAAAAAGAGAAAAGCGATTAATGTACCTACAGAAATAAAAGCAAACATCTTACACAAATCAGGATATGTAGTTACGTATTCTAGTAAATTTTAAAATTTAAAAAAAATTTTTGTTTTCGCTAAATTAGTTTTGAAAAATTGACACCAATCTTAATGAATATAAGTTTCAGGAAAGTTTCAGGAGCGAGCACTTTCATTGTGGTTTCTGTTTCACCCAAATGGTTTATATTCAAGGGGAGCTCAGGTACAAGCTTCACTCTTAAGCAGAATAAATGTACAATGTTTTGAGTATGTCCAAATCTTTGTAGACAGACTGGGTTTCCTCCCGAGGGAGTTATTCATATAAATTTGTTGCAACAGAGAGGGAAAACATTTTTGAGCAAACTAAACTAAACAAACAAACTTTGGACATACTCAAAACATTGTTGATTAAACTAACTGGTATAGGAAGAAGTACAAAAAATTGTTTTCAGGCGTTGCCTGGTTCAGCCGGATGAATCTCACCCACACGAGAAAGGTTTCAGCTCTTTAACTTCACAGAAGTCAACAGATGGAAGAGGTGAGGAAATGTAAATGTTTAAACAAAGGCTGAATGTTACACAGTGTGTAAAGTGGCCACTTAAACCAGCCAATGACAGATTATAAGCCCCGTAAATGCCTAGACTTCCATATTTCCTTATCAATTTTTTTTCCCTCTCTGTTGCAACAAATTTAGATCAGAATAAATGTACATTGTATTTTCCACGCCACCGTTACTAGGTCGTACAGACAGAAGAGTACATTACTTATTCAAATATAATAAAGCACTTATACAAGCGGTAATAGGAGTTTACCGGAATGTGTTAATTGTATGTATTGAGCTAAGGAGATAGTCAATATTGACAAGCACATAATGGAGTGAAACGATACTTTAATCAATTCAGTAACCACTATTGGTTACACTGCAGAAAAAAAAAAAAAAACAAGCTCTTATACTTTTCCACATCGGCTCCTAAGTTAGCCATGGCTAGTTTTTGTAAATTCATCAAAATTTGTGTGTTTTTTAGTCCATCACAAGAACTCCTCCGAAAAGGTAAGTAGTAGATGAAAAATTTTGACATGCCATTCAAGATGTAACCTCTAGATCAACCATACTATTTTCAAGACAGATTTTTCTTGACATGCTTTAGTATAAAACAAAACTTTTTAGCGGAAGTCGTAGCAACGTAAAATTAAGAACCAACATTAAACATACAAAATACTAATGATGGACTAATACTTTTAATACTACATAATGGACTTAAACACTACAACGACCTACCTTACTACTTGAAAACTTTTACAGGAGACAAATTTAAAATCAATCTGAAAAAGCACATGCTGACTGAACTAACTAGACTAGACGAGACATAAAATGACTAGACAATATTAAATTTCTAATGTAACCCTAACGGGTTTTTTAAAATTGTAAATAAATAAAAAATGCCATTTCTAGATCAACCATCCTGTTTTCTTTTAATAGATAAGAACAGGTAAGATAGATAATGGCTTAGACATCAATTACAATGCTTCATCATCACTATTCCCATACCCACACTTAATGATGCATAGGGAAACGAATTGATATATCGATCCCATCGAATTCAGTACTAATGCATTTATAGGGGTAGGCGCTAGAAATGTTACCAACTTCACGCTGTTGTAGCAACCAAACGGCTAATGACAATGTGCTCATGTTTTGACACGTGTCAGTCTGTTATATTGTTAATAATTCTACCGAAGCATATCTTTTTACGTCACAGTTAAAAAAAGTTATCGAAATGGAATTCAAACTCAACAGTGTTATTGCTCTGTATTTGGCTGGAAAATCGCAACCAGCCATTATTAATGAGCTACGACATTTACATGTGAATAAAATGTTTGTGTATCGGAACATTTCACGTTACAATGATACTGGTAGCATAAAAAAACGCAATGGAGGTGGACATCCAAAAACAGCAACATCGACAGAAATGGCTCGAAAGGTGAAGGTCAGAATTCAACGTAATCGTAATCAAAGCGCAGTTTAATTGGCGAAAAATCTCAATCTGTCAGCTCATAGCATCGGGCGCATATTAAAAAATGAACTACGATTGAAGCCCTACACAATACAAAAAGTGCAAAATTTAACGCCTGCACAAAAGGCAGCAAAGGTGTTAAAACACTTGTACGTTGGTGGCGTGCTAGAAAATTTGGTATTTTCTGATGATTTTTTTTACGGTTCAGCAATATGTAAACAAATAAAACGATCATGCCAATTAAAAGACAATTTAGATCAGCGAATTGCTCTGCGAAAGCATGCGCCTGCATCAGTGATGGTTTGGGCCGCGCTAACTGCCACAGGACGCTCACCACTCGTTTTCATTGAACAGGGCGTAAAGGTAAATCAGCAAATCTACCGTGAAAAGATTTTAAATGATGCGTTGTTACCTTGGGCACGTAAAAAATCGATAGAAATCATTGGACGTTTCAAGAAGACTCAGCACCATTCCATAAAGCCCGTAAAATCCAACGTTTTTTACAAGAAAAAGTTCCCAGCTTCATTTTATCACAACAGTGGCCTCCATATTCCCCGGACCTAAACCCAATGGACTTTTCCATATGGTCCATTCTAGAGGCCAAAGAATCAGCTAAAAAATATGAGACGGTCGACGCCTTAAATATTGCTCTTCGCCCAGAATGGGACAAAATACCATCAGCCCACATTCGTGCAGCGTGTGAAGCCTTCTTGAACAGACTCGATGCTTTTATCCGCGCTAAAGGTGGCTACATCGAACAATAACACATTAAAATATATATATACTGGAGTTTTAAATTAAAAAAACCAAATTGCCAAAATTACAGAATTTTTAATTGGTAACACTTCGAGTGCCGACCCCTGTACTAAGACTTTTTTAAAAGCGAAAAAACACCACAAGCCAGGAGGCCTAATTACAGTGGTGAATCACAAAACACCCAGGCTTAAGAAATATCATAATTCATTTTTGTGTTCTCATCGGGAATCGAACCCGGAGCCTTCCGTGCGTGAGTCAATCATCTTAGCCTTTACACCACGGAGGCCGCCATTTATGTTGGATGCATCTCATTTGAGAAAATATACAAATGAAATTTATTTGTAAAGAAATGAACAAATGTTATGATGATACTTATTAGCATTTATAAACATTGTCTGCTACTGCATAGAGGTTTTTGTTTACAATCTGCTTTGAGTAAATGATAAACTGGTTACACAAATCATCAAGTTGAAGACATAAATAGATTCACCTAAGCATATTTTTATCAATGTTTACATAATTCTAGTTAAGACACTAAGATTTAGATCAGATTTAGCAGAGATTTTTTTGTCTTTTCAGTATTTTCTATGGAATACAGTTCTATGTGAAATAGAACCAGAACCAGAACCCTGGACGAGTTTTTTCGCCTCAATGGCAACTCTCAGGTAAAAATCCTGAAATACAAAATCGAACAATGAAAAGTCCGCCTCGTGGAGTAGCGATTGCCGCATTCGCCCAACACGCAGGTCTTGAGCTTGATTCCTGGAAAGGTCCACACAGAATATTTGTTTTTAAAGGCAGTTTTACGCTGTAATATTTTATTGTCCATGGACTTATCTGATCTAATCACCTTAAAATGCTTTGATTTAACAAATGCAGTGCCTTATACACTACCAGGTACAGATAAGAGGTTGATGATGATGATAGTTATAACCTGATCTATTGAAATTTATTCTCTTTTGAATCGAACCCAGGATCTCAAGCATGGTAGGTGAACGCTACAATCACCAATGGCGATTTTGCCGTTAAAGCTAGGGTTTCCTAGGACAGCGGTGACCGTATCTTAACGGCCGTAGTGAACGGTGATGCAGTGGACAGCCGTCGTTACGGTGACTAGAGAGTGATTTCTTAGGAAAACGGTGTTGTTAAATGTTATCAACACCGTTTTCCTGGGAAATTACTCTCTAGTCACCGTTACGACGGCTGTCCACCGCATCACCGTTCACTACGGCCGTTAAGATACGGTCACCGCTGTCCTAGGAAACCCTAGCTTTAGGCACATGAGAATCCGCCTCACAAAAAAATCATACTCCAAGCGTTCACAATGCGGCGCGTTAAATAAAAATCTGTTATATAAAAATACATCAACGTAAAAACAACCCCGCACACGACATCTTCAATCTAGTAATTTAGTCCCACTCCTTCGGACAAAACAACATATTTATTTAAGTTTACATAAGGTTGACTTTGGAGTATATTAATATCCGTTAGGCGGAAAATAAACGAGCCTCAAACGTCAAGAGAAAACATACTCACAGGACATCATTGTGTGGGTGAGTTTTGACCTTAGGGGAATGTTTTGACCGTAATTAACGATGAGTCTGATTTTTATGGCGCCTCGTAGAAGTAAGAGGAAGGGGCAGCAAGTAGAGTATTCGTATTATCTATCATCGTATCTACTCATGTGTTAGTTGCTACTGTACGTTTCGGCATTGAGTACGTACGTACCTAGTAATTAATAACTTGTTAATTTTATCAAAACTCAAAAACACATACCCACCCACGCTTATGCTTATTACTGTTTTTGTTTTAAATTTAGTAACGTACTTAATATTGTTACTAACTTCAAGGATTTTTACACTAGTAATTCCAGTTTTACTTGGCAGACAGAGCTGTATTCTCTATCCGCCTGGACATACACATATAAATTTAGTTTAACAACGCAGCGTCCTGTTCATTATTCTGTTTCAATGGGGATTTTTAAACTTACATTCCGCAGCAAGTCCCTCTTTCAGCCTGAAGCTGTCCACATCACAGCACAAGACAGAGTTCTCATCAATCCGGGTGCATCCGAGTTGACCGTCCGGACACTGCTCTCGCGAGGCCGTGAAACAGGTGTGAGCGGGTGGCGTCGGCGGGGGCGGCGTGGTCACAGGGGGCGACGTCGGCGGCGGAGGGGGGGCGGGGGCGGGAGCAGGAGCAGGGGGCTCCTCTTTAGCCAATAACTCCTCAGCCATGCGGCAGTGGCACGAATGGATGAGATATGCAAACAGCAGGATTCGGAGCATCTGTTATTTAAAATGTGTTGTTTAATTTAAATTCGTCGTTGTTCTACAATCCCGACGGTTTGTGTATTAGGGTTACATTACAAGAATAGCCAAAATAAATTTGTTAAATCTCTGTACTTTAGAGGGTAATTTCACGAATCGGGAATGATGTTCAAACTACATTAAATATTTAGTGGATGTTTACAATTCTCTTTACACATAAATGTAAATTCATTTTCATTCATAATTTTCGGGTTTAAAATAGGCCACATATTAAACGGCTCGCAGTTGGCGTCACGTCGTCTGTTATCCCCGCTCTTGCATACAACTAGATGTGGTAACGTAATACGTGCCATTTGTCCCATAGGGCGCGAAACACCTCGTTTTCAGATACCTAAATCAAAATATGCATACGTATTTTAAACATTGTAGAACATTGATCAGTCGCACGAAAAAAATTGTAACACCTCTATCTTAATGAGGAAATTCAGCAGATATGAAAAATGTTTTCTGATGTGCGGTAAAAATTAGTCATGCGTAGTCATGGTAAAAATGCGGTAAAAAATTGTATGGCAAAGTTTCTCAAAAATGTATTAAAAAGTTAACAAAAATGTTTTAAATAAAAATGAATTATTAACGTATTATAGCAAAGATGAAGAATGGTTTTGGCCTCGTGGTGTAGTGGTCAGCGCGTTTGCCTTCCATGCAAAAGGTCTCGGGTTCGATTCTCGACATGGTTGACACGAAATATTGATTTAAATTTGTGTTTTTACAGTAGAATATTTCACAGTCCTTGGACTGGTACCTGAAGCGTAAGACTGATCATCTTACCTTCATGTAACAAAAAATTTATCAAGATATGCTGCGATTGGTGTACCAATGCAGTTCCCTATACACCGTTAGGTGCGGAAAGGGAATGATGATGATGTTATTTAAAATATAACAGATTGGTTTGCTAGAGAATTATCTAAATTCTAAAACTTAGTTATAAAATTATACATATATACAGTGCGTTCAAATGTTTTATAGGCGTATAGGATGTCGGTGAACCAAGTAAACACTTTTAAAACTAAAATTTCGTTTGCAGAAACATCAAGTTTTTAAGCCCACAAATGAAGAAAATACTAACTAAAATGAGGTTTTTAAAAAAATATTTTTAGCTTAATTTAATTTGTAAAAATAAATGCAAAATTAAAAAAAAACAAAATATTAATGTGTGTTTACATCTCCAATCAGTTTTCTCCAAAAACCAATTAAAACGTAGTAAACCTTGTAAATACTGCATTCTACGATGTAATAACTACTGTCACTAAAAGTATTTTTTTCCAGTATCAAGTTTTAATTGATGCGAAAAACTGAAAGAAAAAAAAAACTTTTCTTTGTGGCTTATATGACACGCTTTTTTCTCACAACATAGCCTTATAATAAAATTTAAAAAACATTATTATTGCGATTTACTTGTTAGAAAAGTTTTTTGCGTTTTTCCCAAAAGTGGATTTTTCGAGTTTAGACGGTTCGGGGAATGCACGGCAGAATAGGCACGATGTTTAGTTTATCTCATTTTTATTGAAATGAACATTTATTAGCGGACTCATTTGTAAGGATTCTAGCAAGCCAGGCACCCCTAACTGACCACCACACCCCGGCCGGGTTTAATTAGAACGCCGAGAAGCCAATAGCCAATAATCCACCCCCCCGACGTCATGAGTATGTGTGTTTTTCATTAATAGAATCCAATAAAGCGCCATGAGCCATGACAAACAAAATTACTTCAGCCCGTGTACATTACATCCAACATAAAAACACAAAGCAACCACTGATGAAAAATTGGAAAGAAAGAAAAATCATTTTTCCACGGCTTTTCTTGCGTGTTTACTATGCAGGCTCTATGGATGCTCTCGGGTAAAAACCCTGAAAAGTTGAAGAATTCTCGCGGTCCTGGGTTCGATTCGGTCTAATGTCTAAGAAAAAAATTGGATATGTGGTGGTTCGACTTAGTAAAGAATGAAAAAAATAAAGAACGAACGCAGCAAACTCTGGCGACAACTGTCATAAAGCGGAGACGATACGGCTAGCTGGGCCATATACTGCGAACGCCTCCTGGGCCCCGATTACAATGGGAAGCTAACATAATTATCTTCAACTATCCATAAAAGTCATGATCAAGATACAATGCGATTGGTGTACCAATGCAGTGCTCTATGCACCATTAGGTGCGGGAAGGGAATGAAGATGATGGTCCATAAAAGTTAAGTCGACTTTTTAAACGAAAATATGAATCTATAAACAAATAAGTGTAAAATGTCATACCACAAAGTGAAAAATGTTTTTGATAACAATACTAGAAAATATGAATATTTATATGAAAATTTAAAGGACCTGCATCGGTAACGTGCAATTGAAAGGGTTTTTCATTTTTAAAAATAATAAAAACGTACAGATTTCTGTACTTACAGACAATTAGATTTTCCTCTATAGGTAATTATGTTACTTCCAATATTGTAATCGGGGCCCTGAGAACCTTAATCAGGTTTACCTGCTTTACAAGGAATCAGGTTCTCGACATCCAGCAATGCGATTCTGAACGCTCTTTAAGAGGCAGAGAAGACGTCGCTAGAACGTAATTTATGTACTGATTACATGCTAACAACGCTTTCTCTACCCTCTAGAGCAGCGGTTCCTGAAGGTGTTCCGCAAAACCCTGGCGTTCCGTAGAAAACAGGCAGTCAAGGCCGAAAAAAATCGCCTTTCAAGGAGAACATTGCAACAAGCAAACAATATGGGCCTTGAAAATATAGTTTTTGTCAATTGACTTTTTACTGTCGAGGTGGGGTTCCGCCAAAAAAAGGTAGATCAATTTATTAGGGTTCCATGGCCAAAAAAATAGAAACCGCTGCCCTAGAGAGCGTTCAGAATCGCTCTACTGGACGTCCACTGTTGATGGTCCGTCGGCAGTTCGTGTCGAACTACAAAACGCAAACCGACAGAGACAGGACCCTTCAACTCTGGAACGATCGCTATTTGTGTGAGACAACCGGAAGTGTAACTAAAATGTTTTTCCCTACAATTTTTCATGCCTATGATTTCAGAAAAATGCAAAATGCTGGCCACGAGCTCACCCAGATGCTTACGGGCCATGGTGGCTTCATGAGCTACCTGCATCGCTTCAAGCTCTCAGAGATCGACAGCTGCCCATGCGACGATGAAACTCCTCAAGATGTCCCTCACCTGTTGATGCATTGCCCCTTTTTCAGCTTTCAAAGACAACAGCTGGAGGCGCGATGCAGAGGCCTGGGTGAAGATCTATGCGACATCCCATCGGTGATAGGTAATAAAGAACTCACACGAGAGGTAGTATCATACATGATAAATATAGCGCAGGAAATTGGTAAAAGTAGGGAACAAAATGCCGAACACTCCTCTAGTGGAACGGAAGGCCCGTTGACTACTGCCAACAGGCCGGCTTCTCTTGAAGAGTTTTAAGTGGTTTCCTCTCCACGTGAGCAAATGCTGAGAAGTTCCTGATTAGCCCACATTAATATATCCCTCCTGATCCCAATAGTTTAGATAAATTTTAAGATATTTAATTGCAGAAAAATCCACTTTTTGAAATATAAACCTTGTATATTATAAGCAAGGTAAATAATAAAGCAACTCCCATATAAAAAATAAAAAAAAATTTAAAAAAACCGACAGAGACCTGGAGGCCGATTGTGGACACCATATGCTCCAACTAGGAAGTAGGGAGTGGGCATAAAACGATAATGATGATAACACTTGTAGTAACCGCATGCTAATGCATATAATAAGCCTGAACAACTCTGTAAATGTTGACTTACTTTGTAGAACTACTTGAACACGATAATGATCGAATAAATAACATTCCCACTTGTAACTGAAATAGAATGAACCATACGAAAATATAACATAAGTACTTTTACTTACTCGACAAATTATCACAAATACTCGCGAATAAAAACTAAACAGATTATTAACAAATTACAACAGGGATGGAGAACAATTAAGAGTGGGGAATATGGAACAGGGCTTATGGCCATGCCAATGGCTGGTTTGAGTGGCCACTTTACACACTGTGCCACACAAATTCACCATTTTGCCTATGTTTGAACATACGTATTTCTTCAATTCAATGATTTTAGTGAAGTTATAAAGCTGTGCGGGAACCAGAGAGTTGTTGTCTATGGCCACAGTGCCCAATGGACCTATATAAGGGCGCGTAACACGTCACCTTCTCTGTCTTCACCAGTACTCAAATCCAATCTAAAATATTATTTGTGTAATCTTTGTATTTTCGTGTGTAATAAACTAAAAATTGTAGGTAACTTAAATTATTTTATTTATTTATTCCTTGAAGTTAAATCCATTCAATCATAATATGTTTTACATGAACTGACAAATAGCTACTATCAAGTAGAGTTTAATAATAAATCCTCTACAGCTGAAATATTTATTGTTGTCTACAAACATTTGGACAAACTCAAAATATTGTGATAAACATACTCTTATTATTATTTTTGATTTACTTGGGCAGATGGGTTATTCATTTGTATATTGTTTTATTGTATTCATTATAAGAAAGTCTGTAATAGTACATTTACATACATAAAGTGATTTTTAATTTTAATATTATTTGTTAATAGACTATTAAAATGAGCCTTTTTTTGTGTATCATTATCATATTATCAGTGGTATGATTTTTTAAAATTTTGTATTTCTGAAACTATTCATGTGACGGCCCAAGTTCTCTTCCGCTTCTTCTCGGTCAGTTCTGCCGATTGGTCCGTTGATGGTAAGCAAAACGGAAATCTTCCACAACTCTCTTATCATTGATTGATTCATATGAACTAGTGACGTCGTTCAAAGTAGTTCGTTTTTATTAAAATATTTTTAAACCTTTCATTCGTATAATTTAATGCCCTAATTTTTACCGCGCGTAAGAAAATATTTTTTATTTATTTATTTGACGGACTTATGCAGTCCATTCTAACGATGGTAAATAAAATTTCTTAAAATAGATACAGGCACTAATAAAATAAAATACAACTAAATAAATTTAAAGCTAGGACAAAAAAAATAAAAATTACTACCTCAAGACAAGATCTGGTCTATCTTAGTGAATTTTTAAAACTATAAAGACTTACACCAAAAAAGTCCAGATCTTGTCTCGAGTTTACAATACGACACAATCGGGACATTGGTGCATGCAAGCCATAGTTTGTGCTGTGTTGATCGAGGAACAGCACATTATTATTTCGCAACCGGCGGATCGGAACATTGAATGCCACCTGTTCCAGTAACGATGGTACATCAATTAAGCCATTCAGCAAATTAAACATAATTTTTTGTGTCCAATTTCCCGAAGGGCCGATGTTCCTCATTCTGTTGAAATATTTTTTGAACTGGACTGTGGTTTTGTGGGAGTGCCGCGGATCCACGAATCAAAGATCTGAGGTTCAAACTCCGCTGTGAAAAAACTTGCTTTCCATTTTCCAGCACGATTATTTTCGATGAAAATGGCATAAAATTAAAAATATTTTGGTAATAAAAAAAATGCTAATATTTATAATTTACCTTATTTTATTTATTTTTGTTTTATATCAAGACCAACAGAAAATTGTTATTGTGTGAGTGAGACCGGTTGTGGCCCCGTAGGTAGTGTCGCGGACTCCGGATCTGGAGGTCCAAAGTTCGAGCTCCGCTCTGCCACAACTTATTTCCTATTTTTAATACTATTAACAAACAAACCATCGCGCCGTTTCCTAAGGGCAGAGAGGATATCTGCCGAATTGGCAGAACTGACCGAGAAGAAGCGAAGAGAACTTGAGACGTCACACGCGGAGTAGTTTCAGAAATACAACTACTACCATCACGCCATTTCGTAGGCAGAGAGAATGGACCGCCACACACGTCTATCCTGGCATTCCTAGCTTCTTCCACATGCATACATCTTGTCATACATGCCCTTCGGTTCTGTCTGCTCTTGAAATGATCAGACTTAAGATTTTGGTTTATCTGATCATGCCACGTCTTCCTTGGTCGTCCTCGTCTCACGTTACCGTTCGTATTAGCTATATACACTTGTTTAAAAAAAAACATAACGCTGATAATACGATACATAAAAAAAATGACATACTTTAATAATCTATTAACAACAATATTTTGAGTTTGTCCAAATTTGTGTAGACAAGGACTGGATTCAACTCCCTGGGGAGCTGTTTATATTAACATATTATAACAGAGATAAGGAACATTTAAGAGAAGGTAATGTAGAAGTCTAGGCATTTACAGGTTGCATCGGCATCTACTGTTGATAAATACACCTGGTCCATGAAGAAGTATAGAAATTAAAATAAAATAAAAAATTTAGGCGTTGCCTAGTATGTTAGTAAATTCAATTAGATGAATCTCACCCGCATAAATAAAGGTTTCAGCTCTTTAACTTCACAAACATCAACAGACGAAAGAATTGAAGGAATATAGATGTTCAACTATGGGCAGAATGGTGAATGTTACACAGTGTGTAAAGTGGCCACTTAAACCAGCCATTGACAGGTCATAAGCCCTGTAGATGTCTAGACTTCCATATTACCTTCTCTTAAATGTTCTTCATCTCTGTTGTAATATGTTAATCTATTAACAATTATTTTTTTAAACACTGAACTTCGTCATTGTCTCCAATTCAAATTTGTAAGTTTATTTTATTTTATTTTTCTTTATTCGGAAATTTCGCAGAAAATGTACTTGGACGTGTTTGGCCTCTGTGGTGGTTAAGACATTTGAACCACACACGGAAGGTTCCGGGTTCGATTCCCGGTGACTCCACAAAAATCAAATGTATTTTCTCAAGCTTGGATGTTCTGTGCTGTAATTCACCATTGTAATTGAAATCATGGCTTGTTGTGGTGAAGAGAAAGGGGCTAAACATGTTTTTAATTAGGAATGAGCCGATACGCGCTTCCGCCGATACAATACCGACACCGATATATATATATATAAATATTTGCGATATTAATACCGCTACGTAAATTAAAAAGATGTAAAGCTTAGAGTAATGATACGCTAAAGCGAATTATTAATATTATGAGGTGTAAATTTCAAATAAGACACGAAGTCCTTAATTCAAATTCAGTTGACTGAAAAGAAACAGACAGAAAACGAAAATCATAATTTAAAAATTTAACAGTTTTAATTAATATGAATAATCTAAATCAGGTTTTCTAAAGCGCAAAATTAGAAACTGATTGATGTACTTATAGGCAAAAAAACGCAGATAGATATATCGGTAAATAGGTCAATATCGCCGATTCCGATATATCGGAAATACCAAAATTTCGCCGACGTATAATTAAATAGACACGCTACTGACCCGAAGAAAATTACATTTCAGTTCGTGGGTAATTGTTTTCTGCGCCTTCATTCTCTAACGGACTTGCACCGAAATCAGACGTGATGAAAAAATGCTTTAATTGCGCTGCAACTGTGTAAAAAAAAACAGATATATCGTTTTATTCATATAATCCAATTTATGAAATAAGAAGATAATCTTTATATATATATAAATCCTATGTACATGTGATGTCACCGTACTCCTCCTAAACGGCTTAACCGATTTACGTGCGGTTTTCAGAGAAACATAGATCTTTGCGCTGTGCGTGTTCGTAGATATTAAAATCTTCAATCGAATATGTAAAAAATAAGTTAGGAGCATAAATGCTTAATTCATAGAACTTCCAAGGTTCTATTCGAGTAGAATGCATTTTCAAAAAAAAGGAATGATGTTGTTTTTTTGTGTACAAAAAAACTTTGTTTTTAAATATTTACAAACAGCATTTGTTTTTTGTGGATCTCAATCAGATTCATTCCTTATAATTTCTACCCATTTGTTTCCTTTTATTGGATTTTTGGTAACACTAAAATAATATTAAATTCAATATATTTTTAAAAATTGTGTTCCTACATAAGTACTATTTTAAAAAAAAAAAAAAAATTATATTTTGGAGTTCAACCATAAACAAGTACCTTGGTACCTACGTAAATGAAATATTTTAATATTATCAATTTTAAGTTTTGGAATTTAATCACAAACAAGTAGTTAGGTACCTACTTATCAATGAAGAATTTTTCCAAGCTTATAGCAGGGAAGCCAACGTTCGGGCAGGGCAACGTCTGACGGGCCGCTATTAGTTATATTTTATAGCACATTTTTCAAAATTTTGCCTGCCGCCAGCTAGTGTCGAATCTATAATAAAAAATAACACAAAAAAAATTAACTAAAGAAAATATAATATGTTCTTACATGAATGATTTCATGTGTATCGTGATACGCAATCTCTTTTTTTCAAATTGTTAGTAGTAGCTAGTAAAGGAGTAACGTGTCTATTTATTAAACGTCAGGATAAAATGGCATCATTATCGGATGCATCTCTATTTAGTCTTGAAGACCGTTTACACGTGGACAATACAATATTGTTTTGTCCCAGGATTCGACTACTATCCACGTGTAAATTTGTAGAACAAACCCTCGTTCCGAGACATTGTTACGGAGATAGTCGGGCAGTTTATATCTGCGAAACAATAATTACCCCCACCACCATACACAGCCGCATTATCCTCAAGACGGGACCTTGTGACAAAAGTAAGGTATTGTATATTGTATACAACAAGGATCCAACCTCGGACCACTACTCTTTCTGATATTTATAAATGATATTGCTTTAAAAATTTAAATTTTCCAAATTTCTTTTATTTGCAGATGACTTTAAAATATTCAAAATTATAAAATCAATTGATGACTGTCATAAACTACAAAATGACCAACACTCTTTGTAATCTTGGTGCCATGAAAACGACTTATTTTTTAATATAAATAAATGTATGTCTATTAAATTCACAAGAAAAATCAATAAAATCGTTTTCAATTATTCAATTGACAACACAATTTTAATGAACGCCGAGACGATTCGAGATCTTGGGATACTTTTTGATAACAAACTTAAATTCAACTATCACATTGACCACATTTCAAAGAAAGCGTCCAAAATCTGTGGATTTATTTTGCGAATATCAACGCCATTCAAAAGCCCGAAAATTGCAATTACATTGTATAAATCATTTGTTCGTAGTTTGCTTGAATTTAATTCTATAATATGGTCTCCTAATTATAATATTCATATAACGCGGATTGAATCGGTGCAACGTAAATTTTTAAAATCGTTAAAATTTAGAATCGGATGAAATACTTTTATAATCAACTATTATGATCGCCTAGAGTACTTTCACATCTTTAGCTTAGAATTCAAAAGGATTTTGGCTGGTTTGATATTCTTGCACAAATTAATATCTAACTATACAGATGCCCATGATATCCTTGCTCAGATAAACATTAATGTACTACTACCATCACGCCATTTCCCCGTAGGGGAAGGCAGAGAGAATGGACCGTCACACACGTCTATCCTGGCATACAATCCTAGCTTCTTCCACACTCATACATCTTGTCATACATGCCCTTCGGTTATGTCTGCTTTTGACATGACCAGACTTAAGATTTTGGATTATCTGATCATGCCACGTCTTCCTTGGTCGTCCTCGTCTCACGTTGCCGTTCATTTTCGCCATATATACTTGTTTTACCATTCTTTCGTCGTCCATTCGTTCTACGTGACCAAACCATTTCAGAGACCCTTTCTTAATCTTATCAATTATACTTGACTCAGATTTACACTCTCACCTGATTTCATCATTCGTAACCCTGTCATACATTGATTTCCCACACATTCGTCTAAGAGATCGCATTTCAACCGCGATCACTCGGCTTTCATCCTTCCTCTGCCAGTTCCATGTTTCACTTCCATACATAAGTGTTGGGACTAAAACTCCGTTGTGCACTGCCAGTTTAGCTTCGATAGACATATTTAACATTAATGTACCTCGCCGTAATTTGCGTAATCCTGTCTTTGCTGTGGGAAATTATAAAACTAACATCGGATTCTTTTCCCCTTTGTCAAGGATCCTCAGAACAGTGAACGAAATCTCACTAAACGGTACTGTCGATGTGTTCCTACAGCAAGGGTTGGCATTTAAGAAGCAAGCGGTGTTGTCTCTCCTGACTCGCGATGTCACACTTGCCATTTCCGCCTAGATTATGCTATATACATACCTTTTGTTAATTATACACTTTGTTAATTTAAGTAGATTTAAAGAGTGTTTAGATAAAGTATTACTCATTAAATAAAATTAAAATAAAATAATTAAAAAAGTGATGAACGTGTCGCTCTTGCACCTTTTTTCTATCGAAAATGGCGGCGGATTATTATTTAGGTCGTCCTTTAACAATTCAAATACATCATGGCAAATATAAAGAATATTTTACTTGAACTCGCTCGTAATACGCCGTGTATTTATTTTCGCAACGCTCACATAAGAACTGCGACGGAATTTTCATATTGTCCAGCGTCCTGCGCGGTCCAGGTTGTTCACGGAGCTGGAACAAGACAATATCGTCATATCTATTGTATTGTCCACATGTAAACGATACTTAATAATTAAACTCGTATGTAATATCCACACATATTATAGACATGTCCATCAATTATTGCATTAGAGTAATTTGATGATTGGATCATAGTTCACTTTTGTGTTCAAAATCACACAAATTAAATTAGGCACGAGACAGATGGTTATTATTTTAATTGGTGTGTTCGGAAGACCAAGCACCGTTTGGTTTAAATTTGTAACTTATGTGAATTAAATTTATATAAAATTTATTAATACCATGCTAAGTAATAGCAAAAATATTTATATAGGAGGTGATTAGGTTTAATCAGTGCATCAAGTGATCGCTTAAACGCTTAAACCAATGACAGGTCATAAGCCCTGTCTAGCCCAGCGGTGCTATTCTGAACCGCTCTCACGGCCATAGAAAACACTTTTATCTCGTGTATTTACTTACAAAATACGCGAGATTAATGTGTTTTCTACGGCCGCGAAAGCGGTTCAGAATAGCACCGCAGATGTCCTATAAACTGTTAGAGATTTTTTCTTTAGAGCCAGTCCTTATCTACAAAAAAATTGGCAAACTCGAAGTATTGTGGATTAAATTAATTAATCCATGAAGCATATATATTTTTTTTAATTCATAGGCAGGGGGTGAAATAATTCAGTCAGATGAATCTCACCCGCGTCAATAAAGGTCTTAGCTCTTAAACTCCACAAAAATCAACAACAATGAAAGCACTTCCGCCACATACCCGAAAATCTTTTTAAAGACCGCGGGGTCTTCCAATCGGTTTCCTTCATACTAAAAAAACAATGTTTTTTTGCCAAAAATCTGATAGCTTTATTTAATTTCAATGCCAAAAACCATGATTTTAATTCAATTCAATTCTACTGCTTCCACTGCCTATGAGTTTGGCAAATTACATGGAGGGCTTGTGTCGGATATCATCTTCCTCAAAACCAAATTTCAATTACATACACAGTAGCAAAAATGGTTAATTCACTTGTATGATCTAGTAACAAAAATACAAAAACCATTTTTAGATTATTACAAAAGTCAACAGTTGGAAGAAACGTGGATGTTCAAACATAGGCAGAATTGTGAATGTTACACGGTGTGTAAAGAGGCCAATTAAACCAGCCAATGACAGGTCGTAAGCTCTGTAAACGCCTTGACTTCCGCATTAGAATGTTTTCTTTCTCTGCGTTAATATGCAAAAATTAACTTATAAAGAAGAAAAACAAAAGATCTCGGAACTCACCTTCAAACTTAGAATATCGTATTCTAAGTTCTGAGCCCTAACGATGGTGACCAATCCTTTGTATTTTATATTATCACAGCCCTCATTTAAAATAAATTACAATCATACGTTTTACGATACCCATTATGACAACACAATAAACTTCATTACCCAGATAAAAAATACTTTTAAATTGGCAAAAGTAAGAACTTTCGATTGTCTAAACTAGGTATATCTATACTTGTAGTAAACTTTATTATTGCACTATAGAACTTGACCTCGGTTTTATTAACGCATTCAAGGCACACACAGAAAATAATATACTCTAGTTATTAATACTTTGACCACGTTAAGGAAAATGCTAGCTACTAATTAGGTTCACGAATTAACAAACAAATAACAGCTTGTTGACAAACACTTTTCACTTCTCACAACTTTATCCACAGTTCACAAGTTCGCAACTTTGATATCAAATGTCAAAAACAAAAGTCCACGCTAGAGATGTGATAGTCGGTTGAAATTAGTAATTAAAAAGTTCGGTTATGTCAATAACTGAATTACTCGGTTATTTTGTCAAAATTATACATTCATAATCGATTATTAGAACCATTTTTCATTTCGAATCACCGATTGTGTTCAAATTGAATTGTTATCAGTAAATACATTTTTCGGAAAATAAGGTGATAATAATCAAAACGCTAAAAACTGTATATAAATGTAATCAAACGTACCATTGTTGGTAAGATTTTTTTGCTTTAATGAATTGTGTCACATTGATTTACAACGTTTATTATTAGCTTTAAGTTATCAGAAAATTGATGTGCACATTTTTATTGCCAATAGACAAATTTTTATCGTCATTTATATTTGTCATAACAAAAACGACACGTCTTCTAATATAATATCAGTATTGTTGTTCTCAAATCGCATGTCAGCAAAAATCTGTTGATTAAAAAATAAAAATATATTTATATGAAAATTAATGCAATGCAGTGTTGTTTTTCGGATATTTTTTTGTCAAATACTAATTGCAAATGTTAAGTGCTGCTTCGATACTACGGTCACGCAAAAATCTTAAAATTATAAGTTTAATGGTCATGTGTCAGGGTCGTAGTGTAGTTAGCGCGTTCACCTTGCTTTAGGTCCTGACTTCAATGCCTGGCAGGGTGGAAGTGAAATATTGGTTTTAAGCGAGGTTTTATTATTTACATTTCATTGTTCCTGGAATGGCATCTGAAGCGCAAGACTGATCACCTTACCTGCTATCTTAAAAAAAATATCCCGATACTCTTGAATTGAATACAGTGCCCTATGCACCTATGGGTGTGGATAGGGAAATAATGATGATGATGACAAATGTTTTAATAAAATTTGACGTTTTCCAGGAAAATTATTCGATTTGACGCTCTTGACATAAAACACTGAGTGTTTTCAAAAAATTTCATAATTATCTCCAAATTCCATTATCTATCAATAACTAATTGCTATTATAATAATAAATTATGAAAACTTGACATGAATCATAAACAGTGGGTTTAATATATTTGTATTTTTTAGTATTCGTCACCTCCTGGTGTAATGATCAGAGCGTTTGCCTACCATGCAAGAGGTTGTGAGTTCGATTCCTGACATGGTTGATTTGAAATTATTATTTAAAAGGGTGTTTTCACAGTAAAATACTTCCCAGTCTCTGGACTGGTACCTGAAGCGTAAGACTAATCATCATACCTTAACGTAACAAAAAATGATGAAGATACGCTGCAAGTGGTTTACCAATGCAGTGCCCGATGCTCCATTAGATTTGAAAAGAGAATGATGATAATGATTATGGTATTCGTATTGCATCTAAAAAATACGTCTGGTAATAAACATGGACCGAAAAAAATGTGTATTATCCAGAAAGTCTACAACTGAATGTTCATATTATGTTTTCAGAACCATTTAAAATTAATTACACTATTGTTTTTGTAACCACTTATTATTTATTTAATTTATTCGATTATGCACATCACTATTTACGCACTTTATACCACTACACTACAGCATTTATAATTCACGTCCTATATGTACATTATCGATAAATGCATCTGCGTCTGTATATAGTTGGATTGGTGTTGCGCGCTGTATTTTTATTGACCAGCAAACGTTAAAGTACTTGCACTTTGATTTCAATTTAACCGGATTATCATCACTGCTAAAATACTAGCCTGATAATATCTGACCGACCCCATGGCAATCAGCAATGTTATTTGTTTTGTTTTTAAGCTGACGTCGATACTTCGCTAACATCGATATTTCTTGGGTATCGATGTTTCCGTTTGCGTTTACATTCCTATCGTCCAATTAAGGAAATCTATGGAACTATCTGTCAACGACAAACATGCTTTCGGGAGATGTCAGTTTGAGTTAAACTTCTAACCTAATTTCTTGTTTACGAAAACAAAGTTTCATTAAAATTCGTTTTTTAGTTGCAAGAATGTATTCCGAGTTATAGTATCGTTAAATTATTGCATCTATCTCAAAATGCCCGCTATATCAAGAGAAAATAACCTATTGGTTTACAAAGGAAGTAATTTTCTTCGTCAAAGATTATTGCTCTCCACGTTAAGCGGCAAGCCTATTCGAATTGTAGAAATACGCAGCTCTGAAGATGAGCCTGGTTTAAAGGAATACGAAATCTGTCTTATTCGTCTGTTGGACAAGATAACAAATGGCACTAAAGTTGAATTGAGTGAAACAGGGACATCACTTTATTATCACCCTGGTATTGTTATTGGAGGAACTTTCACTCACGAGTGTTGTGTACAACGAGGCATAGGTATATTTCCAGTAATATTAATTTTACGGACGTCACAGCTGAACATTATTAACAGTGTTATTGATTTGATTGCGTTCTTATAAAAGTTTGAGTGTATTAAGTTTGGTAAAAAAGGGTCAGTCGACGTCAAAATGACATGAATATAGATGTTGCTACCTATAGGCAGAATTATGAATGTTACACAATGTGTAAGTGATCACTTAACCCAGCTGATGACAGATCATTGGCTCTGTAAATGCCTAGATTTCCATATTCCGAACTGCTTCATCTTTTTTTATATTCTTATTTAAGTTTTTTTTTTAAGGAATAACCCACTGAGCCTCTATTTAGAGGCTTGTCAGCAGGTTGGATAGAGAAAATATGGAAGGAGGTTATGAAAAATACACCACAATACCTCGACCAATTGAGAAAAAAATCTTTCTTGGTTGCAACTGGCGGGAATCGAACCCGCGACGCCAGTTTCACAGTTGGCCGTCTTACCAACTGCGCCACGGCACCTGTTTAAACGGAATAACCCGCTAAGCCTCTATTTTAAAGGCTTGTCAGCAGGTGGGAAAGATGGTATAGGAAGGAAGTTATGAAAAATACACCGCAACACCCAGTCCAATGGAGAAAAATCTTACTTTGAGTTTTTTCTCGCAGCTGGCGGGAATCGAACCTGCAATGCCTGTTTCGCAGTTGGCCGTCTAACCAACTGTGTCTTAGCACCTGTCATTGCCTGTATCTCTGTTCAAAATATCAGTATTTCTTAGTTTCTGGCTTAGCATCTGAAGCGTAAGACTGATTATCTTCCTTCATGTATCAAATGATCTAGGTTCATTGCATTTAGAGTGCCCTATGCACCATTAGAAGGGGATGATGATGATGATTATGAATGTACCCATATCCCACGTTATCATCTTTATAAAATAACCCAATTATTGATGCTTTTTGTTTCAGGTTATTATTTGGAAATTTTATTAGCCGTTGGCCCCTTTTCAAAAGAGCCACTTAATGCCACATTACGAGGTGTCACACAATGTTCTACTGATGTATCGGTGGACAGAATAAAGGCTGCCGCATTTCCCATTCTTCTCAAGTTTATTTTAGTAGATGATGGACTTTCGTTAAAAGTAAATAAAAGAGGTTGGTAAAATAACTTATATAAAGAACATTAAAACTTGGATCTCTGAATTGGCCTAGTAAAATAGCCAGGAACATGTGCTACACGTAGGCATTGCCTAGCTTACTTAATTTTCAAAAAAATTTACTCTTTCGGAATCAATTTACGCAAGTTGACCATTAAAATAAACAACGAAACTCTTTTTTAATTTATTTCAACAGGGAGAGAAAACATTATTGAGAAGGGAATATGGACGTCTAGGCATTTAAAGGGCTTATGACCTGTCGTTGGCTGGTTTAAGTGGCCACTTTACACACTGTGTAACATTCACCATTCTGCTAGATGTCCATATTCCTATCTCAACAATGTTTTCTCTCTGTTGAAATAAATTGAAATATGAATAACTCCCTAGAGAGGAAATCCAGCCAGTCTGCAAGCATTTGGAAATACTCAAACATTGTTGAACTAAACTCTTAATGGGCTAGAAATTGTAACACCTAAGACTCACATGGACAGACTTTCGACTTTCTCTCAGTCATCTATTAATTTACTTTGACTTATTTTTCATTTATTGCTTATTTCTTATGTTAAAATTCTAGGTGCTCCGCCACTAGGCGGAGGTGAAGTCCATTTCACCTGTCCAACTAGAAGACTTCTTCGCCCCTTGCAATGGGAGAAATGGGGACTTGTAAAGCGTATTCGAGGAGTGGTCTTTGCCCTGAGGGTATCACCAGCCATCGCTAACAGAGTCGTCGAGTCTTCCAAGGGGGTAAATAATTTTGTTTAATATTTTTTACAAGCCAGCACTATTAAAATTAAATAGTGGTTGCATTTTCATCAAAATTAACTAAAATTATTCTGTGAAAATGTAATTTATTACACCCATCTTGTCCGTTTTGATAAAAATGCAACATTTATTTTAGACTTTACTTCTTGTGTCACCTGTTCAATCAATATTTAATTAGGGACATTAATAATTATTCTTAAAAAAATATATAAATTGTTATTCTGACTATACACAGAATTTATTCTGGAAAAAAGGTTCCAGCTCTATTATTTTTGTAATGTACGCATCACCATATGTTGCGCTGGTTTATCATCCACTATCTATTGTAGTCAGGCTTCCCGGCTTAAACTGGAGGCCGCCCTCCCAGGCAAAGCCGGAAGGTAGGAACCGACTGCGCCGGCTACAAGTCAATCTTAACAGCCTTAATAAGGGCATTCCACCTGGTCCAAGTGGTACAAAGAGGCGAAGGCAGTCAGCGGGAAGAGCTCAGGCGAAGAACGGGACAGCGGAGAGCACCCAAGGCGAAAACAAATAAAAGGCGATTTTCGCTTGTCAGAGTTCACGACTGATTTATTTAAATTAAATGCACATGTTTTATAGAGTTGTACGCCATTCTCGAGCAAATTATCTCACACTCAGCGCTGTTTAACACAGAGGAGGAGGCCCGTACGACCCCAATCACTCCCGGCTCTACCTTGACTGCTAAGTCTTTAAAAGGGCATAACTAGCGTCCAGAGGGGCCATTTTGCCAGTGACCACAGCGCCACATAACTAATACAAAGCAATAAACATTACAGCTGTCTTTTTTAGGACCGCAACACATTTTCCAACATTTTATAACAGTTAATTCTACTATATATTTACCCCAGTTGTCTTTATTGAGAGTCCAGCACTTAGCTAACAGATACCAGGGTTCCTAACTTTCTATTTTCGTGCATCCGGAATAACTTTATTAAAAATCAACCAAGGGTAAAATTTAAATGCATAAGTGTTCAAACATACATTTAAGTGTGTAAAGTGGTCACTTCAACCAGTCGATGACTATCTATCTATTTTGAGAGGTATTCTATTTATTTAGATAAAATAATTTGAAGGGCTAAATTAAGTCTTAAAAATTTAAACATACTCAAAGAATTGTTAATTTTTTAATAGTTTCACTATTTTCCTTATAGGTTATGTTAAACTTTCTACCCGATGTGTACATCAACACTGACCAATGTCGCGGAGCCGCAGCGGGGAAAAGCCCTGGCTTTGGAATAAGTTTAGTAGCAGAAACTAATCTTGGAACATTCTACTGCAATGAAGAGGTGACTTGCATAATCAATATAACTCATTGTCTAATATAATTAATATAACTAATCTTAAGGAAATTTTGGATCTTGTTAAACAAAATTCTGTTATTAAAATTAAAAGTTACCATGAATAAATCACATTTTAATCAATACATTATTGTTTAGTGTTGATGCTATATGGCTTTCAAATCATTTGTACAATTTATTATAAACTTTTGGCATATAAAATGTTCATAAATGTTTTCGACTCGATGGCTGCTCAAAAATCCTGAACACGGAAATTGAGTGAAAATAAGTCCGCTTTGTTGTGTAGTGGTTGGCGCGTTCACCTACCATTCTTGAAAACCTGGGTTTGATTTCGAGCTGGGTGAATGTGAAATATTGATTTAGAATGTTTTTTGAATTGCAATAATTTATTGTTCCTGCACCGGCACCTGAAGCTTAAGACTGACCACTTTATCTTCATGTAACCGATGATCAAACTACGCTGCATTTGGTTTACCAATGCAGTGTCCTATGCTCCACTGGGTGTGGAAATGAGGGAATTCACTTATTGTGAATATATTTCATGAATTCAAATTTTAGACATCAGCAGTACCTGGACCAGGAGTGGAGAACTCTGTTCCTGAAGAATTAGGAAGAAAATGTGCACAAGGATTACTGGATGAAGTGTACCGAGGTGGAACTGTGGATTCTTCCTTCCAGTGGATATTAGCACTATGGATGGCATTGGGGCAAAAAGATGTCAGCAAATGTGTGGTATGTTATTAATTTGTTATTTGGCCAAAAGTTCTTATCCACATTTCATTGCAAAATTACAACAAACAACAAACAATATACTGCAATTTTCTCCTTTGTCTTCTTACAATGTGTTGAACAATCGTCTTTTTAACTCTTGTGGCTATGATGTCACATTTTATAACATTGACATTGAACATGTTATCAATAAATCCTTAAAACTCCTTGGATTTATTAACAGAAGCACAACTGACTTCAAAAATATGTTCCCTGGTTCCCTCTTCTGTTCCCTAGTTCGCCCATACCTAGAGTATTCCTCTGTTATCTGGTCTCCATATTATGATGTTCACATCAAAAATATTGAATCAGTTCACCATCGATTTTTAAGAAAGATAGGCTGGAAGTTGGGCTTATCCAGAGACCAATATATGTATAATGAATTAGAAACTACCTTAAATTTATCTTCTCTTCAATACCGTTGAAATAAATCTGACTTTCTAGTCCTGTTTAAAATTCTCAACTCTCTCTTTAATGCGCCTGAACTACTTAGCTCAATAAAATCAAATATCCCAACTAGAAACCTCAGACAAAACTTACTTTTTCATACCGATAATCCCAGAACTAACTATGGTTTTTCCCCTTTGCCCAGAATTCTTAGGTCTGCCTACAAATATACCAGTCTTGATTTCTTTGATAACAAATTGTCTTCTTTCATAAAATCATCGAATCAAATTCAATTATAAACACATCTCTCCCCTTCCACTCCCACTAAGTCTACTATATACCATTGTGTCTTTCAATTTCTTTTATTATAATTTTCTATGCATACATATGTCCTTAAAAATGCCTATTGGGCGTACATATAAATAAATAAGTAAGTCTTCTTAGAACAAAAGATTCAATATATCTCTCTTTTTTTAAAAATAATGAAGTGGTATTTTACAACAGACATATTATATCATTACTTTTATAAATTATGAAATATAGATTATTAAATAGTACATATATAAATATCTATCTTACTTATGTGTGCTAAATTCTTGTTTTAAATACCTGTAATTCAAAATATCTCATCTTTTGCTCAGTGTAACATGACGTTACAGCACCGTTAGGGCCATTTGGAATTTACCCTGTGCCCGGCCCATTTTTGTGAAATTTCATGCTTTGTGAAGGGTTTCTTAAATGTGTCATAATTATGAAAATATTAGGTTAAATCAATTCTTACTTCTCATATTTATTTTAAACAATTTAAAAAGTCATTTTTGTCTGATAGTTTTGGCAACATTGGCCTTTATGGAGAGCCACATTGCAATGTTCGCACATATACCTACAGCGTCTCACTCCTTTTTTTGTTCGTTGTATTCCGGAACCGTGTAAACACATGATTATAATAACCAAGCATTGTGTCCCGGTCCCGTGTTTTCAAGTAGTTTACCAGCAGTGCAAAAAGTACTAATAAACGTCACTAGATGTCAATAAAATGCACCTTAATCACGTGAAAATACGTGACTGGAACACAACGCGTGGTTATATAATCACGTGTTTACACGGCTCCGAGATACGAAGTGTTAATAACCGTGTTTCGTTTATTACTTTTGAAATATAATAGTTAAAAATACACATTTTTCCACTTCTCTTATTTATTTCTAGAGTGGTCCCCTGTCAGATTATTCAATAGCATTTTTGCAACATCTGAAAGAATTTTTCGGGTGCACTTTCAAGCTAGAAATCGCAAAAGGAGCTGCAAACGAAGAAGAAGAGGATGATGATGATGACGACAGACTACCGGGATCACAGAAAGTTGTTTTAACTTGTATAGGCATAGGGTACAGTAATATTAGCAAGAAAACCCTTTAAAATTTGTTCTTATTTTTATTACTATTAATAAAATTCAAGATATAATTTCTAAATTTTGTTTTGATTATTTTATTTTGAATATGTGGAACTAACCCAGAAACCAATGACCACTGTCGTCTGACTTACTATTGTTATAAGGGCAGTGCAGAAGCTGAATCATACATTTCCTGTATGTAAAAAATAAATAATAATCACGAACATCCAAATTACTGATTACCTAGCATGGATGCCAAATTTCTGACAGCTGGGGAAATAGAAAATGACCTCAATTCCCCACTAGGAAGAAAATATAACACTATCGGAAACTACTGTATATGCAGTAGCAGCCTTAAGTATTAAAGTCAGTAACTCTCGCACTCCATTACCGATTCTGTATATTATTCAACATGTAATAAATACACATCGAAGAATAACATAATTTTCTTCTGACGCCTCCAACTGGGGTAGGAGCTCCCTAAATTCGACAAGTATAAACTCTCAAAATATAAACAATGAGTTCAAGTTATATCATGTTACCTTATATTTTTTTTTATAAAAGGTTCTCCCTTGCAAAATTGTTTTATTAATGTCATCAAATGCTCACATACTTAACATTTATTCTGGCTTTCAATTTCCTTCTCAGTTGGTGTGTATCCTTTTCCTATAAACATGGCCTCGTGGTGTAATGGTCAGTACGTTTGCCTACCATGCAAGAGGTCTCGGGTTCGATCCCCGACACCGTTGATATGATATATTTATTTAAAAGGGTGTTTTCACACTAGAATATTTCATAATCCGTGGACTGGCACCTGAAGCGTAAGACTGATCATCTTACTTTCATTTAACAAAAAAAAAATCAAGATTCGCTGCGATTGGTGCACCAATGCAGTGCCCCATGCATCATTGGGTGCGGAAAGGGAATGATGATAATCACGGCATTTATTTTTTACAAAAGGATAGAAATACAACAGGAATATTGTTTTTTTAATTTTGTATTTATTTGTATAAAAATAAGTAAATAAAACAGTCACACATAATACGCTATGTCAATAATCACATCTTACTTAACTAAAACACATTCTTAAGTCAGTATTTTTGTTGCCAATCGGTGTAAGGCACGTCACAATGTTCTATTGTTAAAATTTAAAATCCTACGAAATTCAGAAGTAATTATTATCTCTTTTCACCCTTGTCATGATTGTTGCTTTAAATTGTAATTCCATGTGGGAAAATAAATCATTTGCATACCACTATACATTATTCATCAGTAAATTTTGTAGTTTAATGGTCATAAAATGAGTTTAAACCATGTTACTCACTTGTCAAAATTGAGTTGTGTGAACTTTAATGGAAAAAGTATACATTCCTATGGAAGCGACACCTAAAATTATATTATAGAATAAGTGACACAAAGTCAGTGTGAATGTACCCATAGTCTACGGGCAGAGAAAAGGAAAAATGACAGTATAAAACCGAACTGGCTTTTTACCCTTCTAGGCTTAGGGGAGTATCTAGGGTTCCCCGGGTAGCATATTTTTTCAATAACTTTTTTGTTAATCTCTTTCATTTTTTGCATAATCCTACTCCATTATGTCAAGAATGTATCAAAATGATTAAACTATTTTTCTGCTGAACTCTTTCTAAAATAATTCACATTTGTCTTTGCTTTCCCCCCATGCAAACAGCAAACATTACAACTCATCTCCTTACAGTTTAATAATCTTTGATGTGTTGGTAGTTTGTGCATGTGCTTTACATTTTACACGCGTTCTCCCTCCCAACTCCCTGCTGTACCTCCACGCTAACGGGTGGCATGACATTAGATCAGTTCTGTTAAATATGTTATAGCGAGAGCAGCGTGTTATGTCATATAGCATCCTTTCGCAACGGTATTTTATGGAAAAATGTATAAATTTCGCAGTAAGCTCAAAATATTATGAAACAGTTTTATAAACACTACCTTTTTTTATGAATAACCCGATAAGCCTCTATTTTAGAGGCTTGTCAGCAGGTAGGGAGGAAAGGATATGAAAGGAATTTTATGAATAATACACCACAACACCCAGACCAATTGAGAAATAATCTTTCTTTGATTTTTTCTTGCAACTGACGGGAATCGAACCCGTGACGCCAGTTTCATAGTTGACCATCAAACCAACTGTGCCACGGCGCTTGACAATCATAATGACTTTTTTAAAAGTCATATTTAAAGTATTCCTGGTAACCCCCTCAGGAAATCACCGATTTTTTCACATTCAGGCTCGGAAAGGTTAAAAAAAAATTGTCTTATTAATTTTGAAATAGGTCATGTAACTCTGATCTTTAAATGGTTGAAGTGAGAACAATTGGAATTGATGTAATTTACTTTAAAGTTCCAATGAATTAGATTTTAGAAGCAAAAGGTCTTGCCATTTCTCAATGGCTTACATCTAAAAAAGAATAGGTATAAATAAAAAAACAATAAAAATAATATATTTATATTGCCACTTTCCTTGATATGCCACACTGCCTCATGTTTTAGCTTTAAGCATAGATCACTTATTCTCTTATCGATTTTTATGTTCTAATTGATGTATTTTTGTTTATCAGAGATTTTACTATTCGTGGTATCGTTTTGATTATGTATAAAAGCTATGGTAATTCATTACATGGTAACCATTCATTCCTCTCGGCTAGCCCCAATTAGGTAATAAATATAAGTCATAATACTTTGACTAAGACTATGATTTCACTCACTCTCGTATTGCCTAAACGTAATGTTTATTTACATAATTATGAAATGAAACTACAGTTTCTAACGAAAGATATGACAACATTTACGCTCCTTTCCTCAATCCTGACAACCTAGTCCTGCTGACCAATTGCAAATGCCTCCGACAGGATCGAAGCTCAGTCCTTTAGGACAGGTGTATGCCCAGCCATACACATCACCATTTTCCATCTTCGCGCAGGAGATGAATTTCTTGCACGACTCAGGGTGTGGGAAGTTTCCTTGATCGAGGCAGCGGATTCCACCTAAAAGTATATTGAGCGGGGTTTAAAAATTATATTTGTATCTTTTGAATAATTGAAATTGAAGAGCCTAGCCTGATGGATTTAATAATATTAGTTCATCTCTTAAATAAACTGAAAATGTATCGAAAAAATTAACGCTATACTGAAAAGGTTGTGATTTTTGCAACAATATTAAAAAACATTCTGTAACATATTGCTAAATATTAGTTCTGACATGGTGTTCGTATCACCTTTAACTCTGCATGTAAATTATTTATTTTTTTGTAAATATTTTGTATACTACGGTGATGGTAAAGGTGAAAGTGTATTTTAGTATTTGTATGTTGGTGTAGTAAGTGTGTAGTGAGTGTGTAGTGAGTGTGCTGACGAAGAGACTGGTACGTCTCGAAACCATTAAAAATATTTACTAACATTAATTAGAATATAATCAATTAAATAACTTTCAGATAACTTGCCTGAATTAAGCACAAGAACCTTGCCTTGTAAAGGTGCTTTTTCAACAATTCTCACATCATCATCGTCATAATATTCATAGTCTACGACCGTTCGGTAAATCTTCTTTACTGGGTTTATTTTCTCAAAAGCGGCCGGTGGGGATGAAGGCTTTCTTCTTCTCACGACTGGTGGAGTAACGCTCGGAGAATAGTAAATTTGAGGAGACACTGTGGTGGAAATACGCCGGCTCTTTTGCGGTATTGTGAATTTAGATCGGCTCTGATAACGTTGTGTCGTTGCGATGTAATCTGGAACCATGTAAAATGATAATATAATTTTTTTCTAAAAGTAAAAAAATAGTTTGCATAATTTTCAATAAAACTGTTTATCAATCCTAAATGTAGATCCGGATTTTCTTTTATCATTGAAATAATTTTTTTTCAAACTTCGTTTATTTCACATAAAATTTTGTTTTTTTTTTTCTATTTGAACACCTCACTCGGTAAAACCCGTGTCCAGGCATTCATTTACATTATTTTTATATTCTGTTCTATCATAAATAAATAAAAAATAATAAATAACACTGTATGGATATAACATAAAATAAAAATAGAAGTCATGCAACAATAATTCCGAGTTCAAATATACTACTGTTTTGGTGGGCATTTCTCGGGACCCAAATCCAGAAGCCACTTTTTAACAAGCAATTTTAATATCTATTTATTTCCATTTAATTTTAAATCAAGAGGTATAGTATTGTAAATTTTGGGAGCAAGATACATGTGACTGCTCTGACCAAACGATGTTGTCATTTTAGGTGGCACGAATAGTTGTCTCTTTTTTTATCTTGTTTCATAAATTGTATTAAATTTACTCCTGCCATTTTTTTTAACCGTACCGGTGCTAAGTTATAGTACTTTGTGTATTATTGTACCTACCTATAATTCTTATATGATAATCCACAAAAATTACACAGTTTCAAAGTCCGATTACAGTGATTACTTACTACTGGTTACCGATAAACTAAATGTAATAATAAATTAGGTCATCTGTTAAATTACCGTTTGGACTAATGAATGGAGCTGAAGGAGAAGCCAATAAATATGCCCTCGTTAATGGAACTTCTTCGGTGTACAAATTATCATCCTGGTCATCTTGAGCGTACGGAGGAATTGTCGGTAAAGGAGCGACACTTAAATGATGTGCAGCCACAGCCACTGCTGCTGTGACATCACCACCAATATCTGGAACATAAAATCATTATATTTTGGTGGTTTTTCATTTCAAGTTAGATCAGAAACATTTCTGTCGTTTTTACAGTCGAAAATAACTTTCTGGTAAAACAAAAATGCACAAGTTACATCGTATTTCGAAATAGTGGATGGTGGTTGAAGTGCTGAAATTTCAAATGCAGCTATCAATCTTATGTAAGTAAGTAAGACTTTTCTAAATGATGCTTTGGAAAATTTTATTAAATGTATACCTAACTTAGAGAAACTTTAATTTTAAAATAAAGTACCTACCTAATAACTTTTTTCACTGTTGTATAATAAATAGACCCGTTAAGCTAGGGTTTCCTAGGACAGCGGTGCCCGTATCTTAGCGGCCGTAGTGAACGGTGATACGGTGGACAGCCGTCGTAACAGTGACTAGAGAGTGTTTTTATTTTTTAACGATGTTATCAACATCGTTTTCCTAGGAAACCACTCTCTAGTCACCGTTACGACGGCTGTCCACCGCATCACCGTTCACTACGGCCGTTAAAATACGGGCGCCGCTGTCCTAGGAAACCCTAGCTTTACTCCTTACAAGCTACATAGATGTAGATCTTAGGACATTGCAAATATTGCGTTAAGCTAGGGTTTCCTAGGACAGCGGTGCCCGTATTTTAACGGCCGTAGTGAACGGTGATGCAGTGGACAGCCATCGTAAAGGTGATTAGAGAGTGGTTTCCTAGGAAAACGGTGTTAAATGGTGTTGATAACACCGTTTTCCTAGAAAACCACACTCTAGTTACCTTTACGACGGCTGTCCACTGCATCACCGTTCACTACGGCCGTTAAAATACGGGCACCGCTGTCCTAGGAAACCCGAGCTATACCCTCAACAAAATGAAAAAAAAAGATAGATGATTATTACGATACACGTGGAATCATTCAAATCATTCAAAAAACATTTGATATTATGTTTGCATAACTCTAGATAAATTTATTATCACTAGCGAGCAGCTGTCAAAATTTTCAAAAATGTGCTTGAAAATTAGAGATGAAAATAATCAGTAATTGAGTGAATTAAATAATCAATTAATTGATTGAATGAATCGTTCATTTCCGGTATTCCATGGATAATAGAGATCAATTAATTAGTAACGGGGGTGGGGGTGCAGTTTTCCCATGATCTGATATTGCCGCTTCCCCCCAGAATTACGGGTTAAATAAAACCATTTCCATTTTCATTCGAATGAATTTATTAATCAAATGCATTAGATTCTTTACATTCGAATCATATCTATAAAAATTAAACTAATTACCTACCCTATTCCATAAATTGGATTGTATTTACGAATGAAATTTTATGTATAAATATATTTGGTTTTCTATAGTTGTAGTGTAATTAAACCATTTGTCATCACACTCTATGGCATATAAATTTCTGCTTAGCATCACGTCTGATTATGACAAAAGTTTGTTTAAGTATAAGGGCATTGAAAACAATTATCCACACGTGGAAATGTTATTTTTTCTCGCGTTTTTGACGTGTCTATTTAAATATGCGCCATTAAATTCCAAAGTCATTTCAGTTAGTGATAAATCATTATATTGGGAAGATAAGGTATGCTAGAATAGAACTGAATCTAGGACCTCTGATCCAGATCCAACAATACTTCCGCGAGCCAACTGTTTGACTCAAATATAATATTGAGATAAAGCAGATAATTTTATAAAGAAATGTCTTTAAAAAAAAAAAAAATTCTTTTCCTTTTCCACATTCGCTCCTAAACAGAGCATGTGGACATCACCAAACGCCTTCAGGAGATCCTATAGCTAGCCAGCACTCTCACCTTCTCCCAAATCAATCCCGCGTCCTTTAGTTCCGCCGAATAAAACCGAAAGATCAGCATCGACGGTCTTACAGGACAGCAGGAGCTGGTAGGTGTAGAGAAGGCAACATGGGTTAAGGTTCTCCTGAGGCATCCGCAGCACGTGTTCAAGCCAGGTCTACCGCTGCACCCTCAAAACGCTCGTTATAGGAGGCTGCTGCGTCCGTTCTCGGACTTCAATGTTAGTTATGAAATCGAACCACCTTATGTCTAATATTATTCTTTAGCACTTACTTTCGAAACTCAGAAGTTTGGTATTTTGAGTAAAATAATCGGCATTTCGTTTTTAGTTTTAATAACATAAAACTTAAAAAAGAATGTGTGCTTATAATGTATTGTCAGTATTAATAAAATGATGAATTACCTTCAATACTTAATTCAGCTCCAATATTCTCATTGCTTCCTTTTTCTATCTGCACTAAAGTATTGTCTGATTTGATGACTGAACTGTACTTTCTACTGACATTCCGAGGGGATTCATCTTCTTTGCTGTCCCTTAATTCCTTGTTTTTTAAAGCATTCAATGGACGCTTTTGTATTTTAATGATTCTCTTCTTTGGAGAGATTTCCCCAGATGAACCTTTCTCTTGTACTTGTTGTATTGTTGAGTGCGATTCTTGATCCTTTGAATCTAAGTAATGAAATGATATACGAGTATATTTAGTTTTCAGGAATCAAGAATTTATTTATAACTGTAAATGAAGTCATCACTAGTAATTAATTAACGGAAAATTTGATATAAATATCATATGTCATAACTCATAAGTTGTGTGGAGTTTATTTAACCTCTTTTTACACAGTTTCGAGAAAACGCTGTGCAAAAATCGAACTAAAAAAAAAAGAACATTAATTTAACAATGAGTACCTAATATACCTAATTACGGGAGACGGGGTAATGGAATCCATACTCTTGTACGCAAATCCAAGCGTGTTAGATTGCGTTTTGTTATTGCAAAGTGAAAAGGCATGCGATAAGGTACGTAATTGCATCTAATGTTAGTTGGTGCATCGTACCCAAAAAGAACTGACGTCGGTTTTTTTGCATCCAGCCTCTAATTTTCTCTAATATTTGCCAATAAAATGTGAGTATTCAAAATACTTATAGTTTTAAATTTGTCACTAAAGCAGTCGTCAAAAACTTAAAGGCTGTACGAGGTTTGTTTAAATAATAATGAACCTTCATCACCATCATTCCCTTTCCGCACCTAATGGTGCATAGGGCGCTGCATTGGTACGGCAATTGCAGCGTAGATCATTTTTGTGACATGAAGGTAAGATGATCAGTCTTACGCTGCAGGTACCAGTCCAGGGACTATGAAATATTCTAGTGTGGAATCACCCTTTTAAATAAATATTTCAAATCAACCATATCGGGAATCGAACCCAAGACCTCTTGTATGGCAGGCTAACACGTTGACCATTACACCACGAAGCCGACAAAAACTTGGAATAATAAAAAAATGTTCCTTTGGGGTAATACTGGCCGATTGGTTTTCATTACCCTACGTAAACGATTTATAGAGGGTTTACAGATCAATCGTTTAAAAGTTAACACGTTACGTTTAAAATTAAACATGAACTGCTTCCGCAGAGCTTCCAAAGATATCAATTTGTGTATGCGTGGGCTTTTGAATTAAGTACTAAGCGCCCACCTCAAAGGAATCCCAGAAATAGACAGAGCGCAGTGATTTTTACTTCAGTTTCCACTAGTTTCCGGTTCGCGCGTAACTGCACATGCGGAAGGTTGCATGAGGGGTTTAGTTAACTTATAGTCGATGAATTAGGTATACAAATTAGGTACTTATTGCGGATGAGGTAATCACAAAATTGGCACTATTTAAATTATCCATAAAAATAATATTGATGATGACAATGATTAATGATATTATCAAAATATCTCTTACCGGTGCTAAGAGCTGATTGGGTGGTTGGTACAACAGCATCCGAAAAGTTGACGTCTGAGGATGAAGGAATAGCTTTAGTTGTAGTTGTGAAAGTAGCTGGACGTCTCCTCACTCCCACGCGGAAATTCTTCCTACTAGTGGTTTCGGGAGAAGCGGTAACTGTTGGACGTTGAGTCGTAGTGGCTGGAAAGAAACAATAAAATAATTCCTGTGATACAAGTCACGAAAAACAAAAATGTAATTATTCCGGATTCAATAACATTGCAATAAATATATGCAATTTTGCTTATTGATAAAAGCAGTATCTTTTAGCTAACTAAAAAACTGACTGATTGAAAAAAAATTGTCAAAATTAGTTTTTAAAAAATAAATTATTAAAATATATTCACATATTTGTTTTCGAATTACAGTTGTTTTTAGTGGGCAGAAGAGCTTGTACAAATAAATTTATTAATAAAAATACTTTCGTTGTTTATGTTATTTATTATGAGGAATATGGGATTAGGTAAGGACTTTGAAAGGAAATGGAAAGAAAATAAATAAAAAAAAGAATGAAAGTTAGGGTTCTAAGGATATATGATAATTTTTCAAGCATTTCCAGGAAAGTACATTTTTTTTAAGAAGTAGCTCATTCCAGTGTCAAAACCTTTTTTTAATGGGAATCTATTGATTTTTGTGAATCAAAAGATCCAAGACATTTATCAACGTAATTTCCATTATTTTGTCTACTAGAAAATGTCTTCTATTTTTTTAAAAATTCAACTGTCTTCTTACATTACATAATAATCAACAAATTTATTATTTAAGGTAGGTATCTATTTTCGGAATCTCTCGTGTTAACATATACCTACATTTCTATGCTAATAAGAATATCATATTATTGGTATAAAGGTTTCAAAAATCAAAAAAACTATGATTACCAACCTTTTCTAAAAGTATTGTTTTTAATTTATTTTTTCTTTGTACTGATTATTGTTTTTATATTTCGACTATCTAGAACGAGGTAAATAACACAAGTTAGACAGCCAAAGCACCTTTGTAGAAATGTGTAACTGTAATGTGCAGATTTAAACATAAATAAAATTACATTGTTTTTCGCATTGCGAATTGATGTACATTACCTACTTCATAAGTGTTGATGTAGGTAGAGTATAATTGGACACTCTTAATTTTATGTTGAAAAATACGTAATTGTATTAATTCATCTCCACCATAAAATATATACTTTTTTATGTGTTTTTTTCTTAAAATTAACGCATTGCATTTATTTATTTTTAACAAGTTAGATTTATGATATGGCACAAAGCATCCTTGTAAGGATAGGTTGCCTTAACATAAAAATAAATAAATAATTGGATTTACAATGTCCAATTATTATAATAATATAGCGCTATAGCGAACTCACTCCGAATCGTCGAAAATTAGTAGGTACGAAATACGAATGATGCACGCGCGCACGACAGAATAATCCAGAAAAACTCATTTAACAATTTATAAAAATTGAGGTCCTCGCAGTACGTTAAGCTGAGGCAAGCATTGTCGACAAAACTAAAAAGGAGTGCTACGTTGGTTTTGACATGTAAAGCAAATGGACATCGAAGAAATGACTAAAAAGATTCAAGATGCGGATATTGACGGATGCGGAAAAAAAAAAGACCGCGAAAGACATGGCATCACCAAATATAACAAAAACTTAAATATGGACACCTCAAAAGTCGGAATAATCAGCGTGCGTGCATGAAAAGATGCATGAATGAAAAGGAAGAGAGGCCTGAATACAAAGACGGAGTGGTGTGGTGTTTTATTATCTCTGCCTATCCCTGTATTTGTCAGCCTCGTGGTCATTACACCACGAGGCCCGTTTGCCCACCATGCAAGAGGTCTCGAGTTCGATTCCCGACATGGTTGATATGAAATATGTACTCAAAAGGGTGTTTTTACATTAGAATATTTCATGGTCTTTGGACTGTACCTGAAGTGTAAGACTAATCATCTTACCTTCATGTAACAAAAATGATTAATATACGCTGCGATTGGTGTACCAATGCAGTGCCCTATGCGCCATTAGGTGCGGAAAGGAAATAATGATGACGATTAACCCTGTTTTTTTTTTTTATTATTCTTACTAAAATATTACTAATAATATTAATGTTTTTTGATGATATTTCTTGATAAAACTCCATAGTTAATGATTATGATAAAATTATAAATAAACTTATCAGTGAAACTTCTGGGTTTGGTTTTTACTTTTTATTATTTTGACCAACAAGCGCTTTCGCCTAAGTAGGCATCTTCAAGATTGGTGAGTTGTTTACGACATTTACAGTTTTTTTACTATTCTTAACATATTTTGGAAATAAGATCAAATAAGTATTTTAACAGAGGACAGAAACATAAATATTTACAACTAGTTTGCTAAACAATTCATTTTTGGGAGTTTTTGGACCAAAATTGGGATTAAGTTTTTATTATTTAAAAGGTGGGAAAAACTTCATCCCAATTTCGGTCCAAAAACTCCCAAAAATGAACTGTTTAGCAAACTAGTTTTAAATATTTATGTTTCTGTCCCCTGTTAAAATACTTATTTGATATTATCTCCAAAATATGTTAACAACAGTATAAAAACTGTAAATGTTGTAAACACTTCACCAGCCTTGAAGATGCCTACTTAGGCGAAAGCGCTCGTTGGTCAAAATAATAAAAAGTAAAACTAAACCAAGAAGTTTCATTGATAAGTTTATTTATAATTTTATCACAATCATCAAATATTAAATTTTTTATACCATTTCCTAAAAGTCGTAAATAACTTGTGGGTTGTGGTAGAGTGGGATTTGATCCTCGGACCTTTGAACCGTGAGTCTACAACACTACGGAACCACAACCCGGTTTAATTGTATTTTTTTGTAAAAAAAATCAATATCTTACATGCATACAGTGTCGTAAGTACCAACTTAATCCGTGTAAATTAATTTCAAAAGTATTCTACATCCTCTACTGACGTAATAATCCTTAAATTGAAATTCTCAGCGGGTAAAGTGGAGCACCGATGTACTGGAGATAATCACATACATACATTTTACATAAGCTATTATGAATACATAACTATACTGTGTGGTGCACTCGTGATTGAAACTGATTGATCTCAACTTACTAGTATATTACAAGTGTATGGGAACAGCTTTCTCTGATTAATATTACCGGTCAGAATATGAGAAACTTTACGTAAGCAATCGATTAACAACCTGCTGATGCCGCATGCCGCCTAGTGACATATTACGCGTGACAACGTTTAGCATAGGTATCTCGCAATTGCGGGACGCAATTTTTTATAAATATGATAAAATAATATTTAATGCCTTAATACATGTTTGTTGGGTCCATTAGCAATAAGAAAATTAGACTTAGCATTGTAGATTCGTATAGAATCGTTAAGAATCTTATGAATCTTAGAATCTTGGACTTCGAAGGTTGATCTGGGCGTTACTGTGCGAGTTCCCTGACATTTCACGATCAGATGTAAACAGTTTGTCGCAAATAAAAGATGTTGAGATGTTTTCTGCGTCCTGCCAGGGTTTTTGGTTATACTGAGAATTCTTTAAAACTCGTTACGCGTTAATGTGAAGAGAGTAGGTTTATATTTCCACCTGATGACGGGTAATTCTGAATACCCGAAACGCGTGTGTGGCGTAAAAATGCAAAGTGTTATATTTATTTTATTTAAAAAATGCCATCCTACAAAGTTAATGCCGGAACAATAAATAATAGATTTGAGTGTCTAGATTATTTGAGGACCTTGTAAGTTGAAATATTATCTCTTATGGTAAAGAGGATTCAGAAGAAATGTCTTCGATTTCTTTACATTACTAAGTGAGGATATTTTCCATGGCTCTATAGCGCTGAGTTTATTTATTATTGTTTATTTATTTTACAGAAAAAACAGTCGACAAAGATATAATAACATAAAAAGATACGGTTTAAAGACAGACCAGCGAAGTTTCTAAATAAAAATCATACATATTAAATTGTGGTACAACAAAGGGGTGTGTTTATGTGTATTTGTATGAGAGTAAGTGTTCAGGTGTGTATAAGTGTAAGTGTGAGCATCATTAAATAGCAAGTGGGATCGTATCGCACCCAGAAAAATAGGTCTTAATTTATTCTTAAATAAATTAAGGGACGTGTTAAATATATCAATAAATGAAAAAAAAGCATTATCGTTAGAGCAAACGATAGAGGAAAGAGTGTTATGCATAGTTAGTGTTACAGACTGGCAGATGGAATAAATACTCATTTCTTATCACGCGAAAGGGGACACTAAGATTAATTTTGGAGAGTAGGTTAAAGAGTCTACTTTATTATTAAATAATTTATATAAATAGCACTCTATGTTGAACAATATTACTTTTTATTTTCTACGTTTCTGAGGCAGTTTTTCGATGCAAACTTCTCGTGCACTTTTAACGTTTTCTGAAGATTAAAAAAAACATAACAATTAGCATTTGCGATAGCTTTAACAACGCAAACGTTTTGATATTGTCTAGTTACTTTTTTTTTGATAAATTCTTCGATAATTTTTATCAATCGGTTATTAATTTTATCCGTATATTGATCAGTAGATCAAAATGAAATATTTATAATTCAAAATACGCCAAAAAAATATCAAAACACGTTCTTGAAGAAACGCAAGATACAGTCATAATTTGATTCTAAATAAACCAAAATGGCTTTAGATTGCTCAATGGTTCAGTTGAGTTCAAAAATCATAAATAAGTACTTTATGTATTATTGGGGGACAAAATTATATTTGTTCTCATTCTCACGACGAAGGAAAAGTATTACCAACTCAACATGTACTGAAATGACTGAGCATAAAGAGGTAGCAATATGAAGAGATAATGACTTATTATGTATAATGATCTCATTATGATTGCACGCGAGCGTTTAAGAAAATAAAGTATGGAAAACTTATAAGTACATTACGACGGCATCATTTTGATAGAATTGATTATATTTATTCGTACTTTATCGACGCCCTCTTCGTGGTAAAATGGTCAGCATGTTTGTCTACCATGCAAGAGATCTCGCCGAGGCATGGTTCAAGATGGACTCGAATCGCAAGACTTACCATCTTAAATGATGAAGATAAACAGCGGGTAGTGTACAATAACAGTGATCTATGCCCCATTAGGCTCAGAAATGGAATGATGATGGCTTCTTTCATACTTCTTCATCTTTAACTTCAGTTTCCCTATTCACTGACGTTCACTTCACTGAGGTTCAGCAAATTTTTCGTTCCCTTAACAATTTAATAAATGTATCAATGGTAGCAGGACACTAAATGCCGAACACTCTTCAAGTGGATCCGAAGATCTGTTGACGAATGACAACAGTTCGCCTTCTCCTGACGAGTTTTTTGTGATTTCCTCGTCATTAAAGCGAAAAGTTCGTAAAACAGGTCACAATCAAAATTACCCGCACGATCCTTACATGTTTTTATTTAACGTAAATTTAGAAATATTAAATATTTTTAAGTACACGAATAAATAAATGATATTTTCGAGAAAGGAATATGGAAGTCTAATCATTTACAGGGCTTATGACCTGTCATTGGCTGGATCAAGCGGCCACTTCACACAATGTGTAACATTCACCATTCTAAGCCCTGTAAATACCTAGACTTCCATATTCCCTTCTCTAAAATGTTCTTCATCCCTGTCGTAAATGACTCCCAAAATCAAAATATTGCAATAAAACCAACTGGTTCAAGAAGGGGGGAAAAAACTTGGAAAATCGTTTTCAGGCACTGCCTAGTATGTGAAATAATTCGACCAGAAGAATCTCTTCAAAACAGTAAAAGTTTCAACTGCTTAATTTCATTATAATCAATAGATGAAAGCATTGAAGAACTATGGATGTTCAAGCATGGGCAAAATGGTGAATGTAACGCAGTGTGAGGCCACTTACACCAGCCAATGACTGGTCATAATCCCTGTAAATGCCTAGACTTTCATATTCCCATCTCTAAAATGTTATCCATGTCTGTTGTAATTTGTTAATCTTAACGACTCCCTAGGGGGCGGAATCCAGTCTTTTGTCTACAAACAATTGGACAAACTCAAAATATTGTTATAAATCTTGTACATTATAAGCAAGGTAAAAATTTAAATAATTTAGTCGGCCTTGTGGTGGTCAGCGCGTTTGCCTACCATGCGAGAGATCTCGGGTTCGATTTCCGGCATGGTTGAAGGGTGTTTTCACACCAGAATATTTCATAGTCTCTGGACTGGTACCTGAAGCGTAAGACTGATCATCGTATCTTCATGTAACAAAAAATGATCAAGATACGCTGCGGTTGGTGTACCAATGCAGTGCCCTAAGCGCCATTGAGTGCGGAAAGGGAATGATGATCATGAAAAAATAATGCAACTCTCTTAAAAAAACAAAACAAAAAGCCATGGTAACGATTTCACCAATTAAAGTTAAATCTCGTGGTTCAAGGTAGAATTTGCCAAAAAATTACCAACGGTGAAATCACGTCAATATGTGGTTTTTTTCAAGCCTTTTTGCCCTCCTGGCCGATGATGGCGCGAAAAAATCATTTGGCAATCATTTTTGTTTGTTCTTAAATCGGTTTTGGTCCCGTGGTAATACGGAGATTTAAGAATCAAAGGTCTAAAGTTCCAACCCCGCTCTATCACGACTTGATTCCCTCTTTCCAGCACATTTATTTACGACTAGTCAAAAATGTCTCCAGAAGGAAAATTATTTTTTAATGAAAAATATCTCGGTACATTTTAATTATTCTCCTGAAAATACTTAACTCTTTAAAGACTGTGGTTCATCGTGTTACCACTAGTAAAAGACGGAATATTCTAAAGTTCAGACATTTGAAAAAAAAACATGAAGATATACTGTTAATAATTCCTTTTCCATAATTTATACAAATAAACATTTAATTTAGCCCTGTTATAGCAAAATAAATTAAAAATCATAAATACGCCGCTCATATTATTATTATTATTATTATTATGGATAACTTATATAGCGCCATTTTCGTAACAAAATACCTAAAGGGCGCTGTTTTACATAATACCCGCCACAGAACAACATTATTCCTCGTTATAAGTTACATCTTCGTGCTCGCTCATTCTTATACAAATGTCTTGCTGAATTAGCGGACATTCATTCTTCGCGTACCAAGGTTAAATATTTTTTGTATCAAAATCCAGCATAGTTATACAAATTTCACTTTCCGAACCGGTGTGAAAATGTCCATTTGAAGATTACAAAAAATACGACTTCATCATTAAAAAACATAAGAGAGAAATAATCAAGTCTTGTATCCTATGTCGACTAGTGTTACATCACAGCCACACAAGAGTTTAAAAAAATAAGGTTTTAATAACCTGCTCCGGGCTAGCTCACCGTCTAAAAATGTGTCATTATTGCACTGTAATTGTAAAGTTTTTTTAATTAATACATTTTAAGGTAAATAGAAAACCAATGCATGACACCCATTATAACAGATGACTCATATTATGACAAAATCGTATGTACGTACTATTAACTAAATACGCACATTGAGTATTGCTGAATGTACATGCATATTATTCAGTCACAAAATTTCATGAGCATATTAAAACTCCACAATAATAAAATCTTGACAAGGCAATAACATGTCGAAACCAACGGCAATTGGCGATGCAAAATGAACTAATGTAATGACAGTTACGTCAGCATTACGACAGGTAAACGTTGATGAATTTCAATGCTTAACTTGGCGTCAAATGACATAAGTCAGCTTTTGGGTAACCCGATATTAAGCAATGATAGACTCACTCAATAGACTTTAAAAAATATACTTGCATCTGAAATCGTCGATGTGACATATTAATAATTGTTCCTACTACAAGATATTATATTGTAGACGGACTTTTAATAAATAACTGTAATTTATAGATGAGTTCGTATTTTAAAATATAACTGTCTGAAGCATAATTTGTCAGCAAGTATGATTTCGTCTAGGTAATCCCCTTTCTAAAAAAAATATTAACAAATTACAACAGAGATGGAGAACACTTTAGAGAAGAGAATAAGGAAGGCTAGACATTTACAGGGCTTCTGACCTGTCATTAACTGGGTTAAGTGGCCACTTAACACATTTCTACAACTCTTCCACCTGCCGACTTTTGTAAAATAAAAGAGCTGAAACCTTTATCGTGTAGGTGAGATTTATCCGGCTGAACCAATTCACCTACTAGGCAAGGCCTGAAAACAATTTTCCAATTTTTATACTTCTTCTTTTACCAGGTAGTTAATTCAACAATGTTTTGAGTATGTTCAAATGCTTGCAGACTGGCTGGATTTCCTCTCAAGGGAGTTATTCATATTTAAATTTGTTGCAACAGAGAGGAAAAACATTTTTGAGAAGGGAATATGGAAGTATAGGCATTTACAGGGCTTTTGACCTGTCGTTGGTTCGTTTAAGTGGCCACTTTACACACTGTGTAACATTCACCAGCCAACGACATGTCATAAACCCTGTAAATGCCTAGACTTCCATATTCCCTTCTAAAAAATTTTTCCCTCTCTGTTGCAACAACTTTAAACAAAAATAATCTTAGCTTAGTTCTCTTAGTCTCTTACAACACTTGTTAAGTATAGGATGAAGCTAGCAACGAAATACGTGTCTTTTTATTATACGTCAGTATCAAATGTTTATATTATCAAAAGTTTATTCTGCATTTGTGGGTTATTCGGATTACGAAATGTTTACAAGTATAATATAATAGATTTAAATTAATTTTTAGTGGCTTCAGATTAGCTTCTGTATATCAGAATAAATATTATAAATATTATACTTTCACAAGATCAACAAACTATCATTACTTCGATTGATTTATTCAATTGTGAACATACATAATGGAATGTGGTTGCGTTGTTTTCTCTTTAATGTCCGATTCCAATTTAAGATCTTGTAATATACTAAATTTATATGGATACTGAATTAAGCAGCAATCATTTAAGTTTATTGACGCATTTATGAACTTATTTATTCATTTCATATTAATTTACAGTTTACATATTCTGCTTATTCACGAACTTATATATTATGTTTTTTTAGGCTGGAATCGTGTTAGCCATAACAATTAACAGGGAAGTTTTACATTTCGATGCATTTTGTTTTTGATTTCTAGTGTTTAACTCTTTAGGTGCCACAAGCGAGATAGTGCTACAGTAGGGTTGCCATATTTTGCTTGGGTCTGATCGGGACGTTCAGGAATACGGATATGTTATAACAAAAAGGGCAATTTTGTAACGAATTTTCAGAAATATAAAAGGAATGTTTTTCTTACATTTTATGTGGTGCTACTTGCGGAAAAAAGACGGCAGTCCGTACTTTTTCTATGATTCCAAATTAACATATTACTGCAATATTGATTACACAGTCCCTGGCAGCAGACGATATTTTTTATCGATGATATAACTTTTTCCACTATGGTTTTATGGGCAGGAATGAAAATAAAATACTCGCTCCATTTCTAAAATTTACATAAAAAACATTATACTTTTACAGAACCTATCAACTTTTACTATATCGAGGCAAGTTCAGCTTTTATAAAGTTCTTAAGATATATCAATTGCTGAAACCATTTGCCACCTTATTTTCACATTTATTGTCAGTACGGCTATGATTTTTGTTGATTAACAGCGTTGCACTGTGTAAGTTTAAATCGGGACATTATAGGTTTCATCGGGACGTCGCACAGTGGTCCGGATTTGGAAAACAGTAGACTTAGGAACCAAAGTAATTTTTTCGATTTTAAAAAAATTGCTTGATGTAGAAAATTTAATTTTTAACAATATTAATAATTTTCAATTTTTCGTTATTTTGAGTCTAGCGTGGTTTAAAAAAATACAAACGAAAAAAATGTATGGAGTAAAATTGTTTTTTTTTTCTCGATGCGTTTTAAAGTGTTAGCAACAAAACCTTTCGTTTATTAACGTATGTAATTAGTACTTTATGTTCATATTTTTTTCTCTCCTATACACTGGCAACCTTGGCGTTAAATCACAGTTGAACTTTCAAATTATTTTTTTTATTACACAACACAACAAATGTTTCTGCCAGAAGATTTGGTTTGGTTGGCACAACTATTTTTTCATTACAAATGTGAAAACCAAAATTGCCTATCACCTTCAGTTTTTGAAATATTCTCCAAAAACTGCATTTTAAAGTATGAAAACCCATGCATATTATTAGCACCTTCTTTGCGGTAATAATTCACCTTTAAGACTTATTTGATGAATCATTAAAGCAATTTCCTGCAGTTTCTGAGAATTATATGGAACAAATAATATGCAAAAAATACTATTTTTAATACCCGTTCATGGTAATGGTACTCTAATGGCTTATTTGATGCATCACTATGCAATTTCCTGCAGTTGCTAAGGATTATATGCAACAAATATAAAAATAGACTAATGAATACCCGTTTAATTTTAATGGTACCCTAATGACTAATTTTATGTATCACCATAGCAATTTACCTACTTCTTATCGGAATTTTAAACCATGTTAGACTCAAAATAACGAAAAATTTAACATCACTAATATTTTTACAAATTAGATTTCCTGCATCAAGCAATTTGAAAAATATCGAAATAATGACTTTGGTTCCTAAGTCCACTGTTTTCCAAATCCGGACCACTGTGCGTCGGGACAGAGGGCTCAGTAACGGAGACAGTCCCGATATATCGGGACGGATAGCAACCCTATGCTACAGGGAAACATGAACATATGCACGAAAACATCTCGAATATGTGTTACCTCCAATTGAACACATTACCTAATAGAGAGACAGTTCCATTTTTGATGCCGCATGACATCCTGCTCCAAAACTTATCCCTATTGACAGTTTTTTTTTCCGAAAGGATTCTAATACCTGTTGAATTTGCCTTGCATTTAAACGGTTATGAAAAGCACGCGGAGATGGCGGAGTTCACATATTCCTATCAAACTTTACACATTATTTTAGATTCTTTTATTTGTATTTTCCAATGTTTGTGTAGCAAATAAATTAGTAAATTATTAGACCTCGAGTCCATCGGCCATTGACCACCAAGATATTTGAAGGCAGATAACATGGCGGACGTACTGACCTTATTAGAATATTATATTGAATATCTATCAGGGTTAAATAATTCACGATCGTTTGACAAGTGGATATCGTGATATTTTTAACCTCGATGATGAGACGGCTAGATTCCTCGACGACGAATAACAAAACAAAACAATTTGAGTTCAACATCTTGCAAAAAAGAGCGTGTTGTAGTTATAATTTTAAGTGTCCTTGGGTAGTCTTTGGGTAAGTCTGCTACTTTTGGGTGCGCCGCCGGTGACCAGCATTGAGTGTCACCTGGGGATGTCCAGAATGTGTAGATTAGTCAATTCATCACACGACTTGGAATTATTTGGGATAGATCTTCCGGCTTTTTGTAGATTTCTTCGCGACTAAAACATTGTGGGATGAAGTTGGATTGGTATGGTTTACCTCGAAGTCTTATGTCTTTCGTTTTTATGAGTATATTGTATGCCATTATTGTATTTCCCTTGTTTGTATTTGCTACATAGTTTAATGTTCTTTTTGTTTAGTTTCTTGTATTTATGTTTCTTCATGTAACTGTTGTAATTGGCTTAGGCCGTATACAATAAATAAATAAATATTACTAACGATATTCCTGATATGTGAACACACCCTATTGTGCTGTTATAAAATTGTATTACATAAAAAATGTATTTTTAAGTATTTTCCGTGTTTCACAAATATATTTTGTGGATTCTTCGTTTAGTAGTCAATAAAAAAAACAAATATCATGAAAAATGTAACATTGATCAATCGGGGGCAATGCATTTTACATTTATGTTTAAAGTAACCCAATTAATAATCATCAAACGATTATTCAAATAAGTTACTCATACATCAATCATCGTCGGAATAATATATTTAATGATTAACATCAGTATCACGATCACGGACACAAGATTCACGAGGTAAGGAATCACAAAAAACTTGTTATAAATAAACAAAATAGCTGATCATCCGTTAGAGTTTGGTTACTATTACATAAGTAAATTATTGAATACTTAAAAACTAATAGCTGACATGTGTACAAGTTTTTTATACACCTTTTGATTTGTTATCTTAATGATGGCGTGCATTCAGGAAACGATTAATAATAAAAATAATGACGTAAAAGAAAGTTGAGCACATGTGTGTCCATATTAATACAATATATTATGCGATATCCATAAAAACATATATTATGGATTAAATCATTATTTTCTTTTATTCGATTTGTAAAGATAATTAAAAATTGGCACACTGAGATACTAAATATTTTATTAAAGCTTACGTCACCTTTAATCAGTCTACAAATGAACCCTCAATGTTGCAAAAAATCTTACTTATCGCAACAGAAAGGAAAATCATACAAGGGAATATTAAAGTCTACAAGGGTTCTTAAGAGTCCTCAATTCTAGGGTACCTATTCTGTTCTAAGAAGAACCATACAGTGTTAATTATTTTGATTGTCGTTATTGTTTACAAATCATCCATATATTTTATTTCAATTTCTTTTGTGTTTTCTACATGCTTCAGCGATTTTTTCCTTCATTTGAAGTTTCTTACGATTTATCAACCTGACTTTAAATCGGCATACTATTTTAAGAAAAAAAATCTTATGAACTTTAACTAAATGTTTTTTTTGGCTTAGATATATTTTTTCTGGTTCTTGTTACATAACAGACAGACATTACAGACTTCAAGAACTCGGCAATAGTTATTTCCACGTATCGGATATATTTAGTGTAGGATATTGTTCCTATAGAATAAACCTTTTAAACTTATTCAAAGATGGTGAATGGTAATTATAATTATTTATTTATACATTTCATAATCTACCCACTAATGTTAGAGACGCCCCTTTTTTATTTACATTTAAGTCAAGATTAAAATGTCACTATCTAAATATTTAAATTGTTCTTTTATCCTTCTTCTTTGCTTCCCATCCCTTCTCCTCTCTTCATAGTATAGCGTTATTTTTTTTAATAATTTTTTTTTTGTCAATCTTTGTTTTTAATTTTTGTATAAAATTGTAAGATTCAATATGTCCATGTATTTGTAATTTTCTCAAATTGAACGGTTTGGGTAGGCAGGAAGAAATTGCCTTAAGGCAATATGCCCGCCCTTATATGTTTATATATTGTATATGTATTATAAAGTTTCAAATAAATAAATAATATATACAATTTTTTGTTCACTTTGCCCAGCTGTATGAAACAGTACTTACAATTTTCTTGTTATATTACTTTAAAATATTTTATTATTTAATTTCTTTTTTACATTTATTCTTAAATTGTTTAAACTTTCTACTGAAAATATATTGTATAATTTTTGGGTTAATTTTTTGTATTAATCTTGTATAATTTTTAGGTGTAATTTTTTTATAAATCTTGGGTAAAAGGAAATTTATGTTTAAAAAAAAAAAGAAATATTAAGCCAAATATGTTAGGATTATAATTTTTTGTAAAAGGCAGATATGGCGTTTACGTTAATAAAATAAAATAAAATAACATTGGTGTAGCTACTTAGAGCAAGATTAGTGTTACCTGGGGTGCTTTTCTGAACCGCTCTCGTGGCACGACAAAACAGTTTTTCTCGTGTATTTTGTATGTGAATACAGTAGATAATACGGGCGCGAGAGCATTTGAAATACCATCCCTGACAATACTTTTGAAATGTATCAAATTTAAGGGAATTAGCGGCTGGACAAAGTAGACAACTTTTTTTATTTTTAATTAATTATCCCTCATTGGATCGAAGTAGCGCGGTTTACGGTGAATATTATATTTTCAATACAGAAAAAATAATTTAACTTTGTAGATAAAATTCACGACAAACGTTGACTTTGCATTGTAATATGGGCCTTGGTCTTGGAAAAAAATAATAACGTTTTGTCATAAATACGTATTATTCCTCATCCGAAAGCGGATATAAAACGCTGAATAAAGCCATCTAATTTCTTAGACTAATTTCATTATTTGAATAATATAACATTAAATAATCTTACTTATTTGAGTTTCAAAAAATCTGGCTGAAAAAAAAATACCTCTGATATTATACATAAAAAGAAAATATTTATTTCTTGATTTATTGATTGATTTTGTGTTTATTTTGTAGAATTTTATATTTAAACTTATAATATTAGAAATCAAACACTGATTTGAGTCTACTTAACACTTTATTTTATTTTTACAAATATAAAAACAAAAATTTCATGACAATTGTTTCGCCTTGTTAGGGCATTTTCGAACGAATGTGAATGATGAAATTAGATAGATTGAATGTCCTTATAAAGTTATATAATTCAAGGTACTTAAGTAGAAAATAATAATAATCTTATGAACTATAGCATGTTTATTTATCACAATTGAGGGAAAAACCAATGGTTAAGTAAAATGGGTAATAGGGAATTTAGGTATTTATATTTGAATTTCGGGAAAAATATAACAAAGTAAGTTTTTATTGACATACGTTTGAAAATCGTTTGATAATGCCCTAACAAGGTGAAACAATTGTCACGAAATTTTTGTTTTATATTTGTAAAAATAAAATAAAGTGTTCAGTAGACTCAAATCAGTGTTTGATTTCTGATTTTATAAGTTTTAATATTTATTTCTATTGAAATGTTATTTTGCTGTTATAAAATACATGTTTTCTAATATTAAGCATTTTAAAAACCAATTTTAAAAAAAATCCAACTTTTAAGGCCCAATTCCATTCCGAAAGATGCGATAGTAGTGGTGAGTATTTTATTCGTAAAAAACGTGATGCCTTTAATTAAAATCGATTATTTTTTGGTTTGCCGCCAATTAATGTTGTAACGACTGGAATGTTTTAATAAAATCTTCTCAAGCACATAAGCTGGGGTATTCTTCGCGCACGAGCGGAGATCTGGAGCACTATCCGAGCGATATGTGAAACAGAAAATTCAATACAAACATGGTACACATCATTCGGATCCACCACTTTGCTATGGTAATATATGCACGGTAGCTGAACTCATTTCAGAGCCGAAGTTAGTATAAAACAGACGTTCAAAATATCGTTATCTAAGGGCCGGTTTTATAAACACCCGTAAGTTACTTTGATACCATAATATTTTATGTATTTTTCTTCTTCTTATCAGCCCGTTTTTCTCCACTGTTGGATATGGTCTGTATAAAAAATGAAAAAAAATGTTTAAAAAAAACTCATTTGGAACGCTACATAAATACTAATATTTGCTATTTACTATTTCAATGTTGAATGTTGAAGAATTAAAACTTGAAAAAAGCTGTAGTAAACATTAACACAATACGAGAGTATCAGATAAAAATCATACACAACCTTTTAAAACGAGAAAAGGACAGTCGAGACTAATAAACCATGGACTGAAATTATACAATAAACTACCAGTCAAAACGAAACAAAAGACTCAGACAACCTTTACAAAAGATGTTGAAAATATTATTATTAACAGTAGAATGTGAATTTCAAAAGTAAAAATATTTTGTTAAATGTATGTAACCCGTGAGGGTTTATCAATATTTTTTTTTAAATGTATTTAAATTCTAATGATCGTAAAAATTCGCTTTGAATATTCAATATGTTTTCAATTGTATTACCAATTCGTGAAAATACCTTATTAATCCGCATTGTACCTAAGTTCCTTGTACATTTAAAAAGTATATATTTTAGCATCACATTTAGTTCATTAAAATAAATAAGCATTGTTTCTAACCACTTAATATTTATTTAATTATATTATACTAATTAGGTGGTGAGGAGTGAAGGGGTTTTATCAAATTTAAGTATTGCAAATGATCTAATTTCAACCCTTACTCTTAACCACAAGCACAAAATAATACATGCACAAAGACTTCTTATTACCTCCGTATGTAGATTTAGTATTTACTAGACACTGTTAAAATTATAAAATGGTATAATGATCATTACTAAATCAAACCGTGATAAGGAATCCCAAATCGGTAATCAAATAAATATTAAGTAGTTTAAAAAAGGTTTTTATTTTTAAATTTATGCATGTAATGAAGAACTATAAAGTAAGTGCTTAAAGTATTAATTTCTCTTTTTTTAAATAGATTCACCAGTTCGCTTCTGTAATATCTCGTACTGTCCATTAGCTTTTCACGAACTGGCTGAAATGCGTTGATCTCAGGAAAACCGTAATGACGGATGATATATTGTTTCGAGAATAAGAGATAATTACATTTTTTTATTACACTGAGAACAACGCGTTATATTTATTAGAATACTTTTGCAACACATAATGTATATTGTCATTACTTTTGGTAAATTCTAGTATACCTACCTACCAAAGGTGTAATTACTGAGGAAAAAATAAAATATTTGGTTGTTTAAAAGAATTTTAAATATACACTATTACATAGAACGAGCAAAACCCAGAGCCTTCCATACGTGAGTCAAGCATCTTAACCAATACACCGCGAAGGCCAGCAATATGTTTACCTCGTACGCAAATGACAGAATTTTGAAAAAAAAATATCAACGTCAACAACATGATCATAATACCGGAGTAAAGATGAAAATCAGACTTTCATTTAGAAAAAAGGTGAAGACACAAATTTTTATTTTATGGACAAGCGCCGTGGCGCAGTTGGTTCGACAGCTAGCTGTTAAACTTGCGTCGAGCGTTTGAATCCCGTCAGTTGCAAGAAAAAAATCAAAGAAAGGTTATTTTCTCAATTGGTCTGGGTGTTGTAGTGTATTTGAATAACATCCTTTTATATTCCCTCTTCCCACTTGCTGACAAGCCCCTTAGCGAGTTATTCCTTTAATATATGTACGTATATATAAATGTTGTATCCCAACTCAACACAAGGCTCTTGGCCTCATAGAGTTGTGGATACGTTATTTTTTGTAATATACATAAATATGTATTTGTACATGAAAAATATAAATATATATATATCACAATTAACTTTCCGCACCTAATGCTGCATAGGGCACTCCATTAGTGCACAAATCCCAGCGTATCGTAATCATTTTAGTAACGTGAAGGTAAGATTATCTGTCTTTCGCATCAGGTACCAGTCCAGGGACTATGAAATAAACTAGAGTTAAAACACCCTTTTAAATAAATATTTAATATCCACCATGTCAAGAATCGAACCTGAGACTCCTTGCATGGTAGGCAAACGCGCTGACTATTACTGTACAATTAAATTATATTATATAAAGCAGTAAAAAAATATGAAGGAAAAAACAATTCATATTCAAACTTAAACTTAAGACATCTGTGTAAAACAATTTATAAATTCAAATACATACTCGTAAAATGTTATTATTAGAGCACACTACTTCAAAATAAATATATATATATATTGAATGTGTATCGCAATTTGCTGTATCTTTTTTTAAAAAAAAGGTTGTGGGCAAAGCAGTATTTTGCTATATCTTATATTTATAATAATTTTTTCGAGTAATTAAATATTTCAAACACTAAAAAGTAGACTCCAAATAAAAAGTATAAATCTTTCGTTTTCGTACTTATGTTATTAAATGAATACTAGACAATAGCGGATGTATGATTTGTATCATATATTTGCTTGCTATCTTATTTCAGTTTTTATGTACATATTATTACTTGTTACTTTATTACTATTTGTTGCTATATTATTGTTTGTTAACATACCTATGTGTAAATATTTTTCTGTCCCAAAATGAGTTTGTTGTAACTCCTGGGAGTACAAAAAAAAAAAAAATTTGTATGATTTAATAAATAAAAATAAAAAAATAAATAAAAAAATATGTGCTAACTTTATTTGTGTTCTTTGTTAAAAATGACAATAGAGTAAAAAAAAAAAAAAATATTTTTTGCGTACAAACATCATAGTTTAAAAAGAAAGTAAAGAAACATGATAAAAACTAAATTAAATTTGCAAATTAATCACTTGTTTTGCGAACTGTTGTCAAAAAGTGTGAAGTAGAACCGGAACCCTTACCTGGACCAGTGTTTTCCACTTGATGGCTACTCTCAGGCAAAAATCCCGAACAAGGAAATCGAGTGGAGAAAAGTCCGCCTCGTAGTATAGTGCTTAGCATGTTCGCCTACCATTCTTGATGACCTGGGTTCAATTGACAGGTTGGACGTGAAATATTGATTTTAACTGTTTTTTAAACTGCAGTATTTCATTTTTGCTGGACTGGCACCTGAAGCGAGGACTGATCACCTAACCTCTATGTAATACATTATTAAAATACACAGCAGTTGGTTTGCCAATACAGTGCCCTATGTACCACTGGTCGGAAAGAAGAATGATGATGATGATGATGATTACATACGATGAGGATTGAGACACTTCACTCACGCACTAAAGGTTCCGGGTTCAATTCCCGGTGAGAACACAAAAATTAAATACGATTTTGATTTAATGCTGTAATTGGGCCTCCGCCCTGTTGTGGTATAAAAAATGTACTTAACAGTAACCCTTAAATGCTTGAAAACATGTCATATATTTGTTTTGGAAAAAATAACATTGTGAATCTTATTATTACCCAATAGGTATATCATTTTTCATGCTAATGAGAATCGTAAGCCGTTAATTTTTTTACATTGAAAACCTTGGCGAAAATTCACAATACAATAACTCGAGATTAAATAAATATAAATTCCAAGTTAGGTAAGTCTTTTTTGGGTCACACTGTTTTGACACTTGTTACTCAAAAAGTTATGGGAACTTAGTTGTGTCACGGAATAATATACCTTGTGCCAACGTACCGAGAGAACGTTTTCTCACGACATCCATGTCCGCATGCTTCGCAAGCTGTAGGTACTCTTTGGACGTGAGAGCAAATTTTGCAACGGATGGCCCAAAAAAAAGTACATTAGCATTTCAATGGTTTTAATTATTATGTAAAAAAAGTGTAAAGTTTTGTAATTTGCTAACTACGTAAATATGTTGACAAACTTGCAACATACTGCATTACAGGTTTACTTTTAATTATTTTTAGTTGACATATACATAATTATGTAAGTGTGAAAGAAAATACATTGATAAATTTTCATAGTATTGAAATTTATCGCAACAGAGAGGGAAACAATTTTGAAAAGGGATTATGGATGTCTAGGCATTTACAGGGCCTATGTTAAAATATCCATATTTCCTCTATTTTTCCATCTGTTAACTTTTGTGAAGTAAACGAACTGCAACCTTCATTGATGTGGGTGAAACTCATCTTACTAAATTATTTTTCCTATTAGGCAACGCCTGAAAATACTCATGTATTCATTTTTTAATCATGTTATATATATGGGTGAGGGGAACAATCACACAAGTCAAAATGCCTTACTTATCAGGAGATAGTTTTTTTTATCTCAAACATTGCGAGAGTCAAAACTAATATTGAAAGAATATCCCTTTTTTCTCCATGCTTATAGAAATTGGATTATTTATAATAATCTGGAATATTTAGCTGGGTGATAATTATTTCATGTTTCATCGTTTAAGGCATAAACATTTGTATAAATTAAAAGCAAAGGTTTTTCTTCGTGAAAATGGTTTTGTAGCCGATAACTATCAAATGTGTTTTGTGTAATAAAGTATATTGATAATATTATCCTTAATACCGTTATTTGACTAACGTGTTTTGCAACACGTGTAAACATAGTTTCATACTAAAAGATGAGAAAATAAATAAAAAAATGAAAAAGTTGACTTACGTGATTGTTAGGTTAAGTTGAATTTACATTTTTTTACAGATATAAAATGTCTCATTCCTTAGTACGTATAATCACAATAATGTTCAAATATGATTTTTTATCGTTTTTATGTGTCGAAGGTATTATTTTAACACAATGGCAGTTTTTTATGCATATTTTCATAATGTACGTATTTATATATATTTTGTTTACGCCGTTCCTCTCCAAAAAAGAGGTAAGCTCTTGTGCTTGGAGAGGGACTTACGCTGACAGAAATTGAACCCAGGACCTCAAGAATGGTAGACTAACACGTAAACCACTAAACAACGAGGCGGACTTATCTCTACTCGATTTCATTATTCAGGATTTTTACCTGAGAGCAACCATCGAATCGAAAATACTTATCCAATATGCTGGTTCTATTTCACACAGAACTGTAAGAATAAATATCGGTAAATAAATCAACCTGACCGTCGGCTTTTTTTTTATCAGGGATGGAATATCTTTTTAAAAGGGTTATATGGAATTGTAGGCATATAAAAGATTTTCATTTAATTGATTTAACATTTTTTATCCGCCTGAACACGTTGAAATAAAAAATAAATAGATTCTATAACTATTTCTTGTTTTCGATACAATTCGTCGTGATCGTAAAACGACGGATGTGCGAAAAATGCGACGCTGACTTTCTTGTATATTTGATCTTAAAAAGGTTATATAAAGGAGTTATGTTCCAGGTTTTAAATAAATAAAATAAATATAACTAACCTATCTACCAAATAATATATTTTTACTACAATATTTTGAGTTTGTCCAAATGTTTGTAGACAAAACTGGATTTTATCCCCTAGGCAGTCATTAAGATTAACAATTTTCAATAGAAATGGAGAGCATTTAACTCAATTCAGCCAACGACAGGTCATAAGCTCTGTTGTAATTTGTTAATCTTTATTTTTACACTTTTTAAGTTGTGACGTTTGTTTTAATTTTTTTAATTTTATTTTTATTCATACATTTTACAAAAACATACAATAATAACGTATCCTAAACTCTATCGATCTAGAGATAACACACGCGTTGACTCATGACTGCGATAACTTAAGCATGTTCATTGTGATAGCTCAAATGTTTAGCATGTTTTTAAGCACGTCGATAGTTATTTGTGATTAAGCTACAGGTCGATATAAGTGATGCCAAATGCCAAACTTACCATCTTCCTTCAGAAAAATGACAATCTCATGAAATTATTTAAAATGGTAATGCGAGAAAATTTACACATCTTTATCAGCTCTTTTAAAAGGTGATGTTTTCAACATGTAATAATTTGCGTAACTTCCATTGATATTGTAAATAATATGTAGGCATGTGGTAAAATTAAAGGTCGATGGGAAGGTTATTGTTACACTTATGTACCTAGTTTATAAATATTATGTTCTCATTTTCAACGTGGGAACCTGACATTAAAACATTTACAATAATTAGACTGCTCTAAGCATATATTTATAAAAAAATAAATTGTAACATCTGTCAACAACGCCTACATAACTATATAGCATACTGAAAGTATATGTAATTAAAATATATATAGTACTGAAAGAGATCAATTTGTATGCTCTCAATAATTATAATAGAGCAAGATCAGAAGCCGCACAGATGCAAGTCAGAATTACCCATTAATACGGCTCTGCGAACAATTTGGATCTATTTTTTTGTACATATCGGCAGTTTAGCAGCCATCTGCTTTCTATTCATTTTTTTTTTCATTCAAAATTACACTAGTTTGAATATTAATAAACTTTTTAAGGCTTTTTAGGCTATGCCCATGTCAAGCAATAATAAATAAGAATAAAAATGCATAGTAAAATTAATTAGATTAAATTATAATGTCATGTGATGCAATAGAATAAAAATCTAGAAAAAAGGGTATAAGTATTAAATAATAAAATTCCAAAGAATACAATGCAAAAAAGATAATCAATTTTTTTTTTTTTAATATAAATTATTCAAATTAAGAATCACACATAATCAAATATATAAAATAATGGTATCATTAAAATCAAAAAATGATAGTAAAATATAGTAGTATTAAAAAAACAAGAGATATCATTGAAATGAACAGAAAAAGAATGTATCTATAAAAACATAATTGAAATGATAATTGAGATATGTTTTATAGAAACCCATTGAATACTATAGTAAGAATTAGGAGCAATAAATCATATGCCAAATAATAGTACGTACTAAATTAAATAATACAAAAATACATAATGAAAAAACATAAAAATATCAAGATATATAAAAAGCAAATAAAAGTAAAAGTGTGGAAGGAAAGCAGATTTGTAAATTATTGTTGATCTCGAACTTTAAAAAAATTGACAACCTCGTCCCTATCGATGAGCATTAACTTCTAACTTATATTTACAGTCTGCATTTCGTAATGGGTTAAACAGCCATTGAGAAATATAACTTTTGTGAGTTCCCTGACATTCCATGATCAGATCGAAACAGTTTTTAGTAGTTCGTTGAAGATGTTCGGATTTGTCATGCGTACTACCAGGGTTGTTGGTAATACACGAGTATTGAGAATTATTTATAACTCGTTGGTGCAAAGTAGACTTGAGAATGGCTCGATGATTTAAGGACCGTGTGAGTTGAAGTACGTAGTTCAGAAGAAATTTCTTCGGTTTCTTTACATGAAAGAGTGCGGATATTATCCATGCCTTTATCCCACTGAGTTCCTCTAGGGTATGCTTGGTTTCAGCAGTCTGAAGACCAGAAGGAATGTGTATTTTACCACGCATTTCTTTCGATCGTTGCGCGGTATTATTGACAACCCTGAAATTATGCGGAGCATTAGTTATTATGTTCCGGATCTTAGTTAACGTCAGCATAGACTGTTTCACATTCCAAAATACAGGACCAAACCCACTAATGCTTATGCCCGTTGGAAGGGCTATCTCTATATTGAACATGGTATATGTTCAAAATATGGTATATGATTGAAGAACGGACTGTAGTCTGTTGCGAGCAATCCCCGGCTACTTTTGAACTTTTGTCGCCTCGCAATTACTAAAATGCCTATATGCACGCTAAGATACTGCGCACACCGATCTGGAAAAGCGATGGAATAACCTTTTACCGGTAAGTAATGTTCTTATCTTAATAAATACTTGTTTAAAATAGACGTCTTATAAATATGTTACCGATTCCTTATTACATATTTAAATTTTAGAATATCTAAATTTATTACATGCATGCATATTTGTTTATGTACTAAACTCTTATAATATAAACTAATAAATATTAATTAAAAATCAAACCTTACATTCGAATTTCAAATTATTATAATTTTATGAGTTTGTTTTCTTCAGTTGGTGATAAAATTATATTTTATTTATATTTCATTTATTTAAAAGTTCTTAAGTTATTTACATTATGTCGACACAAGTTCTAACTCTATGTGACTAAAGTCCTGTGTTGAGTTGGTACTCATAAAGTACTAGTACCACAAACCATCATTAAAAAATAAATAATATAAAAAATAGAATAAAGAATATTATTCATAACATAATACAAAAAAAAAAACGAAATAGCCGCACCCCCAAATTAAATCATTGAACATTATTATTGTCAGAATCTCATAATTATTTCTTTTGAATTAAAATATTAACAAAAAATATTGATATTTGTTAATGAACGGTTAATTTCAGGTTTGAAAAAATGATTATTTATATTCAAACCCACTTCGTTTTGCTATCCATTTACCGGTTTTATTTCTCTATAGAAATTATTACTCTGGTCTAGTCTAAGTAGTTTGAAGAGCCAGTTGTGCAGAAAAAAAGTTATGTTTTTTTATATGAGAAGATGTGCGATTTGGACTTGTTCAACGACTCAGCTCTCCGCTTCAAACGGACGCTGAGAATCATTTTATTTTATTTTATTGTATTTTTTATTTGATTTATTTTCAGTTCACAAACAGTGAAATATGTCATCATATTAATACAATTACAACTAATAAAATTAAATTATAATATTTTGAATAAATTTTTGTGAAATGGTACTTGTAAAATATATTAAATTGGGTTGCGGTCCCGTCTCTCGTGCCACGGACTCACGAATCAATGGTCCGAGGTTCGAACCCCACTCTACCCCAACTCCATTCCCATTTTAAAATAGTAAATTATTTACAACTCGTTGTAAATGGCCCCCAAAATTGAAATATTTGGGTAAATTATAAGAAAACAAATATTTATTTAAAAAAATTAAAAAAACTCCAAATTTCCGCAAGTGATATAGTGGTTGGCGCATTCGCTTACCATGCTGTAGTTCCCGGGTTTGATTCTTGGGAAGGTCCGCAAAACATATTTGTTTTTAAAGGTAGATTTGAAAATCCACTAAAGTATTTTATTGTCTTTGGACTGGCACCTTAAGCGTAAGACTGATCACCTTACATTTCTATAAAAAAATATCGAGATACGCTGCATTAAATTTAACAATGCAGTGTCCTATGCGCCATTTTGTGCAATTGTGCAAATAAGGGTTTAATGGTGAATGCTTCAGTTCATTTAAAAATAATGATTTGATTAACAAAAATAATACAATTTCTAAAATAAAAAATAATAACACTAAACATCTTTCACCAATTATATGTGAACACCAAGTCACAAAAGAAAAATTAAAAATTGTATATGGACCAAAATTTTGTTTTCATTATATGTTATTAAATCAGTTTATTAAAAATTACAGAATATTAATTTTATTAAAATTTAATTTAAAATAGATGCAATTTATGCAATCAAATATAATTGTATTAGTATCTCGTAGTAATTACCCTTTTTTTAAACAGTATTTTGAGTTTGTCCAAATGTTTTTAAATCCACTCCCATAACACACATAACATTCTAACCACATTCCACACACTTCATTCCCCATACCATACTCCACACATCAAACTTCATCTTGTTCTCTTTGATGAAATATTTTTAAAAATTGCTCACCAGATATGATAAATTTACGTTTGTTATTAAATTTATTTTTTAAAAAGTGATATTTCTCCATGCGTAAACTGTCTTGGCATGTTAAGAAACAATTATTTTCTGAGAATAACTACACCATTGCTTAACAATTATAATTCTTTGTAACTAAGCAAAGGTCGGGGTTCAAATCTCACTTATACCTAGCGGTCGTTAACTTTTTCTACCAATAAAATTATTTAGAAATCATTAGAAAAGAACACCTAAAGTATGCTTACAAATGAGTAGTATACAGGTTTTGCACATACAGCGAAATTAAATGACGGAATAATCAATAATAATCAAAATCTATTTTAAAATTATAATTTTAATATCCGCTTCCATCATTATAAATTCTCGGTGTGAAATAGAACCGGAATTCTGAACGAGTGCTTTTAACTCAATGCCTACTCTCAGATAAAATTCGTGAAAAGGAAATCGAGCGGCAGTATGTCGGCCGCGTACTGTAGTGGTTGGCGTGTTCGCCTGCCATGCTCGAAGTTTTGGGTTCTATTTATAAATGTTTTTTATCAAGATTTTATTTGGGCTAAATAAATAGGTATCCAATCTATTTAACCACGAGTCATAAAATGAATTGATCGATGCTTGATGCAATACATTTTAGAACCATTAACCTAATCAATAATAAAATCATTTCATTACGTATTTATTTATTATATGACACAAGTGCCTTTTACAATATAAAATATAACATTATAATGAGTTATGTTAAACGAAAATAAAAATAAAAACAATATTAAAACACGGATGCATAAAAAGAAAATAAAATTAATCGGGTTGTGGTCCCGTGGCAACTGTCTCGGACTCACGGCTCAAAGGTCCGTGGTTCGAATCCCACTCTAACTCAATCCACATTTTCTACTAGTGAGTTATTTACAACTTATGGCCCTTAAAATGATATATTTAGGTAAATCATAAAAAACAAAAATTTATTAAAAAAAAAAAAAAATATCAAGAAAAGTTTATAAACATGTATGTATGTCAGCATACAAGAGGTAAAAAAAAGTCGGTATAGTAACGTAAAATGAATTAACAGCAGAACATTTTACATTACTAACGAACGTTATAAAATAGATATAAAAATATTATTTAAATTCACAGAGGCTCGAGTTAAAAATGTCGACATGAAAAGGTACATTCATTTCCTAGTCTGTGTATACGAAAAATTATAGGTGAGTGACAAAGATAGTTCGTTTTAGATGGGTGACAATAATATAAAGTATTTTGTCTAGTTCTAAGTGTTAGTATGCTAATATTAATTAAATCCAGGAGTGCTATTGTGATCCGCTCTCGCGGCACAAAAAAACAGTTTTTCTCGTGTATTTTGTATATAAATACGTGAGATAATACGGCCGCGAGAGCGTTTTGAATACCACCCCAGGAGTGTTTAATATTTTTATTTTGTAGTCATTTTCTGACTGTTGTAAATAAACGTGATAGAAAAATATTCAACGTGCTATTTTAGAGCGGGTTCTGAATCTCGAACATCCTGATTTAGAGTCTACTACACTACCACTGGACCATAATCAGTATTTTATTATTTATGCGAGTATAGATTATGCTACAGCGCTATATTAATAATTGAATCCAATCTTTATTGTTATAAATTACTGTTTAAATGTTTCCTATTTAGATTACTACACTTTAATTTAGAAGTGGTAAACTAGCCGGAAACAATCGTAAATTATTTCTTGCGATAGAAAAGAACCTATAAGGAACCTAACCTAAAACGTCATTTGCAGTTGGCTTGGGCGGGAAAATATGCGGAGACAAGTGCTATGTGAACGTGACCATAGACTATGAACGGAGTAAAAATTCAAAAACCAGTTTACTCACAATTACTGCTGGCCCCACTCCTTTGGAACTTCCTCACGAAAAGTCTAGTTGGCCGAGCAGCTTTAGTCGTAGCCTCGGCTTCAGTCGTGCTCGCGTCGCCAGTGAGGGAAGATGGCGTCGTTCTTCTCCTCTCGAACGTCGGTCTCTTCCGCAGCGAGGAAAATCTGTTTCCCGGGGTGGTTGTGGGATCCGTGGTCGATACGTTGCTTGGCACCGTAGTCGATGTGCTACGCCTGGATTGATCCACCTTAAAGTTTATTCGGTTGGAAGGCCTGCGCGAGAAGAAGTTTGGTCTGGCGGTAACTGAAGATTCGGTTTTCAAATCTGCACCAGAAGCGATCGTATTATCGGAGGATGGAACTTCTGTGACAGGTTGGATTGTTGTCGCCATCTGAGGAAAAAAGAAAATATGGTATGAAAAAATGTTTTTAATATTCTCCCCTGTTAGTTACATTTGAAATACATTAAAAACGTAAAAAGTACAATAGATTAGGTGCATTTATAATTATTATGTACTTTTCAGGCTTAATGACGCATTAGGGAATTGTTTTGTGTTATTGTTTCAATCATTTTACTAGCGTATATAATTACTTACTTAATTATGAGTTTTTTTTGTTGATTTATTGTTAATATATTAAGATAATAAATATATAAAGGTAGCAAGTTATCATTTACAAACAAAATCATGCATATATTGGGTAAATAAACAAAAGCAATTTGTAAGTGCTTCGATATTTTAAATAACGTAAAATAGACAAAAATATTAAAAATAAATAATGGGGTATTTTTATTTATGTATTTGTTGAAAACAACTTTTTAAATTGTATCATTTGTTTTTAAATACGCGGTGATTTGACTAAAAAAATAATATGATCATTAAATCGATAATATTTTTAAATCATTATTAGATACGTTTAGATTTAAGATAAATAAATAAATGTAATAAAACTATATGTTTAAATATCTGAAAATTATGAAAATAATAATGAGTCAGTAGTATATAATTAATACTAAGTATTTCTATTAATTTTTGTGTTTCCATCACATAACCGAGAAAGCAGTAGATAGATTTTTTAAAATGGAAAATACTATTATTTGGAAAATAGAAAATTAAATTATAATATTTGGAATAAATTTTTGTAAAAGGGTATTTAAAAATTGAATTGAATTGGGTTGTGGTCCTGTGTCTAGTGTCACGGACTCACGAATCAAAGGTCCGAGGTTCGAACCCCAGTCTAACCCAACTCCATTTCCATTTCCTAATAGTGAGTTATTTACAACTCGTTGTTAATGGCCAAATATTTCTTTTAGTTTTTTTTTTTTTAAATTGGTACACGAATTATATTGAATTGTTTGGTGTATTTTATTTATCGCTTAAATTAAATTTACTCCGTACGAATGGGTCCGGGCGGATTGAAAATACAGTTCTGTGTGTATATTAGAATTAGAATCCTGGACGATTGTTTTCGACTCGATAGCTGCTCTCAGGTGAAAATCTAGAAAAAGGAAATCAAGTGGAGAAATTTTCGCAACGTGATATAGCGATTGGCGTATTCGCCTACTATGCTTGAGTTCCCGGGTTCGATTCTTGGGAAGGTCCGTATAAAATATTTGTTTTTAAAGGTGGATTTGAAAATCCACTAAAGTATTTCATTGTCCTTGGACTGGCACCTAAAGCGTAAGACTGATAACCTTACATTTTTGTAACAAATTATCGAGATACACTGCATTGAATTATACAATGCAGTGCCTTTTGCGCCATTATGTGAAAATGAGGGTTGAATGATTAATGTTTCAGTTAATTTAAAAATAATGATTTGACCAACAAAAACAATATCTACCGTTAGCTAAGACACTTGACTCGCGCATGGAAGGTACCGGGTTCGATTTCCGGTGAGAACGCAAAATTACAAGTGGTTTTTTTTCAAGCCAGGGTGTTTTTTGTTTTAATCTACCACTGAATCGGGCCCCCCGGCCTGTTGTAGTTTTTTTTAAAAAATTATATAATGAGTACGCTTTTTTTACTATATTGTCTCATTTGAACGTCTTTTGTTATAAAGAATAACCCACTAAGCCTCTATTTTAGAGGCTTGTCAGCAGGCGGGAAAGAGAGAATATGTTATGAAAAATATACCACTATACTACAACTCCCAGACTATATGAGAAAAGATTTTTTCTTGCAACTGGCGGGAATTGAACCCGCTCCGCCAGTTTACAGTTAGCCGTTTAACCAACTGCGCCACGGTGTCTGACATAAAGTATTTCTACTTACTTTGATATTGAGACACTAAATGTTTGATATGCTATTTTAGCGATGCATGCACAGAGCTATTATCGTATCAGTTGAGCCATATAACATTAGTGTGTAAATCTATGCAAATGATTTTGAATAATGGTAACTTAAGAGTGTGTGGGACACTTCAGAAGTAGGCGTCAAGAAGTGGCTTTAAATATCAACTAACACTTAGATTAAACATATTTATTTATTTCGCAAACAGATGTAGCGTAATCACACCTCGCACATGTCCTAAAATGGCGACCGGTAAACAAAATCCGGTTTGTATTGTATTGATAGTGAAAGCGAAGATTTGTATAATAAATTAATGTCGTCAGCGGTGGATTATGTTTGAATAAAATATTACATCGGATATTTACGTCAAAAAACATATTTTTGTTAATGATGAAACTTTAGATTATTGACCGTTTTATGAATTCCTCGCTTGGAATATTGCAGTGAGGATTTCAAATCGATCATAAAATATTTAAGGTTTAAAACTTTAAAGTATACAATAAAATGAATAAATGGGATAATAAAGTCTTTCATTTATGAAATAAAATATGTTTTTTGTTCAAAATTTATCTAGTATACGTACTTTATCATGTCGCAAATTAGATTCCCTATAAACTAGTTGTATCTTTTTTCATATTAATTTTGTGAAATTTAAAATCAATTTATTTCAAAAGTAAAACTAAATTTTGCAAAAGACTTGACTCGTTTTGTGAATGAAAAAAATATGAGGTATTTGATTTTTCTTTATTTTTATTTGATGTTTAAGGGAAGGTATTTAATGTCGAGAAAAACAGTGCATATATTATTTTATAAATACATATAAAAAAACCTGATTATCTAATCCATTTTATGCTTTCGCAACTATTATTCTAGAGACCTTGCAATCCTTTTTTAGGTGAAACATGTTTTAAACCATTCAAATTAATAAGTGAATTTTCATTTTTTTATATTTTAAAATTTTCTTTTTAATCACATTAATGTAGTTTATTACACATTATTTGAGACCCAACTCCATAATTGATCAATAAAATAAAATGATTAAATGAAGATCATGGCGTTTTTAGATGTCGCAAAGAAGCTAACAAATGAAAAAGATTAATAAGTTTATTTATGTTCTAATGTAAAATGTAAAATGCATTTTTCGTATTATTTGAAATGCGAAAAATAATAATGTCTTTGAAATTCCTCTCTGTTCGTCGTGAAAACGTCTCCTACAGTTGGAAATAGTTGCTTAAGCATGTTTGTACAAAAGACTCCATAATTATATCCCATTACGGAGTACAAGACTTGTCTTCATTCTCACAATATGATTATATTATCCACTGCGACCAATCAACCTTGGGAAAAATAAAAGGCTTATGCGACCATCTGCAAGAAAAGAAAAATGCGAACGATTTCTTGTGAACGAGATGGTTTAATTTTGCAAGAAAAGATAATACAATAACGCTATTTTTTGTTATCTTTCAAGGTATTCTGGTTAATCTGTCATTCATAAATAATTTTGTAATAAATAAAAAAAGAATATTCAAATATATACAAATAGTTCAATTCAAAACTTGTGCATAAAATGTAAATTGAAGATACAAAATTATGGCAATCAACTAATATAGTTAAAAATCTTCTGTTGAGTCGTGTGCTCTCGGCTCAGAACATTTCAGTGAGAAAATGTTAAAAAAAAAATTATTTTATTTTATTATTTTAAGTAGGAGTTTTATAACGAAAATTTTAGCTTATTTTCTAAAGTTTATTTAGTAGTGCTGTGCTGTTTATCGTTTATTTGATATTATGTCTATAAAAAATAATTAACTCTCAGTATTTTAAAATCATGATTTAACGCCATAAAAAATGTAGGTACTGATTTAAAGCATCGAAATTATCATTTTCCCAATAAAACAAAATTAGAAGGTAAATTAGTATTACAAATAAAATTGATTGCCAAAATCGGTACAGACTAGAAAAATCATATACCAACGCAATGAAACATTATAAATTTTACGAATATTAAAGAAAATAATTGACGTGATTGCTTAAATGTGTTGGAATTTGGTATATTTTAATTTAATTTAGAATACAGTAAAAAATAAACTTAGTATTTTTTTTTACTTTAGCTAATATATGAAATACGAGTATATTTTATTTTACAGTTCTCCTCACCAGGAAAACCTGTTCTAATAAGGACTGTTTAGTGTGCAATTAAAAAAAAAATGTTTTACATGTCATTCAAATGTTTTTTTAAAATTTTATTCTATCCTAATTTTCTTCAGTCAGATTTTAATTTATCTTTTGAAATATTGTTTGATATCAATCAACCTTATGTAGATTAAAAGAATGTAAATGAAAGAAGGTAAAAGAATGTAAATAATACAATATTTTGATTGTTTTTTTTTTTTCATTTCAGATCGAGCTTGGAGACATCCGTCACACGAAGACACCAAATCAATATTTTAATCTGTAATTTATGAAGAATTAAATTTTACGAGAGGAGGGGCGTGACTGTGTAATTATTTTAACGTATCCCGAACTCATTATTTCACTTGTTTAAATCTAACCCAATACCTTAAATTGCATTGATAATCCATTAAAAATTATGTAAAATTCATCTAATCTTATTTTTTACTATTTATAAGATAGCTCTTTCATTAATTTTACTATCAAACGACAGCGGAATGAAGAAACTCGTCTTACCTTTAAACGAAATATTTATTGTGAAATTACTCATCTTTAATTTCCAAAAAAGTAATTCAAAAGCTTAACCATAAAATAAATATAAATAAAAACAAAAAAATAGATATTTTTAAAAGAAATAATAAGGGTTCAAGGCGAAAGCTGGCTAATTGCATTTTTTCAATGTTCAATATATTAATGACATTTTGTTCTCCTGAATGAGTTCAATATAATGAAATATTAAAAACTAACAAAATATGACTTCTTGTATTATAAATTGTAGGAAAAACATGTGGAGTCACGGCTGGAAAAAACCCAGTCAAAAATGCGATGATTGGTTCAATAAGTTTGTTTTTTATGGTAATAAAATAAAAATCTTCTTTTACATTTGACCTAAAGAAATGGAAACCAAAAAAAACATAAATTAGAGCTAAACGCCCAATATATTACAATGCCTTACAACTTAAGTCTCACGTTCTATAGATATAAAAAAAAAACATTTGTTTATTTTTGGTTACCAAAATTTATCGCATAAATAAAAAGACAGTTTATTTTTAAAATATTAGAAATAAACACTTGGAAACCATTTTGACAAAAAATCTTTTAGGTATCGATTAATATATTCTGGCTGTCAATAATATACGTACGTGAGTTTGCAGAAATGATACCTTTAATTAGATGGATTATTCTAAAGCCAAGGTTATAAGATGTCGTTTAATTAATTCTTAAAATCAAATATGCAAATAATTCAGCATATCATCGCATAGAGTAGGGTCTGATTTTCATTTCAATAGAGGCTCTTAGTTATGCGCATACGAAAGATACGCCGCGCCGCTTGATTCGACCAAGTAGAAATCTCAAAGGTTATGACACAAACAAGGCGGATTATGTACATAATCAAGTACTTTTATAATTTGATGAAACAACCAGTGGGTGGGTATGCATATTTCTCGTGGAATAAAGCCTGCACGAAGGAATGTATGAGTTTTTGTAATAAAGCCTTCAACTCAAAGTTTACTAAATTGTACATGAATAAGCAAGGCTGTTTATTTACTTTAAAGAAAATTTTATCACATTGGAAAGGTATATGTGATCTTCTGATAATTTGTATTATGCAAATACTGTGTGTGGTTAGCACGGACAAATGTTCTACCAGAAAGCTAGAGAAATGTTAGAGCGTCACTGGAAGGAATGCATACAAGTCCAGGGGAGTATTTCGAAAAATGCGGTACAAAAACTTTTCTCATAGACTTAAATAAGCCAGGGATGGAGCATATCAATCAACTCTTGTATATATAATAGTTAAATGGTTAAACATGAAAAATTACAAAGTTCTACCTTGTTTATTAAATAAATCATAAAAAAGAGACTCATTAGGCATACTGTTTTAAAAAACTTGTTTTATCGGTAGCTATAGCGCATGCGGATAAGTTATGACTACATATAAAAACGACAATTAAAAATTAAACACTAATTAGACATTTATCGTTTTCAACGCCTTTTATAAAATAATGTTGTTGTGTCACCATAAATAACTATTGATTATTACATAATATGTCTTGAAGCATCAAAAGGAAATTCTAAAAACATAAATCTATACATCATGCATTAATAAAGTATTATTCACTTTTTTTTAAAATCCTTATTTTCACTAAACAATCATCCAATATTTAACTAATAAAACTTATTTTGAATTGAAAAAAAGTTTCAACCGCTTTTATCTGATGAAAAATATACGAAAATAAAAAAAAGACTTTTTCAAGAAATATGATTCAATATGTATTATAATACATAATACTTAATTAGAAAATTAAGCGTATTTTAGACATTTCGTAGAATCTTTAAATAGAAATTTAGAATTTGGTAGAATCTCACCTACGGCGGCCTCCGTGGTATAGTGGTCAAGACGCTTGACTCACGCACGGAAGGTTCCGGGTTCGATTCCCGGTGAGAACACAAAAATTAAAATGTGAATTTTCTCAAGCCTGGGCTCTGTGATGTAATTCACCACTGTAATTAGGCCTTCTGGCCTGTTGTGGTGCAAAAAAAATGTAAAAAAAAAAAATTACTGATAATAAAAACAGGTGCACGAACTTGCGAAATGTGGAAAATGGACTCACTATTATAAAATGGGAACAAGCTGTGGTAAAGTGGAGTTCGAACCTCGGACTTAGGTCTGTGACTGTGTGTTAGAGTTACGACCCGTAAATATGAAATATTTGACAACAATATTTTGAGTTTGTCCAAATTTTTGTAGACAAGGACTGGATTCAACTCCCTGGGGGGCTGTTTATATTAACATATTACAACAGAGATGAAGAACATTTAAGAAAAGGTAATATAGAAGTCTAGGCATCTACAGGGCTTATGACCTGTCAATAGCTGGTTTAAGTGGCCACTTTACACACTGTGTAACATTCACCATTCTGCCTATATTTGAACATCTATATTCCTTCAATTCTTTCATCTGTTGATGTTTGTGAAGTTAAAGAGCTGAAACCTTTATTTATGCAGGTGAGATTCATCTAATTGAAGGTTCAAATATAGGCAGAATGGTGAATGTTACACGGTGTGTAAAGTGGCCACTTAAACCAGCCATTGACAGGTCATAAGCCCTGTAGATGCCTAGACTTCTATATTACCTTTTCTTAAATGTTTTTCATCTCTGTTGTAATATGTTAATGAAATATTTGGGTAAATTATAAGAACGCAAACATTTTTATTTTTAAATACGAATATTAAAACATCAGAAGAATGGTGAGTTGGTATGTAAAGGGATCACTAAAACGATTGATTGACGTATTCAGCCTTTTAAATGAAAAAAAATTCTACGAATTTTGTTTATTTACCGGTATTTACTATGGCTCCTTACTTACAAACCTGGTATTAAGTTACGCCTAGGAATAGTAATAAAATAAGGAGAGAAATACCATCCTTATTCTACCACTGTTATAAGGATGGTATTTCCATCCGTATTTTAATACTATCCTTAGGCGTAACTTTATGTTAAGTTTATAAATATTTTTAGGCTTTTATAGGCCAATTATATTTTTATTTCAGGTAAAAAATACAGTTCTATGTATAAAATAGAACTAGAATCTTGGACGAGTGCTTTGGACTCGATTATTCTCAGATAAAATTCCTGAATGAGTAAGCGAAATTCCGCCTCGTTGTGTAGTGTTAGGCGCGTTCGCCTGCCGTGGTTGAGGTCTCGGGTTCGACTCCTGGGAACGTTGACATAAAATATACATCATCATCATAACTTTTCTGCACCTAATGGTGCATAGGGCACTGCATTGGTACACCAATTGCAGCGTATCTTGATATTTTTTGTTACTTGAAGGTGATTTGATCAATCTTACGCTTCAGGTATCAGTCCAGGGACAATATATATAATTGGATATTTTATATAGCGCCGTTTTTGTAAAAAACTACCTCAAGGGCGCTGTAAAATAAATAAATATCCCGGCACGTCTTGCAGCTACAGAGCGCATGGACAATAAGAAATCTAGCCCCTGTTTAGACTTTTTATATATATTTTTTTGACAATGAAGTTTGGAGTTTAGTTAGAGAAAAACAAATTTAGAAAAATAGAAGTCTTGCAGTTACTGAGCGCGTGGACGGTTGGAATTCTAGACCCCATTTACTAAATTTGGAAATTTGATAGTTGATAAAATTTACCTATTGAAGCTAAATTACTGTATATTTTAGTGTAAAACCACCCTTTCAACTTAATATTTCATATCAACCATGTCGAGAATCGAACCCTAGACCTCTTGCATGGTAGGCAAACACGCTGACCATTACATCATGAGGTCGACATTGATTATAATAAAAAGCAATATTTTGTGTTCCTAGACTGGCACCTGAAGCGCTAGGATGATAACTTATTTATGGAACAGATGATCGATATATTTATGTAGTACGCTATGCACCATCGGGTGCAAACAGGGGGTATGACGATGGTAATTTAATTATAATTCCTCATAATAAAAAATAAAAAAATCACCTCGAATGGGTACCATTAATGTCTACACGTGGTTATGACATAAAAAATGCTTCATCAATACGTATCGGCTATTCAAATTATCCATGTTTAATTCGTCGATAAATTATCGCGGCAAAGTAGTCATTTCAATTAAATAAGAGCCAGAATGCTTGGCGAATATTTTTCGCAACGATTGCCTTTTCGAGTCTCTCTTTCGACACAAATCGATCGATAGTTCGTTAATAATATAGCGACCTTGGTATTTGTTACTCAACAAAATGCCCGTAAGATTATATTAATGTTTCAATATCAAACATGTAATATTAAAAATCGATTTTTACAATAACTCAATTATAATAAAATTACGTCGTACTACAATTTGAGTCACTAAATTTGTAACAGAATGAGGAATTTTTGAGCTTTCTGAAATTCACATTATTTTTCGTCAATCTCGTAGTGATCTTGGGTTTGATTCTTAACAAGGTTGATACGAAATATTTATTAAAGATTAACATATTACAACAGAGATGAAGAACATTTAAAGAAGGTAATATAGAAGTCAAGGCATCTACAGGGCTTATGACCTGTCAGTGGCTGGTTTAAGTGGCCACTTTACACACTGTGTAACATTCACCACTCTGCCCATATTTGAACATCTTTATTACTTCAATTCTCTCATCTGTTGATGTTTGTGAAGTTAAAGAGCTGAAACCTTTATTTATGCGGGTGGGATTCATATAATTGAATTATTTCACCTACATACTAGGCAACGCCTAAAATTTTTATTTTTTCAATTTCAGTACTTCTTCATGGACCAGGTGGATTTATCAACAATATTTTGAGTTCATCCAAATTTTTGTAGACAAGGACTGAATTCAACTCCCTGGGGAGCTGTTAGTTAAATATGGGCAGAATGGGGAATGTTACACAGTGTGTAAAGTGGCCACTTAAACCAGCCAATGACAGGTCATAAGCCCTGTAGATGCCTTGACTTCTATATTACCTTCTTTAAAATGTTCTTCATATCTGTTGTAATATGTTAATGTTAACAGCTCCCCAGGGAGTTGAATCCAGTCCTTATCTACATAAATTTGGACAAACCCAAAATATTGTTTATTAAAGGTGTTTTAATACCAGTAGTGAACGGTGATTTTGTTTACAGGTAAGCTACAAAAAATGTTTATAAATTTGTACCTACATAGCACATAATACAAAAACATATTAAAAATTGTATTGAAAAAAAATATTAAAGGGGGTCCATCTCTTATAAATAAAAACGTTTTTTTTTTAATATGGCTGTGTCATTATGTCGCTTACGTCCTTTTTATAAATCTTTTGAAAAAAAAAAATATTCGATTGTCATTACATTATTTTAACTATTAAAAAATAAAACAACCAAAATCGATCCGGTTTTTTTTCATTAAAAAAAACACGTGATTATTTATCGATAAAATTGAAAAAACTTTCAATTTTATATATTTGTGTTCTTACTTTGTTCTTCTAATAAAAAAAGCGGCACAAATTTTCTATGCACCGATCATTATAACTAATTTGTCAGACCGTGCAGAAATAATTAACCTGGCGAAAATATATGAGGGAACTAACATTACAGAGTTATGACCGTAATACGTGAATCAGGAAACTAATTAAGAGAATGATTAGAAATTCACAGAATTCTTAACAAGAAACATGAAAAAAAAATTTTTTTTAGGCCAATCGACAGAATTACAAAAGCCATTATGGATTGGGTTTAAAGATTTGTGTATTTGTTGTAAACATATGTTGTGGTCGATTTTTACAAATTTTAAAATGAGCAATAGTAAAACAAAATTATTAAAATTATACGTCATTCGAAAGAAAATTTTTGTTCTATAAGATGCGGTGTATGTTTTTACGTTACGCATATTATTTGATTTGATTATGAGCCTTCAAAATAAAACATGAGTAGACGAAAGCGAGCATGCGAGATCTCTTTCTGTTCGCGTTCAATCGAGAAAATAAAGCTGCTCGCGATATTTGCGTAGTGTTCGGTGAAGATCATATAAATTATTGACTTATTGGTCAACAATAATGAAGGAGAATACATTATTGTCTAATTAGTTGTATTTTTTTTGTTATTGTGTCCATTTGTTCTCTTCATTTGAAAAAAAACAATACATTATGTGAACTCAACCCAATACATTATGTGAACTTAACACAAACAATCTCAGATATTACCTAAAATATTAATTAGGTAATTAGCTAATTATTTTTAAGGACATTCTTCAAAATCTTGGCAGCTGCCGCTTGTGTCGTTTCAATCATACCGAGTTAAATATAAAGTATGTAAATATATATATATTGTATAAATGATTGCATGTGTATCGTGATTTGCGGTCTGTTTTTTTTTCAAAGTGTTTAGGGCAACGTTATATTAGCCATAAATTCTAGCATGTATATTATGAATGACGTGCTTATTTTTTCACATAATATTCCCCGATTAAAACTCTGACCAGTATTCTATTCCATAAAATACAGCCATTATATCATAAAGATAAACGAATTTTGTAATGAAAAATATGCTATTTTGATTTTTTAGTTCCATATTTTTTTGTAGGATTATCGTATTTTCATATATTATTCAATTTTGTATTCATTATCTTTAGACATCTCTAGTAAAAAACATCCTGTATTTTATATTTGAAAAATAGATAATGCTGTCTACCTCAACAGGTATTTACTATATCTAGTGAGAATAGACGGTGCCTTATATTTTTGCTTTTTTTGTGATTTAGCTTATTTGAATATTTTTCAAATAAGTTCTTCCTTGTTCATGGTTTTGCAAACATATCATAATAAAACTTTGCTTTACTTATAATAAACGGCATTTGGCGTCGATTTTTTGGGCACTGAACTGAATTGGTATGAAATTAAATTTTAAAACGAGCTGTTTTTTTACTCGCGAAAAACGACATCGTTTATGCAAAAAGCGAGGATTGGAAACGTCTGTTATACAGTTATTTTTATAAAATATAGAAATCAAAAAAGCAAAAAAATAATAATTGTAAGTTTGTAAGAAGCTGATCTGTCCACTAAAGAACTTAAAAATTATCTTATTCCCTACCATCAAATATTAATTCTCCATTTTAAACTAATAATACTGGAAATCTGTCAAAATATCACACATATATAGTCCCTTGATAAAATAAATCTGGCAGATATCAAATATATTGTAATGATTGCGGTTCAATCTACACTGGAAAAAAAAATATAATAAAAAGAACACTAAAAGCGCCTAAATAATAATATTTTTTCTGAATTTGCAAACCATCTAATAAAAAATAATGATCAATAATATTTTGAGTTTGTCCAAATTTCTGTAGACAAGAACTGGATTCAACTCCAAGGAGAGCTGTTTATATTAACATATAACAACAGAGATGAAGAACATTTAAGAGAAGGTAATGCTCTTTAACTTCACAAACATCAACAGATGAGAGAATTGAAGGAATATAGAGGTTCAAATATAGGCAGAATGGTGAATGTTACGCAGTGTGTAAAGTGGTCACTTAAACCAGCCAGTGACAGGTCATAAGCTCTGTAGATGCCTAGACTTCTATATTACCTTTTCTTAAATGTTCTTCATCTCTATTGTAATATGTTAAAAATAATGATCTTTTTAATAAAATAAAAGTTCTTCATGTCACAAATAAAATATTCAAAATAGACAACTTGGAAATCTTAGAAATAAAAAAAGCTATTCATAATAAGAAAAAAATAATAAATACCAAATAAACAATATCTCTAATATTTAAAGCATTGACTTTGTCAACAATGTTTGATTATGTCCAAATGCTTGCAGACTGGCTGGATTTCCTCCCTAGGGAGTTGTTCATATTTAAATTTATTTCAACAGAGAGGGAAAACAGAGAGGGAGGTGATAAAGGTTTCAGCTCTTTCACTTCACAAAAGTCAACAGATGGAAGAGTTGAGGAAATGTGGATGTTCAAACATGGGCAGAATGGTGAATGTTACACAGTGTGTAAAGTGGCCACTTAAACCAGCCAATGACAGGTCATAAGCCCTGTAAATGCCTAGACTTCCATATTCCCTTCTCGAAAACTTTTTCCCTCTCTGTTGAAATAAATTTAAACATTGACTTTGTGGTCAAACATTTTCCTAAATCTTATTAAATATTTGTATTTAGCCACTTACCGACTTTTCTATGTCTACCAGTTTCGAGACGTACCCGTCTATTCGTCAAGACATCAATTAAGCCAACATGCAAACCCCTCTACCTTTTTCAACTATTTCTCAATCAACGTATAATATTTTTATAATTTAATCAGTGCATGTTTGTCCTAATCAGTGCATGTGCTTATTAAAATGCATGTCGTGTTGGTTTTATATTTTTGTGCAACAACTGTGGTGATAATGTATAGTGGGTTTTGCATGTTGGTTTGCATGTTGGTTTAATTGATGTCCTGACGAAGAGACGGGTACGTCTCGAAACCGGTAGACATAGAAAAGTCGATAAGTGGTTTTATACAAATATTTAATAACATTTAGTAAACAATATTTCCTTTAGTCCACTAATGTCTAGTTTTAAAGATCGTATCTATCTCACTTCACACATCCTATCTTAACAGGAACAACGTGACAAAAAGACATGAGTTATTAGCTCTTTATGTTTTGATGTATCATTAGTAATAACTGTTAAAATAAAAAAGGGGATACGATTCATTAATTATCCCTTGATAAAGAAGCATAAAAAAAAGAAAAAATCAGTTGAAAACAATATTGTTTTATATTTATTTCAGGAATTTTAGTAATTAAAAATATAATTTGTTGCAACAGAGAGGGAAAACATTTATGTGAAGGGAGAATTCCTTCTCTTAAATGTTTTCCCTCTCTGTTGCAACAAATTAAGATCTAAATAACTCCGTAGGGAGGAAATTCAGCCAGTCTGCAAACATTTCGACATACTCAAAACATTGTTGAACTGGTAAAAGAAGAAGTATAAAAATTGGAAAATTGTTTTCAGGCGTCGCCCAGTAAGTGAATTGATACATGATTAAGGTTTCAGCTCATTTACTTCACAAAAGTCAACAGATGGAATATTTGAGAAAATGTGGATGTTAAAACATAGGCAGAATGGTAAATGTTACACAGTGTGTAAAGTGGCCACTTAAATCAGCCAACGACAGGTCATGAGCCCTGTACATGCCTAGACTTCCATATTTCTTTCTCAAAAATGTTGTTCCTTCCGGTTGCAACAAATTTAGATCTAAATAACTCCCATGGAAGGAAATCCAGCCAGTCTGCAAACATTTGGCCTTGACTGAACACTGTTGAATTAAAAATATACTTATAGGAATTACAAGATTTTTAGACAAAACGTTGGATTGAATTTTAAGCATTTGAATTAAATACATTTCTGTTTGTGAAATTAAACCAGATTTTAGGACAAGTTTTTTCGAGTCGATTCCTAATCTCAGGTAGAAATCCCGAAAAAGGACATTTAAAAGTTCGCCTTCCATGCTCGAGGTCCCGGATTAGATTCCTGGGAGAGTTGGCGTGAAATATTCATTTTGAAAGGTGGTTTTACACTGAAATATTTTATTGTCTGGCGCCTAAATCGTAAGACTGGTCACGTAAAATTAATGTTACATATGATAAATATTCGCTGCATTTGATGTACAATTGAATATCAGTCCATAATTAGGTTATTGGTAAATTTATTAAGATAACATAAAAATTAAGATCGTGATTTTAATTTTGATATTAGTACGATAGACCTTGATTACGCGATTCGGTAGGAGTTGTTCAATTATTTATTTGCAATATTCGTTGCGATACCCAATGGGCTAATTATACCTATATGATCTGACTAATAATAGAGTAGGCATGTAAATAAATATTTGTGGTTAACAAGTCATTCATTAATCATCATAAGAGTGGTAGTCCTTGGAACCCCACGTGTATCATGATCACAACCTTGTTTGATGATAATTTGAATATTGATATGCTTGAATTTATATTTAAGTACATTTGATGATAAGTTGAATATTGTTATTTTTTCATGAATATTTAAGTACTACCTACAACGAAAATATGTAGAACATCTCTGTGCCATGGTAGAGACTATCGAAGTTGAAATATTTACAGTGTCCTGATTACAATGGAATGTTATCAGAGTTATGGGAAATTATCTCAAATTAAATCGAATTTTCAGTACAAAAATTTATGGATTAGCATATAATATTAGAGTATCTTTAGCTTTCTTTATTAAAAATATTTCTAAAATAAACATACATTTATATTTATTTTCAAACAGAACATGCGATATTACTTTATATAATCATTGATTAATTAATTAATAATTCATTAAGTAGTTATTTATATTTTGAATATTCTCTTAATCTGTCTTCATAGGAGAAACGTAGAACTGAGATGGACCTTATATGTAAATATATAGATTGAATATATATATTTTTTTAAATAAATACACAGTTGTAGGTAAAACTGTTAACTTCTCATTCTAATCGGGGTCGTATGATATGACATTGGCTGGTTTGAGTGACTGTTCAACAATTACAATTCCTTAACGTCTTTTATCTGCCGATTTCTATTGAATAATCTTTACAAATAATCATAATAATTCAATTTGAAGATGTTAAATCTGTATTAAATACCAAAGAATAAATTAATAGTCTTTCATAACGGGATCGTACAAGTAAATAAACACAATGTTTGCTACCGATCGTGTAATTATTGCATGGTTACAAGGAAAATTGACAATATCCGACCTACGCTATCTATACAAATGACCAAACTCTCATTGTAAGGCAGGCAATTAAAGCAGTAATGTTCAATTCATCTCAAATCGAGATTAATTGAAGTAAAATTTTAGCTAACTAGATCTTTACTTATTAAAAGTGTTTTAAGTAGGTCGACCTAATAAAGCTCAGCCAAAATCAAGTGAGAGTTATCACTAGAGCCCGCCCAGGGCACTGCAGATTAAATAAACACCTTGCTAGAATTTCCGTATTAAGGTTCTTCAGTGAAGATGAAGAAACACATATACACATTCAATGTGAATGTTTTTTTTTTCTTTTAAAAGAAGCCTCACCCTCGGGGGTCTACCATAAACCTGACAATGTTACGGAGCTTGCCTCCTATCTAATAGCCCTATACACTACGGATTTGAGTCTGGAAGGAGGGCCTTTCACGCAATAGCCAGGCTTTTTATAGACCTGGGCTGGTATTTTGAACAGAATTGCGCGCGAAGAGACTGCTCGGTAAGCGTGTATATAGTACATAAATACTCGTCAAAAATTCGTTTTCTACGCGCGCTTTTGCGTTCAGAATACCATTCCAGGGCTTAGAGGACGAGAAATATTCACGGGGATCCGTCACAATAGATCTTTAAAAGTCACAGTTACGTCAATAGCTTGCATAGCACTGACTCCCACTTCTAAAAAAATAATAAAAATGAGCAAGTTCGACAGGAAGACCTTGTATTTAAAATGGATGATTGTGTGATTTTAGGGATACAAAATAACTAAAATTGGTGTGGGTAAGATTCATCTGAATAATTTTACTTGTTAAGAAACGCCTGAAAATACTTCAATTAGTCATCATCATACATGGCTTCAAAAGTCTTGAATTAACAGGTTTTAACAACGGCTTTTACATAATTAAATATTTGAAGGTGACATTTAAAAGAAAAAATACTCACAATGATATTGGTATGTTAGGAATGCAGATCTGGTATAAAAAACGATATGATCCAATCGCCATAACATCTATGAATATTTGTTATTTTATATTACAACATCTTAAGAATTGAAACATTATACGATTAACCTACTGTTTCAAACGCTAAATCTCGATCATGTAAATACAAGTATTGAATTATGTATTGCTAGAGATTTGTTGATTGTTATTTTCCAACATTTTCATAAAATAACTTGTTCATTCACACTTTATTCACTAAATATGTTCAAACCTAAAATATCCAAATAATACTTATTATTTCAGTTTTCTTTCTTATTTTTTGCGTTAAATTCCGAGTTTGTATTTTTTTATGTGTAAGTAAAAAACTACAAACGGCTCATAAAGTTGTTATATTATGTGTAAATATTTGTTGTAAAAATTTGTTTTCTTAATAAAAAAAAAATCTTACGGAGGTATTACATTTTATGTACTTTTCAAACCGTATATTATTTTTGTACTGGTATTCTTATATAAATCGTTTTGTAATACAAAATAAGGTTTGTCCAATCCGTATCCAATAAATAGATACTCAATACATCAAAAACTATTGAGTCAGTTATTAAATAATTCATATTTTTATTAAGATCACATACAAACTTAATAAGATATGAAATACATAGTCGTACAATGTGCAAATCAAAACGTTTTTTTTTTCCTTTTTTAAAAAAAATTGCCTTTATTACTTAAACATATCATTTAAATCAATTTATTCCTATCTTCTAATCTTTATCTTTATTTTTGTGTATGTAAATTATTTTTTGTTTATTTTATTATATCTTATATGTTCTTATTTTCTCTTTTCTTTTCTTAAAAAAAGTAGTTTCTTTTGTTTAACTCAATTTTATTACTTTAACTCAATCTTTATTTTTATCTTTCACTAAACTTTATCTTTATTATTACTTAAATTGATTTTTCACACTTATTTTATATTATTTATGAAAGATGGTGGAGTTCTATAATTGAGGATATGTATAAAGAATGTTAGTAATGCTTACTTAAAAATTGTATGTATTCATGTTAAACTTCCAAATAAATAAATAAAATAAATCCAATAAACTGTAATAATTCGAGTGTTTTAAATGATACATAACGCAATTAATCAGTTCCATATAAAAATATAACATCAAAAATAAATACGGGTACCTTGATCCGTAAATAACTTAAAAGGGTTTCACGATTATACAGTCATAATTTTAGGATTTTTTTTTAAAATTTCATTTTCGTTATGAAAATATTTATGTACACATAAAGAAAATTTTAAGTCGATCAGGTGATTATTTTCGAAGTTACAAGCATATTTGTAAACACGTGTCAGAGCGTTTGAAGGTAAAAGGCTGGAGCTCCCTTTTATTTACCTGCATATTTAAAGCAAACGAGAGGGAAGAATGGTCCGCCGACAAAACCAACTCGAGTAATAAGAAGCTGCCGAAGGGTGTATTATGTGGCCCTGGAATAGACGACTCGATGTAAGTTGAGAATTTTTTTCCCTATGTAAAGTGCTTTTAAAACTTTAAAAGCGTTTTTCCCAAAACTGTGTTTTAAAGTCGGTGACTAAGATTTCTCGAAAACGACTAAACCGGTCAGTCTCAAATTTTAACACAAGCTTTTTATTTATTTGTTTGGGAAAAAAACAACCGTTTTTACAAATAATTCAAATTAGAAAATTAGGGTACATTGTAACTTCAATTGTAAAAACCGTCAATAATCATTTTCCACGGATTTGTAAGTTATTAATAAAAAATGTATACATTAAAATAACCCAAAAATTGAATAAAATTAGTTTAAAAGTTAAGTAATGTTAGAAATTCAGAAACTGCAAATAAAATATGTAAATATATTCAATAATAACAAAAAAGTAAAAATAAAAATTATAATTATAATAATTAGAATAAATACAAATAAAATACATATAAATGATAAATAAGTACATTTATAAATTTGTTTTTTAATAAGACAATAAAAATAAAATAAAACGAAGTATTTTTTTAGAAATTAATCGGCTTATTCTCAGGTTTTTTCTCACCGATGAATATTAATTTTTTTATGAACTACTTAAGAGCAAAATTTTCGTGAAAAATCGTTTTTTTTTAGAAGCCGCCATTAAAAAAATAAAACATTTTGCTTATTCCTTCAATCAATTACAAAATTATACAATACTATAACAAAATCCGCTTAGTTTTTTTTATTTTAGATAATCCAGTCCCAAGATATCGTGGTCACCGCAAGGCGCCTTTTTTGAGAAGAGCTCCTGGAGATCAGCTATAGCAGCTTTCAAAATTATTTTTACAAACAAAAAAAGGAGAATATAGTTAAAAGTTACCATAATATGTATACAAATTTTTACATTAATAATTTTAAGTATTCTCAGAAAAAAATCTTGAAACATTGCTATTATTGGGCCTTCTAATTGTATATAACTATTTACACTTGCCAACAACATGTATTCATCCTTCTAGGGAGTTTGATTGACAGATATTTCAAGAGGGATGGAGAGCCACCCTGTTCAATAATCTTTCAATCATATTTAATCTTAATTTACGACAACTTTCATCGACTTAATTTATCCAAAAAAAGTTCTAAAGAGATTCTTGCCTATAATTTCTATGATCTTAAATTTACGTCGCTACGTTTTATTATAGTATCACGTAATTCTGGGACTCATAATAATTCTGATCACGTTTTGAAGAAGTTGTTAGGGGCACGCGAAGATGACATTCTAAGTATGGCAATGAACTTGCCTAAATATTTGACATTTTACATGTATATTTACTCAGAATTCCCACTATGTACCTGCCACTAAAACGTGCATATAAATGAGATGTTTTTATTATGATTCGCGGTATGCACAGGTACAATAAAATGTCTGTTTTTTTTAAGGAAAACCGCACCTGTTGACAAGTACAAAGTTTTTACGCTTTTTAGAATTTGATACTGTCATAAAAATAATTTAAAAATAGCATTTGATTTTTAAAAATATTCACTGCTAACTTACGATGTTTAAATTTTAATCAATACAACTTAAAGATAATTAAAATTAACGTTGATAAACGTATAAATAAATACATACGTTCTATAAGGTGGGAAAAAAGAGAAGTTAAGGCGTTTCCACTGTCTTTGGCTGTTAAATATTTGCTCTTCTGTCTATGTTTTAACATCCAAATTCTTTTATTTTTAACATATTTTTAACAACAGCTGTCTAACATTAAATTTTTTGATTCGAACAGAGTATCTGAACATTATTTTTAGTATAGTTTATGGAGGATAGCTAATGGTTAAAAATTCCTTCTAAACAATCACTACATCCAATTATTCCAAATGACGCAACCGATTGGAACAGAGCAAAATATGTTGTCTTAATCACTCTGTAATCTAAAATACTACTTAATGAGTGGAACACGTGTATCTATTTCCTGTGTTTTTTTTTATTAAGATCACTTGCAATTTTAAAGCAATAAAGAACAAATAACTGTGATGTAATCCTTTTTGGTATAATTGATATAAGATGACGAATTTCCAAATTCTTATTATGACAAATAAATAATATTGATTGAACTGTTTATATTTATCTGAAAAATGAAATTGTTATCTTTTCATTTTCTTTAAATACATTATCAAAACGGAAAATAATCTAAATTTTATTTTTGAAGCACTAACTTTATGGTTAAAATCGGGTTGTGGTCCTGTGCCTAGTGTCTCGGACTCACGGACCAAAGGTCCGTGGTTCGAATCCCACTCTACCTCAACTCGATTCCATTATCTTATAGTGAGTTATTTACAACTCGTTTAAAATGGCCCTCAAAATTAAATATTTGGGTGAATCATAAGAACACAAATATTTATTTAAAAAAAATAAAGTAATAATAATAACAAAAATTAAATAAATAAAACAACTTTGTTTTAAACCACTAATTTTTTATTTTTTCTACCGACTGGTTTCAAATCTGTACAAGCTTATTTATCAAGGTATATTTAAGTAATGAATTATTTCCTATTTTATTTTATCAGTATGATGCAGAGTATAGAACTAATAAATCAAGTATATACCAACTAAACTATAACTGCGACTCAATTAACATTGGAAAAACTAAAAAAAACTTTAATGGTGGAGAACACTTAAGGTGCCTAAATAATAATAATTTTTCGGAATTCACAAACCATCAAATAGAAAATAATCAAAATGCCAATAAAGACATCGTATTAAAAGTTCTTTATTGTAAAAATAAAATATTAAAGTTAGACAACTTGAAAATCTTAGAAATTAAGCGATTCATAAAGAGAAAAAAATAATTAATAACAAAAAAATAGCATTTCCTTAAGTCCACTCCTGTCTAGTTTTAAGTGTATCCATCTCACATTACCATCCTTACAAGTCAAAAAGACTTGATTTTACAAAGCAAAATTCTGATTAAATCAAATAGGTTATAATTCATTGGTCGAGCATACCTTGGTAAAGAAGCTTTGAAACCGGTCGGTAGAAAAAATAAAAAATAAGTGGTTAAAACAAAAAGTTGTTTTTATTTATTTTAAGGGGAATAATCTAACTATTTTAACTGAATTATAAAGATATGTAGCTATGACGTAATCGAGGTGATTTTTATATTTCATAAGGACGAACTTTCCCTTTTACAAGTAAATTATAGCCAAAAATATTGAATGGAATGTAATCATAATATAACAACTTGATATGTTTTATATTATACCAACACGATGACTAATTTCTCACGACTTTATTGTACAATTTAGTTCTTCTATACACCTTTATTATATATGTATGGCAAAATATCTACTCAGATCCTATAATAGCATAATGTGGTACCGAAGATGGGATTTTAATTACGTCATATATTAATTTTAACAACGAATCGTGATTTGAGTTGGTAATAAATAAAACTATATGGTTATAAAACATCTTGTGGCGAACCCAAACAAAAATGAAATATTTGCCATAATATTATCATTATTATTCAAATAAGTTAGTGAAACTTCGGAATGGATGTTCACGGTAATTTAAGTATTTATTTAACTTTTTTATAATCTCTTCACATTCTTAGGTTTTTAAGTCCTGACTATAGTCCTTAAAATAAAGCTTGATTAGAATGACAGCTGTAAAACTAATTTCATTAGTGATGGGAAATTACTGATCACTGATCAAATCGATTTTATCAGTTATTTCACGCAATCATGAAACTCTGTTTCCGAAAATTGATATAAAAAACGCAAAAACAAGCCTATTGTAGTGTGTTGAACACAATTATTCACCAAAAAATTTATACTTTTTTCATGAACAACATCGAACGAATTATTTTTTTATTCGATCAATTTACATAGATCAATTTGTCCATCATCTCCAACGTTTTTGCAAAATGATGTAAGAACGTCGTTAATAATTAGGTTTATTTTAGTTTTAAAGCTGATTTCATATATTAATGTTGATTTATGTTTCAAGCATTGTAATGAAAAAATAAATTAACACGCCAGATACAAATTAATTTTCATGTGTCAATATAAATAACTTCTTTGACGTTACTACAAAGTTATGTCGTCACTTTTTCTGACAACTGTCATTCTAATCATGTTACATTTTAAGGACTATAGCTAGGAATTTCTTGTGCTAAGGCAGGACCTTTTTGGTTACATATATGTTTTCATTGGATGATGTTAAAATTGCATTTCTTTAAAATAAAAGACAGGTTGACACTAATCAACATAGTTTGAAAAAGCAACAACCGGTTTCATCGCTTTTGTGACATCGTCAGACTAGTATGTTTTTAAAGAAGTTCAAACTGTATACTGGCTGTGAAATTTACGTATGTGTGGAGAGGGGTATTTTATAAATTGAAGGTGTTATTCTGATAATGTTTATGATTTGTGGGTTCTGTCAAATATCAATTATGTTAATATTGAAAATATTAAAAAAGTCTCGTGTAAAGGAGGTTACTAAATTTGTGGGGAAAACACTTTTTTTTTTTTTTTTTTTAATCGATTTTAAATATTTATATATTTTACAGTTAGTTCTAATAAGTGAAAGGAAATATACAGGAAATTGGATATAAAAAATGTTTTCTTAAAAACGCGGTAAAAATCAGAGCATTTAATTGTATGAACACTGAAGTTTCTCGAAAATGTATGAAAAAATTCATAAACATGATTTCAATGTGAACTACATTGAACTACGTCACAAATTCATCAACCAATGATAGAGTGCTGTGCAAGATTTCCGGTTTCAAAAAAATCAACTCACCATCAGCAAAACTCATCGACTAGAACCCACAACAAAAAAATTGCAAAACCTAAAAAAACAATAGCGCATCTAATACGATAAATAAAAAATATATTTATTTTTTTAGCTTTGTTCGATAGTCTATTAACAAACGAAAATTTTTTAAAAACCATTGATCTTCCTCATTGTGTATAATTTTATCATTTTCTGAGCTAACATTAAAATTATAGTATGAAGGCTGTCTGAAGATATTTACTCAGTAAAAATCAAATGCCGCCTATATAATGCCCGCATAGCACCTATTCTCCTCTCCGGATGCGAATCGTGGCACCTCAACAAGTCCTAAAAAAGCAAAAATCTGAGTTTTGGGTGTCTCAGAAGAATCTTGGGTGTGCGGTGGTTTGACTTTTTGAGGTAATAAGAGAACGGATGCAGCAAACTTCGGTGACAACTGTCGTCAAGCGGAAGCGATACGGTTTGCTAGGCCATATACTGAGCATGCCTCCTGAGAGCCTTAACCACGCTTGCCTACTTTACAAGGCATCAGGTTCTTGACGTCCTAGACGTCCACTGCTAACTGAGATGCATGGAGGCTCTTTGTGAATACCATATGCTCCAACTAGGGAGCGGATATGGAATGATGATGAATATTAACATTAATTTTAAACCCCTTTTTCCTTAACCCAAATTCCTAAATGTTAGTTGAATGCGTTTTTGGTAATTATGATTTATCTTTGTGTTACCTATAATTAAATGTACCTAATGTATTATTGTAATAAATTCATTTTGTATTTCACGCAAACAAACGACGATCAGCTTTCCTTACTCCTTCAATAACACCCCTATCTCTAAAACAAATAGTCAAATTCGCGACTTAGGTGTTATTATTAATACGAAACTAACGTTTAATATTCATATTGAATCAGTCCTGAAAAAAAAAATTGAATGGTCAGACTTATCATGCGGGTTTTGAAACCATTTAAACATGCAGAGACATATTATGAAAAACTTTACAAAACATTAATTTGTTTGTTTCCAGCTAAAATACTATACTCCTATTTGGTCACCTCATTATAATGTTAGCATTAATAGACTTGAAAGGGTCTAACAAAAAAATATTTAAAGAGGCCGAAAACCGGTTAAACCTTCTTAACTTCTCTAACTATAAAATTTAAATTTGTAAGTGAAAATTCTTGATGGAAGTTCATTGTAATTTATTATAGAAATAAAAGACGGGTGATACTTTAATCCACAAGTTTGGAATATCCAGTGACCGGTTTCATCGCTTTCACGACATCTTCGAGACTGGTCTCGAATATGCGACTAACAATATATTTACCTAGGCTGATATTTTTTATGACAATGTACGTAAATTTAGGTCAAAAATCATAGAAATATTGAGAGAAGCAGATATTTAACTTTATTATTATCCACATTTTTTTTCAATCCTTTTCTTCGTTGTATTTAACATAATTTAAATTATTGTATTAAGTGTAAAAAAAATTTTTGGTGTGTGCCTGAGTATCCTACACTAATATACAAAGAAATCGTACAAATACAAATAAATAAATAATTCCCATCTTAAAACACCGCATAGATTTTACCGAGAGTTCAAGTAGAAATATAGTTATGGTTTGAATTATCTCATTATTTTAAAGTCATAGTTCAGATTGTGAATCACGGAGTTGTTATGGCAACATTACGCTGGATTGATAGGTGATCAGAAAATACGTTTTGATTCGTTGTTGCAACAAAAGGCTTGCTACAAATACGTGCAGAACTTAGTAATCAAATATGCACATAAGCACCAAGGTTGCAATGTACCGAATAACTTAGGCCTTTACTAATACTTTATACCTACGTAGTTGGAAATCGTTTCGATGACTAAGTAGTGACATACTTGTTTAGATACAATAACTTATTGTTAGATATCCATACAAATATTATAAATGCGAAAGTGTGTCCGTTTGTTTGTGTTTTCTTCACGTCACAACTGAGTGACCGTTGGGACGTGAAGGAAACGGGAAAGGAAGACATATTTTCACAGGTCACGGTGGGCACATGAGCTACCTGCATCGCTTCAAGCTCTTCGAGATCGACAGCTACCCATGCGACGGTGAAACTCCTCAAGATGTCCCTCACCTGTTGATGCATTGCCCCTTTTTCAGCTTTCAAAGACAACAGCTGGAGGCGCGATGCAGAAGCCAGGGTGAAGATCTTTGCGACACCCCATCGTTGACAGGTAATAAAGAACTCACACGAGAGGTAGTATCATACATGATCAATATAGTGCAGGAAATTGGTAAAATAAACCAAAGTAGGGAATAAAATGCCGAACACTCTTCTGGTGGAGTGGAAGGCCGGTTGACAACTGTCAACAGGCCGGCTTCTCCTGAAGAGTTTTAAGTGGTTTCCTCTCCACATGAGCAAATGCTGAGAAGTACTTGATTGGCCCACATTAGAATATCCTTCCTGATTCTAACAGTTTAGCTAAAATAATGTAATATAATAGCAGAAAAATCCTCTTTTTGAAATAAAACCTTATATATTATAAGCAAGGTAAAAAATAATGCAACTCCAATTATTTTTTATTTTTTTTAAACTGAGAGACCATTTTTCTCTTGAATGCCCAAACGTCTATATTACCTTCCATTTTAACTTCCATATGTCTATGGACAGAATAATTGGTCTGTTGAACAGCCTACCGAGAGCGATGGATCTTTTCCATGCTGGGATTACTATTTTTACACTATTTCTCTCTGACTATGTATCATAATGTGTATTAGTGAATTATTCGTCATTGTTTACTATTGTTTTTATGGACATTAATAATCTATTGCGCATTTTTTTAACGTGTTTTTGTGATTACCTAATTATACAATTCAATGTGTTAACAGTATGTTGTTGAATCTGTACAAAAAAAAATCCTAGACTTTTATCACAAAAATGTCAATTGAGCTCCACACTAAATAGTTACGAAAAGAGACTTCAACATTTTAACTTTAAAACTCTAGAAACTAGAAGAAACGGAAACGACTTGTTATATTTATATAAGATTGTAAATGGTAAATTCGAAAATTTAAGCTGTTTAAGCAATATAAAAATAAATGTTCCTAATAGTCATACCTTAAGAAACCTAAAAACATTCCACATTGATTAATTTAAGAATAATGTGTCCTTCTTCAATCCAGAGTCAAGAATGCACAGATTATACAACACCATTGAAAACGTAGAGATCGACATTTTTGACACTGGATTGTTAAGGTTTAAGAAGTGTATACAAAATGCGTTTTTATATTGATACATGATTTTTTTATGAATTGTTTTTATTAGTTTTGTATTAATGATTTTTTTTTTTTTTAATTTAATTTTGATATTTTTTATTGTTAATTTTATTTCAATACGTACTTTATTCATGTTTATTTTATTATTAATTCGTACAATTTTCGCGATTTCTTTTTTTTTTTTAATAATTTGTATTTAATTTAATAATTTATTTTGCTCATTTTATTTTATATGTAATTGATGAAAAAATAAGTATTGTCTTTTTTTAATTGGTTCAATAATTATGTCTATTATGTAATATTTTTTATTGTTTGCAAACTAAATAAATGAATAAATTAACATTGTAATTGGCAGTAGTGCTGTATTGTACATCTAAATAAATAAAATTAAAAATACCTTCTCGAAAATATTTTTTGTTTTATGTTGCAATAAGTTTTAATCAAAAAATAATAAATATAGATAATTTGCATGTAATTATTTAAATTCCTTACTGAACAAATTTTTTTATGGCCATCAATTCACATTTTGGGAACGCTTTCTCATTTCATAAATTACCGCAGGTGTAACATAATAAAATATTTATGTTAATTGAACAAGTCAATTAAAATGTTTTATTTCCACCTGTTTACTTTTCAATGTAAACGGGTATTTAACGAAGATAAATTATTGTGAATTGTGAGGTGTGTCTGTACTTTTATTAAACCGACAAAAAAAACGACAAAATATTACAAAAAGTGTTGTTGTCATGTTTTCGGAACTTGAAAGCTTCCGAAAATGGGTATGAACACATGTACCGTAAACAGATAAGCGTTGAAATTTTTCACGGAGGTATATAAGAGCGTTAGGACTATGAAGTAATAATAATAAATACCCTTACACATATTTACCATTTATTTATTATAATTCTATATTTTATTGAAGGTAGTGGAGGATGCTAAAGAAGCAACCTTAATCCTATTTTAATTGCTGAAAAAATATTTAAAAAATAATTATACAAAAACTTAGAACCTGTTCAAATTTAATATTAAAAAAACACAGCGTATCAAAAAATATCAATATTGAGGCATAAGATGTTAACATAGGTTCTTTACTTTAACTTTAAAAATTACCATCAAAAACAAAAAAAAATTAAGTATACGTCATTCGAATGAAAATTCTCTGCTCTTCAAGACATACTCGTTACGTTTGCTTTTGCGTCAAACATATTCTTTTAATTTATAACAAGCCTTCAAAATGGATTGCCAAGTAGACGAAAGTCAGCATTTTTGACACTTCTTTCTGTTCGCGTTCAATTGAGTAAATAAAGCTGCCAAAGCTGCTCGCGATATTTGCGCAGTGTACGGTGAAGATGCTATGAATTATTGACTAATTTGTTGTAAAAATAATGAAGGAGAATACATTATTGACTCTTCCATTGAACTTTAATTTTAAAAGAATCGGTATTGAATAATTTTAATTGACTTAGACTTTCAGCATTTACTTTTATTTTTTAAGCAAACAATTTTTAACGCTCTTCGAAAATTCAAAATCAGTCTTTTCAGATAGCAAAAGACACCATTGAAAATGAAAAAAAAATCAAACAAAGTGTAAAATAAAAAATATAATAAAAAACAATGGGAACGATTTTCCCTCTTAAACATCCAACCAGTTTGATAACTTGGAGAGGTACGAGTAATAACGTGTATTTTTTTTTTTATTAAATTGTGTATTTTTATTTATGATACTTTTGTTTTTATTTTGTATTTTATATCTATTTCAGTTAAATTTAATTTACTAAAAAGAAATGAGTACTTATTAACGGGTATTTAATTTGCAATAATGTTAATCTGTTTAATACAAATGTTTGTCGGCCAAATCTTTTTGTTTAGAATTTGGATTATTTTAATATTTCTTTACTAAATATTATGCGTATTTTTTTCATTATCATTCAATCTTTGTGTTTTTATTATGTGTTAAATATAAAGATTTTTTTTTTTTTAAATAATTAGTTTACAAGATTTTTGTACGTGTTATTTAAACCACTGTTGTCTTACAAAAAAACTTATTTTGATATCGCTCAAAATAAATATATAACTCATTACTCCAACGAATTTAAATCGATGCTTTTTTAGGCTTTAAAATAACTATTCTTTAGTGAATTTAAAAAGAGGTTTGTTTTATCACTCGTTAATATTTTTTGGCTCCACAGACGCTCACTGAATGAAAGTTTAACATGAAACTTAACAAAACATTAAAAAATATATTATAACGAAAGACATCAAAAACGCTGCAAATTAAATTTATCAACAAAAAATTGCACAAAGTACTTAAGTCATTAACTCATGAATCATAGAAATTTCTCCGCAAAGTTACCTGGTAAAATCGTGCAATGAATTGTTTGTGCTTAGTATAAAGCAATGTCAAGAATTTCTAATCAAATGTTCAGTCAAGGCTAATATTGTCATGATGCATACATCAGTATTTAATTTGAATGCTTTTAATATTTACCTAATTATTTTCATTTTCTAATGTAATTAACTGTCTTGTACAATGAAAGGTAGGATGATTAAAGTTAACTCTGGAGGGCTCTAGTACTGCAGAGACCCGATGGAGCTAGGCAATCGAGCACTAGCAGAGAAGAGAACCTATTTTACTGACGTATATAGTCTCTGTGAGTAGCTTCACATGTGAATAAAATATTGGAACATATCCACAGACAAATACCAAATCTAAACAGATCCCTTGCGAGCTAAATTATAATTTTTATAAAAAGATTTGGTCATACATCGAAAACGATCGATTTTACAAATTATTTAAAATTGTCTTTCTTATTATTAACGTAAAAATTAGATATTAACATAAGCTGCGTCATTCGGTGTATTTTTTTTTGTGTTTTCTTGTTTTATACATTTGGAAAAAAAACGGATACAACTTATGTTGACACCAACAGATAAGTCAACAATGTATTCGCTTTTATTATTTTACAACAAATGAGTGGATAATTCATGAAATCTTCACTGTACGCTGCGCAAATATCACGATCAATTTTGGCAGCTTTGTTTCCTCGATTGATTGCGAACAGAAAAAGGCGTCGAAAATGCTCACTTTCATCTACTCGAAATTTCACTTTAAAGACTTGTAATCAAATAAAATAGTTTATGCAAACACAATGTCTTACGGAGCAGAAAATCTTCTTTTGAATGGCGCATAACCTTTACCATTATTTTTTTAACCTTCAGTGGTCATTTTCAAATCTGAAAGAAACGGATACAAGTTAACACCCTATATTATTTGAAACCATTTCTAACTAGCCATAAACAACAACTGTGTTTGGAAATATAAACCAACTTGTGATAGAGTTGAGTTCGAATCTCGGGTATCTGGTGAGTCCTCGACACTACACGGGACTACAATACGGTTTGATTAAAATACAGATTTATTTATTTATTTTGAAACTGAATGCATAGAAAATATGTGCCAAATAAACGAGTGTGTACTCGTATAAGTTACTTGACCGGAACCACATTCCAAGGGCTTAATTCGTATTGAAGTCTTGCTACGGCAAATGTTATTGCAAAACGGACTGCAAACAAAGAAAACCGTTTTATATTTAATTGGAAACTAAATGTATACAGTGAAAAAATATACAAACTACTAGTAATTTAAATGTAAAATTGTCAATTTTAGGATGCGCAAGACCGTGAACTTTTAAAACCTGGCTGTATTGAAAGTTTTTTTTAGTATTTAAAATATGTTCAATTAAATATTGAATAAGATGTACTGAATTTCAAAACTATATTTAGATGGCGGAGGGAGCGGCTAGCGGCTATTGCTCGGAATCACGGTGAGGGATACCAAAGCCCCGATTACCATGGGTAGTTAACACAGGCATCTTCAGTTACCAATTATGAAAATGTGAATACTTGTATAAAATTTAAAGTATCTATTTCAGCATTATGTAATTGAGACTGACTGTATCAAATGAAAAAAAAACATTAAAATGTGCCTACAGAAAATTTCATTTTATTTTATGAACAACTATATAAACTTCCCATTATAATCGGGAAGTCTAATATCAAAATTGTTTAACGTTTTGGAGTAAAACTAAGTATTTGTGTTTGGTCTAATAAGAAACATTATTTGAAAACGTTGAAATTTTTCCAAAACGTTATTATGAATGAAAACGACGTCGCATATATAAAAATAACAGTACTGCGTTTTTCAAGCAAACAAAAATAATCTAAAATGATCATTTTTCATCCAATCGAAAAGTTTAAATCTTCTTATTTCACCAATGAAAATAAACAAAAACACAACCAATACATTGTTTGAAAATGCCCTAACAAGGCGAAACAATTGTCACGAAGTTTTTGTTTTTATATTTTTATATTTGTAAAAATAAAATAAAGTGTTCAGTAGACTCAAATCAGTGTTTGATTTCTAATATTAAAGTTTAAATATGGAGTTCTACAAAATAAACACCAAATAATCAATATATAAAAAATACTTAAAATCTTATTTTATTTCGTAGTTTTATATTTTTACGTGCGATGCATTAAGATAATATGAATACAAATATTCGCATTTTCGGATTGGTGAGTTTTTCAAGGATTAAAGTATAAAAACATACAGAATTCTTTGTCATTTTTTATGGTTTTATCGTATTTAAATAATTTATCAATAAGGAAGTATCCGTTTTGAATGAAAATACGACATTGTTCAAATAAACGAAACTGTTTGAAAGAAAAGGTGTCATTGACAAAACGTCGTTACAATGTCATCTAAAAACATTTTAAAGTTATATTTTTAACCGGATAGTTTTCTAAATGAAAAATATATATAACTTGAATCTCTTCACAACAATAAAGGTTTCAGCTCTTTAACTTCACTAAAATCAACAAATGGAAGAATTGAAGGAATATAAATGTTCAAACATGGGCAAAATGGTGAATGTTACACAGTGTGCAAAGTGGCCACTTAAACCAGCCAATGACAGGTCATAAGCCCTGTAAATGCCTAGACTTCCATATTCCCTTATTTAAGGTATTCTCCATTCCTGTTGTAATTTGTTAATACATAACTACATTTATTTTATTATAAAAATATAGGCGAACTGACGCGACGTACAGATTTTCTTTTTAAATCTTTTATTTTTTATAAAAAAATGATTTATCGTAAAATTATTTTAATGCCGATTTTTTAGTACATTTTAATTTGATATCGTGTTAATTATTTTTCAGAAAAAGTTTATGTAAAAACAATCTCAAATAAAAAATTAATAAAATTAAAAACCTTTTAAATATGCTTACCCTTTACTATGCTCTACTATAATATATTTTTCCTTTGTTATACGTTTTGCACAAATTAGCTACGGTCATTAATAAAAAAATTAAAAAATTCATGCACGCTTTATTAAAAAAAAGACGGTTTGAGAATAAACGAGTAAACTGCCATTTATTTATCGCATTTGGGTATTTTTTAAGACAATATTTGTTTTTTTTTTTTAACATGTTTGTCTCAATTTCGTCTACCTACCTAATTACGAATGAAATGTCAAAAACGCGACTTAACAAAACTTTTGAACAGATATTTGTTTCTGTGAAATAAACAACAGAGCTGGGCACTGAGAATAATATGGAAAATAATTGAGTTGTAAATCGTTTAATCTTATTTAAATACAACTTCAACAATTTTATACAATTCAAAGGTTCAAAGAAGATGGCCGCTTGGGCGTTTTAACCACACGCCTAGTCGCTTCGGATTTCGCCAAATTCAATGAATGTTTTGCTATGTGAAGTTGAGTACTTTCAAATTGATAAAATTATTAAACAATAGTCGATTGTTACTGGGTACATAAATTCTGAGATGAGACGCCGAGATTCTGGGTGTATGGAGATCATCTTATTATTGGAAAGGATTGCCTCGGGGCAACGGAGAGAAAGTCAAACAGACTTATGTAAGTGCCGGCCGCAGGTATGTATAACATGGTAGCCACTTTAGAGTGACGTCATAACACGTATTTCAGACTGTAACTACAAGTTTGCAGATGCGTGTGAAATAGAACCAGTACCTGACATGTGTTTTTGGCTTAATTTTATTGAAAAATATTACATGACCACAAAATATTTAAAAAAATCGTAACAAAGATAATTCCCTTAATGTTACTTAATTATTTGTATAAAACCACTTTTCAATTTTCCTAAGTCCACCGGTTTCAAGACGTACCGTCTTTAACATTTGGTAAAATGTTTAACCACAAAGTTAATGCTTTAAATATTAATAAAATATAATTCATTCTAACTTTAATTATAATAATAAAGACTGGATTCTACTCCCTGGGGAGCTGTTTATATTAATATGAACAGAGATGAAGAACATTTAAGAGAAGGTAATATAGAATTCCACGCAATGACCTGTCAATGGCTGGTGAAATATATAGCTCTCCATGAAGAAATATAGAAACTGAAAAAACAACATTTTCAGTTGTTGCCTAGTATGTAGGTGAAATAATTCAATTAGGTGCATCTCACCCGCATAAATAAAAGTTTCAGCTCTTTAACTTCACGAACATCAACAGATGAAAGAATAAAAGGAATACAGATGTTCAAATATGGGCAGAATGGTGAATGTTACACAGTGGGTAAAGTGGCCACTTAAACCAGCCATTGACAGGTCATAAGCCCTGTAGATGCCTGGACTTCTATATAACCTTCTCTTAAATGTTCTTCATCTTATTTGTAATATGTTGATGTAATAATAAAAAAAACGTATGTAGTTTTATTCCACTTTGTTTATGAATTTTTACCAGTGACCGACATCGTCAGACCCGGTCACTGGTAAAAATTACAAATAAAAAAAACCATATAAGTATTTTTATTATTATAATTAAAATTGCAGTTACACCAAGAAATGTCAGTAGAAAAACTCACTTAAACTTTCATATGATATTTAACGCGCCTAGTAAGTAAAAGACCGATTGAGGGCATTTCAAAAGTGAATAGTATAATTAATTATATTACTATTACGCATTGTTAAATAGTAAAAAAAATAATGTTTTATATTATTTTTGTACCGTGTAAAAAGAGGTACCGGTGCAATGTATTAATTATTACTCCAATGAACACCGGACTATTTGAGAGTTCTAATAAAAATAACGTAATTTTTTATGTAAAATTGAATTTATTTACAACAAAAAGTAAGTTTTCATGCCATATTTGCTACTTGTTTACCACATGATAAAATCGGGTGTTTACTATTTGTATATTACAAATGTATAGTCGAAAATGTTCTGTATTTGAATAAGGATTTGTTCGTTATACTTCTAACCTCAAATTCAAAAGCCTATTAAGTGTAAAGATTTTTAGTGTACTTGTGGACAGATTCTGGAGAATAGAAAATGAAGATAGTTTTCTGTCATAATTGCTATACCATTTCATAGGAATCCAATTCTAAAGAATTTTATGAATTATAACTACGTTCAAAATATAAACAATATGTAATTGGTTTTCGTCTTCTTACTTTTTTTCTGTACCTTTCTACCAATACATATTTTTTTGTGTTTTTTTTTATGACAATGTAAGATTTTTAATGCTGTTAAAACTCTTTTAAGGCACAAAAAAAAATCCACGTATCCACAGGTACACTCATATGTGTGTACCTGTAGACAAAAACGTAACTTTTGTGAAAATTGCTATAAAATAAAATGGTGCTTTTTCAAAATTTTTAAAAACTAGTGAGCCATAGGCAATAAAATTATAAAATATCTATCTCTGTAAAACATAAGAGAAAGAATATAACGAACACAAAAAAAATGTCTGAAAGACACAACTTGCCCCGATTTTTCCTATATTATTTGATTGAGAATTTTTTGATCTTACAAAACTCCGTAATAAAAAAACATAATATAATTTGCTACTTTGGTACGCTAAATTTATTATGATCTTCATCATCCCCCTATCAGCGCACGATTATAAATAGTGCATTAAAGTACCCGGCATTAAATAAAATTCATCAGGCTTAAGAATGAGACTGCCGACTTTGTAAAGCGTCGTCTCTGTCCCAGGAGTTCGCATGTATGTATGACAAAGACGACGCTCTACAAAGCCGCAGTTTGCCGATTACGCCGGCAGTCTCTTTCTTAAGCCCGATGTACTTTACTTAATTCCGGCACTGTACACTGGTACACTAACTGCTGTGTAATTGGAACATTTGCCACATAAAGCTAAGGTGATCAGTCTTATACTTCAGGTGCCAGTCGAAGAACAAGGAAATATTCCAGTGTAGAACCACCTTCAAAGCCAACATTTCACGGCGTAATGATTTATGATTTCTTCCAGCATCTTCCCGTAATTACTTTTATCTCCTGATTCGGGGCGTTTGCTTACTTCGATGTAAATTTTTAAAACAAGAATAGAAAAGTTTGAAAGTCGTAAAAATTTATTGCGATATGTGCTGACCCTTTTTACTCTCTGCCCGTGCAGGATTTAATTTTTAAATGCTTAGAGTATAAACCTACTCAGTTGTTTATACTCTAATACTGAATCTCGGAATTATAATTTTCTCTCAGGGAAATAAAATTAGTTCCTTATTTTCCGACAAAAATTTAAAAATGAATCAGAAGAATATCTTTTGATTCCCTTCCATTAAAAAGTTTCATTTTCAATCGGTTTTTATTATAAAATTAATGTTCTAACATTTTTGTAATATTTTTTTACAGTGCCTTTAAAATGAAATACGTCTTTTTTTGTTATTATTATTATGGATAAAGCCCAAATTTCGTAATATAATCATCAACGGCACATTACAAATCCGTAAAATGTAAATGTTGCCTCCTTATATTATTTTATTCTGATAAAACAATTGCATTATCTTAAATTTACAAAAGCAAAAACAATTCTTAAAAAAATATGCTAATTTTAGAAACCATTTTGAATAAAATCTTTATGAAAATTTCAGTACTTCGTCAATAAATTGCTAATTGGCAAATCAAAATGATTTTTTTTAGAAATTAAAGACGCGTAATGCTTAAATCCACAAATTTAGAAAAACAATGATTAAATTTCCTGGCATCCTCGAGACTATTATGTATTTTGATAAATATATTTATATTTATTTAAAAAAATAATATATTTATCAAAAACAGAATAAAGAGAACTCAAAATTTTGCAATAGTAATAGAATTTAATTATTTTTGTTTGGAGGACCTTTAAATAATGAGTAAAGGGGAAAACAAGAATTTATTTTATCAAAAAGAAGACCCACAACAATATATTAAAACAACATTACCTTGACATTTGAAGGGTGATTTTTACAAGTGATCTTAGTCAAAAAAGATCATTTAGAGAAAAACGGTTACTTGTGTTTTTATCCCGTTTTTATAAGATCAAATTATTTTTTTGTATTTGACATGTTAAAGCGATTTTAGACTCCAGTGATGCAATCAAATCACTGAAATACCCTAGGTAATTTGCCATTATGAACATTATTATTCAAATAAGGATATTTGATGGCGTTTCAAAGAAATATGTGAATTTTTAAAATAGTATCGGATTTAGTGAAAAAAATCTTACTGGTTATGCAGCTTTTAATTGTGATAAATTATTGGCATTCTTACTTTAAAATTTATAAACTTTTACTAAAGACTATAAAAATCACTCTTTATTTGTATTTAATCCATTACCCTTTGTAAAAGGGTCCTTCAGGCAAAAATAATTTTAATCAATTACTATTACTTATATAATTTTGATTGCTAACTCCATACCGTTTTTACATAAATAAATTTCATTTTATTATAAAAATGCCAGTCTTAAAGACGTCACGAAATCGATAAAACAGGTCACCGGTTATTTCAATTTCGTGGATTGAAATATCACTCGTCTTTTATTTCTATAATATTAAATTTGACGATGAACTTTCATTAATATTTTACAGAAATAAACTTGAATGTTTTATCAAAATAATATTTTTTTACTCCAAAACAGTTTAATACATTGCTTACAAATTATATTATGTAACATTACGGTAGAACTGTGCTCGTTTGAGGATTTAATGTTTTACGCCTGGTACTACGCAATTTCTTAAACAGCGCTGCTAATATAATTGGATGGATTAGGCGTTTGCTTTTAGCGTTGACTAAAATGAATAATTTTACAAATTTTATTTATAAATGTACCTAGTATATTTTTTAATGCTTACAGTATACAAATACATATATTTAAAAACACGATTCATTCAAAAAGTTTAGAGGAGACGCGGTGGCTGAGAATTTATATGAATAAGTCTACGAGTAACTTTTATTTATTATTAAATATAATTTATAATGGAAAAAAAAAAGGATAAATAAATAAATAATGCTTTGTCTCTCACTCTCTCACAAATGTCTTCCCGATACCGTGCAAAAAAGACAACTGCACACCGGACTGATTATGCCTAACTAAAACCGACAAAATCGATGTTACGTTGTCTCGTTTTCCAAAAACTGAACTAATTCGATTGTTTTTTTTAAAGAAATGGTATCAGAATTAAATTTTCTGTGTTGATACCTTTAACTTTAAAAAAAATAGATATAAGAATTGTATACTGTACGTCCGAAGACGCAGATAAAACTAAGTGCTTTTACGGGTTTTTTAGATGGTCTTAATTCCCATAATAAACTATTTATCAAAATAACAAAAATAAATGGATACGTCGATAATAAATGTCCATAGGGTGTAAAAAAAGTTACGTAACTAAATCTTGACAAAGAAGCTTGTTTGCTTTGAAACCGGTCGGTGAAAAATAAAAGTTAGTGGTTTAAAACAAAGTTGTTTGATTTATTTTATTATAATGAATAACCACAAAGTTAATGCTTCAAATATAAACTTTATATAAAATGCATACTACCTAAAATTTTCATGAAGAAACAGATGCTCGGTGTATGCCTAAGAGACAATAAGAAATGAAGAAATAAAGCGCCGAACCGGAGTCGAATATATCGTGGATCGTACTGCAAAATTAAAATGGCCGTGAGCAGGACATTTGGCGAGGCAAAATGATGGCAGACGGACACCCAGAATAATAGAGTGGTGACCATGGGCAAACAAAAGAAATGTTGGAGGGCCACAAAAAAGATCGGTAGATAATATTGCCTCGAAAGCCGGTAAAACATGGGTAATAAAAAAAAAGGAAGGAATGGAGACGTTTGTATCCAGCAATGGAGAGAACAAGTCTAAAGAGAAAAAGAAAAATAATTTTCTATGTATGTTATCAACAAAAACCTTCATAGTTTATCAGAGAATAATAGTATGTGTACCTATGTATAAATAGAATAAACAAATTGTAAGACAAAAATTTAAAAAACAAACAAAAAATGCAACAAAAATTCTATGTGTATCCTCGTTTTAAGACATTTTTTGTGGAAAATATATTTTTTTAAATCGAATAAAAATAAGCATGAAATAATATCATTGTTTAAAAACTCTCAATAATATAAAACATATAGTAAAGCAAAAGACTCACCATTAGCTGCGAAGACACTCAGGGAGCAGGTTTCATCAACACAATACATTTTCTCTCTAATAATTACTACCGGTAATTGTAGAGCACAAAATCAAATTAATTTTAAGTTGTTTAAAAGCCCCTTCAGTGTAAAATTAAAACAATTTATTGTTTGTCATTTGAACATATTATAAAGGTACAAATTGTTTAACGGGGTACATTTTTGTTAGAGTAACTTAGATTAATTCTTAAAATAATGACGAAAACACTTAATTTCTAATTATTTCAATATCTTAAAGCTAAATGATCATTATTTGATCCTTTTTTAAATGTAAAAGTTAAAAATAGATAACCGATACGCTTAAACTGTTTTGTTTTAAATTTGATTCTAAACTTAAAATAAACTAAGTCTTTTTACTGGTAAAGAAATAAACGTATTGGTTATCTCGTTTTCATTATTTCCATACTACAATATAATTTACTACCAAATAACATGCCAGATAAACCATTAGATCTCACTTAATATAATTATTGTGGTGTTCTATTTGTACATGCTACATATATACAATCATTATGTGAATGTGGAAATGGAAAATGAAAGGATTTGCATGCTTAACTAATATAATGTGTCATGGGGTACAAACGGCGAAGTACAATAAGATATTAATGATTTTAAGGTAAATCTCAAATTGGTATCATAATGATTTATATTTAAAACTTAACCTTATTTAACTTATTTGATCGATGTATTTACAATTATTTTATGTTGCATTTGCGTAAACTTACGCGCAATATAATATGACACAGAGTGCTCGCGCACTGGAAAGTGTTATCATAAATGTTTATAACAATTAGCTTTGGGATTTTGACATTTCCGGAATGTCGCGTTCTCACCTTATTAGGCCACACCCAGGGTCGGTTGGTTGGATTGGATAACCATGCATTACTTTTGAGTGTTGTTAAGCGGAGTTCTAAATTTTTCGAAAGAGCCTTTTGTATGGGTCGTCGTCATACTTTACTGGCCGATGGAGGAGTTAAACAAGGGGTGGTATTGTTACTTTTTATTTCTACCCATTCAGTCAGGTCTCTGAGAGACTATTCTTCACTGACCTGTGTGGTAGGCTCTGTTGTGGTTCTTCTCGCGAACAGCGAAGAGCGGAGGATAGAAGGTCTGAAAGGTTTTATTGTCACTCTTCTACTAGAGTCAACACTTGAAGATACTTTAGGTTGCTCGGTGGAGGTGCCGGGTTTGAATTTACTCGGCTCATTCTTTTGTTTTCTAGTATCGACTGGAACGTTCTGCGTCCTGATTGCACTAAATCTTGATTTTCCAGAAGTATAACTATTAGTTCTATTATATTTAGGCGTCGTGAAGGGAACATTTTTGCTTTCCAAAGAACTTTTGTAAGTGCGTTTTGGAGCATTTTGACTTACCGGAGAAGCTGATATTCTAGTGATATTACTGGATTTTGGTTGGTTACTTTGATAACGTCTGATGTATGGTAGTTTTGGTCGTTTTGTGGTGAAATTTGACAGGGCACTATTGGTATCCGTAGTAGGTTGGACTTTTATTACTGATATTTTAGAGTCCGTAGGTAAAGTGGTCGTTTCTAGTGATGAATTAGATAAGGATAAAGACTTGATTTCCGTTGTTGACACTGTTTCATTTTTGGTAGCTAATTGGATAGGTTCGATTGACACTTGAATTATTTTTGATGTCACATCTGACACTGTTGTCGATTGTGGTGTCACACTACTACTCTCGTGAGTTGTTATTGTGCTAGTACTAGTTTGAACAATTGGGAGATCGGTCTTCCTTTCAGTTTCCGTCTGATTTATTATCGTTATTGTGATAGGTGATACAATAGGTTTGTCTTTTTCTATCAAAGTATCGATAGCAGCTGGAACACCCTGAAACTCTTTTTCCTTCAAGGTTTTCTCCTCATCTGGTCGAAGAACTTGAATCTGAACAAAATTCATTATAGATCTCCCATTTGTATTTCTAGTAGTATCATTTGAATTCGAATCGACATTGGTAACATTTGATGTCATATTTACTATAGATTCCGTTGATGACTGAGGTGCTGCATAGACAACGAATGGTTGAGGACCGGGTACTAGGTCTATTACAGCCTGTCTCCCAGTAATTGTTACATTTGACTTAAACAAACCCTCTAGCGCTATGGTTGATGACTCGATAGGATTTCCAGATTTATTAACTGCTAAAGAGTCACTTTTTGGGTGCAATAATTCTTCTAAATTTACAGCTCCCGGAACAAAATATCTTTCTGTTGATGTTGTTGGTACATTTGTTTCTGATGACGTTGAATTATTGTTTTCTACAACAGTTGTACTCTCAACAACAAACACTTTTTCGTTCAACTTAATTTCCTGATTTTCATTCTCTACAAATGATTCTACGTAATCTATGTATCCGTTTTTGTGATTGTATGCAGCATTTACACTTTCCGATGCTATTAATTGCTCTTTTCCAGATTCATGAAAATTATTCAACGTTCTAGCATTTCTAGCTTCATCTATCCTTATAGGATTGAACGGCGGATTATCAGATGGATATTCCCGACTTAGATTAGTGAGATACTTTGGAATATCTCCTTCAACTATTTTGATTAATGTATATCTGCTTACTTCACCGATTTTGTCCAGCATCGGTTTTTTCTCTTGCTTAATTTCTCCAATCTCAATCAATCTACTTTCATTTTTACTATTTAATCTATGTTTTTCTTGTTTGGAAGAAACTTCGACTACACGACTAACAGAAAATAGACGATCCAGATGTGAGCTTGTTTTGATTGAACCATTTTCATAAAATAATTCGGTTGATGATTCTAACGAAGAAGAATTTGTTGTAAAATCTAAGCTAGAAACGTCATTTTCTCCAATTATGCTATTTGCTGGGGATTGGCCAGAGTTAACTGCAAATATATGATGCGGTTCGGTTGTAGAAGTTGTTTCATTTTCTTCAGAATCTTTTATTATACCAGCACTTGTTTGAGATGTTGTGAAGTCTCCAGCTATTGTTGACTGGATTTCTGGAATACGCGTTGAAATAATTTCAGTAACACCGAAATCGTAAGTAGTACTTGTTTCAGCAACAACCGACTGTTCGGTCGTATTGATGTCACCGTTAGAATCAGTATCACTTTCATGAATTTCTCCAACATAAGTTGTTGAATCTGAGTTTTCTAGAGTAGTGAATTCTTCAATACCGGTTGTTTCGTCAGATGGTGTTGATGGTGTTGTAGTTGTAAACCGTTTCGGATTACTAAATAATTGCTTATGTTTGGCATTTATAGCTTCTTTATCTACTTCTATTTGAGCCGCTTCGGATGTTGGACGATTAGGAGTGAATTTTCGGATTGCAGCCTTACTTGTTGTTTCTGGAGTTGTTTGAGTTAATCCTAATCCAAAACGGGTTGGTTTGTTTGGTTGAAAAGGTACTGGACGATTAACACGTCTATTTCCATCATCGTTTGACTGGTTTGCCTCAAGTGGGCGATTAAAACCGAGTGGTCGATTTGATAATCGCCCACTGGGAAGTGCTGGCCGATTTGGTGTTGTTGGTCTTTGTGATGATGTAAATCTATTATATGGCCGTACAGTTGTAGACTGCTTATTTAATTGGTCATTTTCATTTTCAATTTCACTATTATAATCTTCTTCTATCTCGCGATTTTCTTCATCATCACTGTCTTTATTGAAAGTTTCAAAATCTTTAGGTTTAGAGACTGGTCCTCGAGTGAATAATTTGTCAACGGGTACAAATACAAGTTTTTCATCTACATCATTACTATCTTCAACCTCTTCATTACTCAACTCTTCATCTTCATCAGTAGTTGTAGTGCGAGGTGAAGTAAATGGTCGCTTACCAAAAGGTCTTACGCTAAATGTTGGTCTTCTGGTCAAACCTTCTAAACGAGGATTTTCAGTGACAACATTTGGTTCTCTTTCAGAGGGTAAGATAGGAGTTGTATAAGGACCATTATTGTAACGTCTGCTGTATACTTTTGGGGTTGTTGATGGTGCCTCCGATGTAGATAAAGGAGTAAGAAGCCTTTTAGGTGGTTTGTAAGATGATCTTAAACGAGTTGTGGAAGATGGTAAAGTAGTTTGTTCTATTTCAATATCTGGGTCTATTAAATCTGTTGTGATTAAATTATCATAAACAGTAGAGCTTTCTTCTGGAATGATATTTTTATTGGTACTGGTGGTGTCATTAGAGATAGGAGTATTTTCTTTTTCGGTTTCAAGGTCAGGCTGTATTACATCATCTTTCTGATCATTAACTGGAATTTGTTTCAACTTCTTCCGTATTATTTTTCTAATTCTGGGCAATGGATTTGTTTGAGTATCATTAGTTATATTTTGGGTACTTGTCTTTTCTGTTTGTAATAAATCTATCTGCATGTTTTCCGTAGTAGTTTGTATTACATTCGTAGTTGATGTTGCGGGTCTCCTCCTTAAAACTTTCCGAACACGTAACCTTCCTGTTTCATTTTTCCCACTATCACTGCTAAAAGAATCAATAAGGTTTTCGCGTTTTGTTACTTTATTTGCTTCAAATACTGTTCCTTCTGTAGTTGAAACATCAGATAATGTTGTCGAACGCAATTTTTTTACTAAAACTCGTTTTCTTGGACGCTCTAATACTGAACTATTACTTGCAACATTCGATTTTTTATCTTCATCAATATTGGTTTCCGATAACTGAATTTGTTCTTTCTCATCTGTATGAGTATTTTCATTGCTAGACTGCAACGATGGTCTTCGTAAAATAAGAATACCACTTTTATTATTCGTTTGACCTAATAGAAGGTTTGAATTTATAATTTTAGTAACATTGATGGACCCTATGGGGATAGACGTTGGTGTTGTTTTCTTTTGTTTTTCTTCAATAACGTTTATAACGGGAGCTGTAAGACGAGCAGATCCGATGGTTTTTGGTTCAAATGGTATTTCTGCATTTAGTTCATTATCTTCTGATAAATCAGAATCTAATTCACTCAAATTTTCATCTGTATTTGTAGTTACTCGAGCGAACGGTCTGGGAGTAAATCGAGTGAAGCTAATCTTCCTGCCCCTAGGAATGACTGAAGATTCTGATGCTTCAGCATTTTGGTCTAATTCGGAATCAGTCACGACTGACCGCGTTGTTGTAAATCTTCCTCCACGTGTAACGTAAGTTCTTCTCTTTTCACTCAGTACAGGCGTTATAGAAGAATCACTATCTATAGAATCTTCAACGGGCTCTTTAGTTGTATATGATGGTCTAAACCTTCTATTGACCTGAGAATTTCTTATTCCAGTAGATGATTCTGTATCAGTTTGTTTTCTAGAAAAATCTAATGCGGTTAATGAAGATAAATCAGAATCAAAACTATCAACGGACGGTCTAAACTGACGCCTAGGTTGCGGCCTTCTCGATGTTGTTTCCAATACTTCTGATTGATTTTCAGGTTCACTAGCATTAATTTCAGAATCATTATTTTCCGATGATTCAGCATTCAATTTACGTGTTCTGAAAGATGACTGATCCTTATAATAAGTTTTTCTTGAAGTAAATCTACGAGAACTTGGTGGGTCATTCTCAATGTTTGAATTTTGATTATTTCTTTCTTCGACAACATTATTTTTTGGAGTCACTGGTCTCCTAACTGTCAATCTCGTTTGAGGGCGAACAAATTTTTTGTTTCCATAATTCGCTTCTTCGCCATCAGAGGTTGAGCTTTGATTTTCGCCACTCGCTGGAGTAGTTGAACGTATTTTTCTATTTTTAGAACGATATCTATCTTTCGAAGGAGATTCGTTGGTTTCACCTAAAACATTATCTAGACCTACTTCACCTTCGCTATTTTCCAACCCGGTTTCTGACACAATATCATTATTTAAGCGTGCTCCTAACAGGGGTGATAAAGTAGTTGACGAGGCGGATACTCGAGTGCGCTTAATACTAGCATATTTCCTGTCAAAACTCACCTTATTTGAGGATGTGGTCGTTTCAGTTATGTCTGGAAGGTTAGCCGTTGTGGTGGTTGTCGTGGGACGTGATCGTTTGGCAAACAAGGGAACCTTTTGGGTAGAAGAACTTTGTTCTTCCGAAATAGTTACTTCAGTTGAATAAGTTACGGGGGTAGGCCTTACAGAATTTAATGAATCGTCTTTAGATTTTGGGATATTAGAAAGGGTGGTTATTTGAGAATTTAAAACTGAAGAACTATCAATATTCTTGATAATTCCATTTTCAGAGGCAAAAGAAGGGGAAGCAATATCTACATTGATATCATTGACTTCAGTAACATCATTCGGATTATATGTGGTAGTCGTTTCGATAGCGGGTGGACTTGTATTCGGGAAACGGGAAACAGTCGCATATTTGGGAGATGTCATAACAGAAGACTCAGTAGAAGGGGAAAAGGTAACGGGAACTTCGGTGGAAATCTCATGTGATGAAACTGTAGATCTTTCAGTTTCCTCTTTTTCTTCTTTTACCGTTGACACTGTTGAAGATCGCACTCTTTGAATACTCTTGTATCTAAAAATATGATTTATCGTATTAATGAATGAATTCGAGGAATTAAATAAATATATTTTGAAAAGCATAATAAATTAATGCCTTGACTTACTTGGATGTTGTCACTTCTTGAGATTCAGGCCTAAATTTTCTAATAGCAGCAGCGTCAAAACCTTGAACTCCATTTTTGACATCATTGTTATCCGACGTAGATTCAGAAGAATCGCGTTCAAATAAGGCGTTCCTAAAAATCATTATTATTGTGTAAACAATTGATCAATTGACATTTATCACAATAGAAAAGGAAATCGTTCTTGAGAAGGGAATATGGAAAATAGGCATTTACAGGGCTTACAACCTGTTATTAGCCAGTTTAAGTAGCCACTCCCACTGTGTAACATTCACCATTTGGCCGATTAATTATTCATTGTATTGTAGTATTAATTATTGTATAACAATTCATAATAATTTACTTATTTTATAATAATAATATATTATATAGTTTTAACTTTATATACTATACTAGCGGACCCGACAGACGTTGTCTTGCCTACTATTTACTTTGGAAAAAGACTTTTTATTGATGAGGAGATACCTAGGTACTTGTTTATGATGAATTATTTAAGTATTAACAAAAATCCAGTAAAAAGAAATAAACAGGTAGAAATTATAAGAAATTTAAAGAAAAAATCTTAATGAGATCCACAAAAAACAAATATTGTTTGTAAACATTCAAAAACAAACTTTTTTCATGCATAAAAAACAACATATTTCCATTTTTTGTAAATGCATTCTCCTCGAATGCAACCCTGGTAGATCGATGAATAAAACATTTATGCTCCTTACTTCTTTTTTAAGGATCAGATTGAAGATTTTAATATCTACGAACACGCACAGTGCAAATATCTATATTTATATGAAAACCGCCTGTAAATCAGTTAAACCATTTAGAAGCAGTTCAATGACATCACACGTACAGAGGAATTATATATATGTATATATATAATTCCTCTCTACCATAAATTAAGAATAGTCCAGAAGGAGCGTAGAATTATATTTGAATACATCGGACTGTGTCCAATAATTTCCCCATTATGCCCCTTTCGCCGCGCGCATTTGTGATGTCGCCGCGTAATGTTGCACGATGGGAAAAAATATAATTATAATACAAACGTAAGGTTCTCTAAGATTTTGTTGTGCACGCGGAAATATTTATTGACATTTAATATTTTAAAATATATAATAAATTTCATTTTACAAAAAACGGATATTTTTATACCATGTTAAATAATATTTTATGTTTTAAAGATAATTTTGGTAAAATGTCCACGATAGAGTTGTTCAATCCGAGATCCAATTTTCATTAGTTCTCTCATAAGATGAGCAAAGTAGGGTAAAAAAAAAATACTACCCTGGCAACACTAACAAAATGTTCATTTTGTTTCTTCGACAATCTGACAGATGGAAAAATAATTCAATTTTTAAGCAATGCATTTGCTACATACACATTCATTTGCTAATTACACATGAAATGTGATCCCATCCTGTTTTTTTTTAAGATCCTAGCAGTATTTCTACACTTTAAAAGGACACAACACGGCATAGTTGAATTAAAATCAGGAGTTGCGTACTGAGCGACGTCTACAAAGAAAGTAATGGGTCGAAACGTAAACCAACTAGCTAATGAGTAGTTTAGTCGCCTTCTGTTTGATGTGCGTATGCAATTTCTACACTATTCTTAATTCTATGCAATACATGTATTTCTTTTTCTTTCCCACATCTATTCCTCTAGGTGGAGCACATGGACATCACCAGACGCCTCCGGGAGACCCTATCGCCAGTCAGCATTCTCGTCTCCTCCCACATCAATCCCGTGTTCTTAAATTCCGCTAAATAGAGCCAAAAAATCGTCGATGGTGGTTTCCTAGGTCAGCAAGAACCCGGAGTTGTAAAAAATTGACAACTTGAGTTGAGGCTCTCCAGCGGCCTCCGCAGCACATGTCCAAGCCAAGTCCACCGCCGCACCCGCAAGACCCTCATTATGGGAGGCTGCTGCGTCCGTTCTCGGACTTTAATATTAACCTGATGTTCTCCCTTAAGCACTTATTTTCAAAACTCAGCAGTTGTATTTTCTTTTACTTTAAATGAGATAACGTTTTTGAATATCAAAATGTAAATAATGGAGAGCTAATCACCTAATTGTTGGTTCTGGTTCGGTGGACGTAGAAGGCCGTGCTCTACGAATGTTGACGTACTGCGGTAGCGCTGATTTCGATGTCGTAAATGAGGGTCTTCGAAAATCTTGTCGGTCATCGTCTTCTTCTTCATCGGAAGCTTCGATGGACTCATCTTCCGCTTCTTCAGTAGTCGTTACTGGTCGACGTCTGTTGATAGTCGTGTACCTTCAAAAAATTGATGGAAGGTTACACTGCTGTTAGACTTAATATTTTAAAACTAAGCTCAGCACTCAAAGAGTTTTTTTTACTTTATCCAATGTTTTGAATATGAAATTGTAACAAAAATCAGAATCTTACTTCAAAATTCAGACAGATTTTAAACCAACTTGTAAAAAAATAGCAATCATAAAATGAAACCTACTGTGGCCTTTCTCTTCGAGAACCGGAATCTTTTTCGTCCCCTGTGCCAACTAAACCTGCAGATTGGGGACCTCGGCTGTTAAGTTGCGGTGGAACTCTGAAATATAATATTTATTTTACCATCTCAAAAAAACAAATTGGATTTTTCATAGCTTGGTTGCGAATTATGTGTGTTGGGGCCAAAACTAAATTGATCAATATTTCGTTTATTAAATAATACATTTTGTAAAGCACGCATTTAAATTACTAACGAGTTAAAATAATACTTTACAAAGAACGCTTTATTGGTTAATTTTGTATACAGACTAGCAATTTCGTATGTTATTGTTCTGCTTTGCAACATGTTTATTTCAAAAGTGTCATATATCGTGAATTATTGTTTTATGCCCTTTTAAATGTTGTCTTCTGAAGTTGAGATATTTATTTTACTGTTGTACCCTTATATTTTTTTTATATAATATTTCAAAGAACCGGACATTTGTCCTATACTTAAGTGTTAATATCCTAGTTTAGTTCATTGTTTTTTGTCCCAGGATGTAACATATAATTTAATTTATTGAGGAAGAGAAATCTTGCAATTGTTGGAAAACGTCTCAGATATATTTTGTTTGGCACTAAAATATCAGTATTTTTTGTAGAATGCAATTGAAATAGGTTTTGGAAAGCTTGTGAGAGAGCGACAAGTTTTAGTCTTCATATTGAGGTCTGCAAGTGCGCTTGTAGAATTGCTGACGGAAAGTCAGACCGTAGCAGGCGAGGAGTGTACGCATCCTCGAGTGTTACGTGTATTAGGTAAATGTGTTACCTATGTAATAATTTAAAGAAACTGCAGTTATCTTTTAGAACAGTTGCAATAATTGTTATTGCTGTGAAATTGCACAGATTAGTATTGCTTAGCCTTTTAAGAGTTAACTTAACAAGCAGAAAATTTAACTATTGAATAAAATTTTTGCTGGGTACCTTTCACTATTAGGGCGCGCCTGTGATAATACTCTCTCGTACAAAAGTCTTGAGATGGTGGCAGGTGTCGTGGTTTTAGTACCCTGATTGTTGTTAGCTGTATTGGCTAAGTGCTTTTCTAGTTGTTCAATTCCACCTTGAAAGAAAAATAAATACAAATGGCAATTGTAAAAACAACACAAAAAATACTAATTAAAGAATAAGTTAAGCTATTTTTCGTGGATAAATTACCCAATTTTTTGATCAGATCGACCAGTTCCTTAATAACTTTAGGATCTTCTTCGGAATCGATTTCGGGAATATCAACAGCAACATCTTCTTCGTCTTCGTATTCTTCCTACAAATTCAAAAAATCGTTATTCATCATTCCCTCTCGGCATATAATGGTGCATGAAAATGGCCCCAATGTTAAAATAAATGTGGAAAATCGTAAAAACGCTAATATTTGTTTTTCAAATTTTTTTTGGGTTTTGAACCCTGCAAAAGACACCCAGAAAAGTACCACAAAAAATGCTTGGAGGCTGTTTGCAAACCGCACATATGCTCCAAATAAGCAGGAGTTCGAGAAAAATTACTTTCCAAAAAAATAAAAAAAAATAAAAATCATTTCACCTCAGATACTGGTGAAGCTGCAGTTGTTGATCTCGCTAACAGTGTGGTGCTACTAGTGGCTGCTGTGATCCTCGGGAGAGGACGACGGGTCGTGAACAGGGCTGCCAGGTTGGAGGGCGGTCTGGACGTGCTTGTGGTGGGAGAGCTAGTCGATGGAGCCTCAGTGGTGCTGGTAGTGGAAGTTCTGGGAGCCGGAGGAGCGCTGGTCACGGCGGTTTTCTTGTTGTTGCACAATACGTTTCTGGTAAAGTCACACGAATCGGCGGCTTTGTTGAAATACAAGCCTGAAACAACAACAAATTCAAACATCAAATATCTCATCAAATGGGATTTTTCAAACAAATGTTTGGGTCAAATGTTCAGTAAGTTACAGATATGATAAAATACATCAAATTTCTAAGAATTTGAACTGTAATTCAACTTTTTATTACAAGAACCATAAATATATTTATATTGCATCATAACTTTTTTTTAAATTCAGCAATGATTAATTACAAAAGTAAGTCCTTCGGGTTTTTATTAATGCCATTTGTTAGTAGGTGCTTATAAGATCTTATTGTACGTAGAAACTTAACTAATTTTATAACTACAGAATTTGTTTTTGTAGTACGAGATTCTGCTGATAGGATCCAAAATCCCAAGTATCGTTGCTAGAGAAGGTTTCGTTTGGTCGGTGTAATTTTTTTGTTACAGTTTGTGTGCTCGGCGTTTTTGTCAAAACTCTTGAAATGTTAACGACCGACACACACCATGCTATGAGGAAAATGCAAATGTACAGAGGTTTTTCGTTTTAAAGACGTTAAATGTCAATTAGTGATAAACCACGCTCTGGAGGTCCTTCGAAGGCTGAACCAAAGAAAATGACGTTAAAATTTGCCGGAGCTATCTGGAGGGACTTGGAGTTCAGTGAAGTGAATTGCAAGTGAAGATTTGAGGATGACAAGGATGACTGCCAAATTCGCTCCCACACGCTCTCTTTGTGCGTTATTTTTTGTACAAAAAAAATATGACCGCTGTGCCTCTCCCCCCCTATTTACCCGATCTAGCCATCTGCGATTTTTTTTATTCCCTTGAATGAAAAATATATGAAAGGAAGCATTTTACTGACTTTGATAAACTTAAGATAAACACGACGAAGGCGCAGTCAAGCATCACAAAAATTAGTTTCAAAAATGTTTTTAACAATGAAATAAAAAAATGAACAAGAACATTAGCTCCAATAGACAACATTAAAGATTTTAAAAATAATAAATTAAATATTTGAAAAAATATTAGTTCGGTTTCTTTTGGTTCGTACATTGTATATTGTATATTTTGTTAATTCTAAAGGATTAAAGAAATATTGCAATTACATTATAAATAGTAACCTTTAAATATATCGATATTATAAACAAGACAGGAAATGATTAAATTAAAAGCAAAATTATCTAAATAAAAACTCGAAGGGTTTACAGCATCCATCTTTCTCTTGTGCCTGATATGTGTTTTGTTTTTATAATTTTAATGGGACATGTTATAAATTTTCTCGTTATAAACCATTTTAGAAACCTAAAGCTGAGGTTTGCGTTCAAATAGTAAACCTCGGTTTATCTTAGTCTAATCACTCCATCTTTTAGTATTTAGCACTACAAATAATAATGTATGTGTTAGTCTGTATTATTTATAAACACATTTATTTATTTTTAATTAAATGCTGAGATAGGTTTAAATGTTGTTTTTTAATTGGCATGTAATTTGTGTCGTTCAGTAGAGTTTTTCTTTAATTTTATCTCATGCATATAATTTACAAAAGACGCATGAAAAGTGAAAACTATTTCAATTAAAGTAAATCATATGAAGTTAATATGGAATAAGCTCACGACAAACTAACTTACCAGACGGACATGTAAACTGGTGAGCCACAATTCCAAGATTGGAGGGGCCACTATCCAAACACCAGAAGTACTTTTTACAATCACGAGGATGCGGGAAGAAACCTTCTTCTTCACATTTGAAATCTGAAAACAAAATAAGCTTTTGTCATTATATGGGTAGGAACTGTATAAAAACACAGGATTCAAGTTTAAAAATATTCCACATCCCTGAAGGATTTGAATTAAAAAATAGTTTCATACTAGAGGAATAATAAACGTGTTCTTTATATATTTTTCCACCGGATTGTAATTTTAGACAGAATACATAAAAGCTATAGTCCTTAAAATATAGCTTGATAAGAATGACAGCTGTCAAACTAATTTCATTAGTGATGGGAAAATACTGATCACCGATCAAATCGATTTTATCAGTTATTTCATGCAATCATGAAATTCTGTTTCCGAAAATTGATATAAAAACACAAAAACAAGCCTATCATAGTGTGTTTAACACAATTATTCACCAAAAAAAAGACATTTATACTTTTTTCAAGAACAACATCAAATGAATAATTTTTTTATTCGATCAATTTACATGGATCAATTTGTCCCATCTCTAAACGTTTTTGCAAAATGATGTAACCTTGTAAGAACGTCGTTAATAATAGGTTTATTTTAGTTTTTTTTTAGTTTGAATGCTTATTTTATATATTTATATTGATTTATATGTCAAGCATTGTATTAAAAAAATAAATTAACACGCCAGATACGAATGATTTTTCGTGTGTCAATATAATTAACTCCTTAGACGTTACTACAAAGTTATGTCGTCACTTTTTCTGACAAATGTTATTCTAATCAAGCTTTATTTTAAGGACTATTGTTAAATTATTTACCGACTTCATATTATTAAAAGGGCTGAACGACGATTAACCATGTTGGCAACATTTGGCTAAACACATTTAGCCGCTTTGTAAATTGACAAAGATTTGAAATATTTTAGAAAAAACGGAAAGGTGACCAATATAACAATAGTATTTATTTTTATAAAGGGAAAAATGTTCACTTCGTTATTAATTGTTTTATTAAATTAGCAGAAAATACAACTAAAATAACCCAACCTATCCTAACCGAGCTTCACACGCATCAACACATTGTTTCGTAGGTATTTCCTTGTTTGGGTCTTCAGGTATGTTCTTCATAAAAATAAGGTAATTCATTAACTTTATTCATAAAGCCATATTTTTTCTCCCAGTAGTATTGAGTGTAAAGTAAAATGGCTGCGACATATACAACGAAAGCGTAGATGAAATATTATTTACGTTTAAAAAATGTATTTGTACCTGTTCCAGGGTCTGGAGTAGTTGGAGGTTCTGGAGTGTTGAGTCCCCAATCTGGAGTTGAAGCTGCCTGAGGAGCTGCTGTACTACTTCCACGTTTAATGAGATTCTGGCGGATTCTGGTAGACCTATAAAGTCAGTGTTAGTATTAGTGAGAACATCAAACAAATTTCAATTTTTATTTTGTATCTAGGATCATAATTAATTTTACTTTGAAAATAGAGATTAAAAAATCATCTCACATACAAAAATAAATAAACCGAACTTCAATGCCATTCGAACAAAACTGATGACTGAGCTTTATTTAATCTAAACCCTTAACAAAGTTTATTCTTACTTCGTTGTTGCTTCCTCTTCTGGTTCATCTTTATTTTTCTTCTTGTTATTTCTGATTGTATTTTTAGACAGATCCTTATCATCATCACTAGTTTTTGATGGTTTGGAAGGCCTCGTACGTTTTCTTGTGGTAAGTGGCTTCTTTTCTGGGATTTTCTCAGTAACTCTGTATAAAACAAATATATTTTCACAATTATTCTAGGAAACTCAATGTTCATCGACAACATAAATTTTGTAATATTTTTTTTACTAAAATGTTTATTATTTGAATTGTAAAATCTTACCCCAAACTTTTGTACAGCGCAACCTTGGCTGCCTCAATCAAAGGATATGGTTTACCATGGCATTTCCCGCGGAAATCGTCATTGTCAATAGACCAAAACATGATACCTAGAACAAACAATTTAGATGTTTATTTTACATAATAGTTGCATTCGGTTTCTGACAACTGACGTACTTAAAAAACCGTCGGTGGTGGAAAGTTTAATTTAGTAAATTGGGAATTATATGAGTACTTCGGTAAGTTGTTGGAACTATAAGACTATTGACTTGAAGTCAATCTATGACATTAATACCTTTAGCTAGTACAAAATGTATAACAACAACGTTCAGACCTTTCCATTTCAGTAGCAAGCTTTTCCAGGAATAAAAGTGCAATTTTGACAAAAAGTTCACGAATTATGTAAAGATGTGTATCAGACATGTAATTATTTTATATTTCATAGCCGTTTTTAAATCTCAAGTTTCAACAAAGGTTTGTTTTCCCTTTTATTTATTTTTTATTTAAAAATATAATAAAATTACTTGTAATAACAATATTTAGTGCCATGACAACTAAGAAGGTTATTTTTGGGTTTAGTTAAGAAACAACAGCCGATTTTTGAATAAAAATTTCTGCATTGATAAAATAACAGAAAATTGTCCATCTCTGATGATGCGATAACACACTGAAATAAGATGCAGTTTGTATCCTTTCAAGTACTTCTTTCCGGATCGGAGTATTTACGGAACGCTTCTGAATTTATGCCTAGGCACCCCGATGATCGCAAATATTTGCCCAGATTTCTGTTCTATCTTTTTACAAGGATTATCTATTACATACTGTTGACATATTTGTTTAGCAGCATTTAAGAGAAGGATCCTCAGAGAAATCTATAATCGTGAGATATCATCAGTTCCATCAAGGTGAGACGCTTAAGATAGGTTGGTCACGTAATCAAAATGGATGACGACAACCACACAAAACGCCTCACACTCACTGCGCCACAGGCGCGTACAAGACCAGAAAGATCCAAAAACTCTATAGATAAATTATTATGTCAGCGCTAATACATCCACACTACACATAACAAAATTAAAAGACAACGGCAGCAGACAGGCGAGAACGGAGGAAATTTATGGATTCAACTATGGCCCACCCAAGGCTCTTGAGCTAATTATGATGGTGACATATCTGTTTAAATTGGTGTCGAATTTTACTTACCTCCAAGTCCATTTTCCGCCACGTACTGTGCTTTCTTGGTGACGATGTCTATATCATCATACCCCACCCACTGGTTTCCTTTGAATGCGTATGGTCCCATAGCTCTAGGGTTGGGCTGCACGACAGTCCATGGTTCCTCTTCTTCATCTTCGTACTCCTCCTCATCTTCGTCTTCATCAGCCTGTCTCTTGGACCGCGTCTTCGGAAGAAGGCTCTCGCAAATCTAAAAATCAAAAAATTAAAATCCCGTTGGATTGTAGAAAGAAATACCTTTATCTGTCTTGTAGGATCATAGATATAATACATTTATCTTTACTGCGCATGATGTACACCCAAAATTGTACTTATTGTTTCATAAAATAACACTTTGGCAGTAATTCCATATTAAAACAAAATCCTTATTTTGTTTATTATTTATGCGAAAATAAAATGGTTTGTCTTGCGAATCAGTTTCGAATAAAATATAATTTGAATTTATATGATTTGAATTTGTATGATTTCATCATGCCTTCATCTACACCTAATGGTGTATAGGGTACTTCATCAGTACATCAAATGTAGCGTATTTCAATCATCGGTAACATGAAAGAAAGGTGATCAGTTTTACGTTTAAAGCATCATACTAGTCTGGAGACAATGAAATTTCAACAAAAGTTGAGCCTGGGATTTTAGGCATCATAAATTAACGCCAACCATTACACCACAAGGCAGACTTACTAATAAACACGGTGATAGATTTACAAATATTCAATATGTATGCGGAGTTTTAGCTACCTATAAAATGACGAAACAAAAGTTTAATATATTTTTTGGTTTATGATTTTATGACAGTTATAAGGCGTAGGTTTCATAAAACAGCAACTTTCAATTATGTAACTGCTAAAATACCTCATAATAGGCCAAGTATCCTTTCTCCCTAGTGCCGTCTCCTTGCTCCCCGGGCCCATCAGCTGGCGCCCCCAAAGCGTGCGACTCCGGGTTGAAGAGGGTGTAAGAACGTCCATATGTAGGAATGCCCAACACCAGCTTGTCTCTGTCTGCTCCCTTCTCAATATAATACTTGATTGAATAGTCCTGAAACCGAAAAAAATATAAATGAATAAGATAGTAATAACCGTATTTGATAGACATTGTGCATAGACATTGTGAATTGTGCAAAACCTCAAGAAAAGTACAAAATTAATTTTAACAACTAGTTACTAGTTATACGTTATGTGAGTTCCGCGAGTTGAAAGGCTCTCTAAACAATGAGACATCTATTGGGCGGCCCTCATCTGCGAGGTCTCTGTCAAAGTCTGACGAGGCTGTATTTGCTTAACTCATAAATATTATATCCAAAAATACAAACTTTTTAAATGTTATTTCGTATCTACTCACCATATGGTTGCTTGTTTGTAATGAAAACCATCACTATCCTAAGAAACGGTGCGATAGACTTATACCCGAATGCAGAGACAAACCTTAAGGTGAGGAGAGTACATTCTATTGTCTTCACTTTCGGGTTATTCTCTGCATTTGAAATTAGAATGTACTTTCCTCACCTTAAGGTTTGTCTCTGCATACGGGTATTAACATCCCTAATCTCTCAATCCTAACTCATTTACCATATTCAGTCCTTTATAGCAAAAACAACTTTTTTTTTCATTATTGTATCTTAAATGTTGTTCATGCAATAAAATTATAAATAAAAAAAAACATAAACTTAATATCAATTCAATCAATAAAACATGTAACATACTTATTTTTAAAGCACTCTCTTAATTTCCACCCAAAATTCCTTCTTCTTTAAATCAAATATTATAAATGTGGCTCCGCTCTAAAATTATCTCCCATCCACTATCAAAGACGCTTCTATAGTACAAAGCTCTGTTTAAATCACGACTGAAGTAACAAATTCTTTCTCTTCCTAAATCTATCATTTTTTCCTCTCTTTTAATTCTTTATTTTTTTTGCCAATGGACACTAGTACCGATAGATAATAATTTATATATTGTCAGTTCTATTTTTGCATGTGTTTTTTTTTCTAGCGTACGTTTTAAAGCTAAAATTCTTTCAATTACACTATTTATATTATTAGTTGGTTGGATGAATCTGCCATTTGGCAATAAGCCCCATATACAAATATTTATATACAAAATGTTGAATAAAATATGTAATTCGTTTCACAGAACTTACGATGTTTAGGTCTGCTTCAAAGTTGTATTCAGAAGCAGCTTCCAGCGGGTATAGGGGAGAGTGGTGGTCAACTGCCGGCTCCAAAGCAGAATGGTAATCGTAAGAAAGAAGATTGAACCAATCGAGATATCTGATAACAAAACAAAACATATATTGTGAATAACTATTACAGAGATTTAAGGCAATAAGAATGTGAGGGTCCATTGATCGATGATACAAACACGCGTCAAATGATTTTACCTGAAATCTAGAGCAACGACCCAAGAAACAACTCAGCATGCTTTTTTTTATTGAATACAATAGATTACATTCTGCAAGACAAACAGTATTGCACACAAGACGTTAACTCAATAACGATATCGGATGACATATCCATTGCAACGTCCTGGAGTACATAAACTTCATTCCCGCAATGTGTCTCCATGTAGAATTAAGGAATACTGCCTATAAATGGACCATAAGGCGTGGTAGTATCAGTCAGTCAGTTCCAGCATGTAGTCCAGTCAGTTAATTCAATTAAGTTATAATCCTACGGCCTCTCGCGCTTCGTAACAAAGGTCCGTATTTTATTTGCCGTGTAATAAATACGCATCAAACATCAGCATCGTTTCATATCTAAATCTCCAACTAAAGCAGATGCTCCAATTCCTAACAACCAGCAAAATCCGATAAAAATATGCAATGGTACAAATGAATACCTAACAAATATTGTGGAACTAAAAAACAAAGGTGGCTATCTCTAGCCGCCGTATTTTTTTAGATTTTTGGTTAACATGACTGCTTATATTGTTATATATAATATTATTCAGTTTAAACATGGCAATCTCATTTGTTGGTTTTTAACTGAAGTGAAATCAATAATAATTAATTCGTCCCTATTGAGATATCGGTCTATCATTTAAATATTTTAGTGCAGAAGTAGTCGAAGTATCATTAAGTGGTACTTTTTTTAACAGCTAATCGTGTGTTCGCAATTGGATAAAAAAAGAAGGAAGAAAGGAAAGTTCGGGTGAATAGGAATTATTTTTTTGTGGGATAGCGATTCTTCTTCTTTTTCCAGACAACGATCATTCCCATATGATGTTAGATCTCCCTTTTTCGTTTTTGGTTGCCACTTTGCTCTGTCCTGTACGTCTTCTTAATGCTTACTAAGAGACATTGCATTCTTTTATACCCTGCCTGATCACTTTATACCATCTGCGCTTGGGTCTGCCTCTTAACCTATTACTAGGGAAATCAGGGGCTTTGCCCTGTTGCCTATACATATATTCTGGCGATCTCCTGCTTACATGCCTAAACCATTACATCCTGCTATCTTGGATTATGTTGGATATGTCGAAGTGGTGATTTTAGTATTGATAAATATGGTATTAGCCCGAATATAACGCGGCCTCGAATACAACTCGACCACTTTTGGATCACGAATGAATGAAAAATTTCACTAATCTTAACCCCGATTATATCGCCATAAATTCGTGTGTTGACTAGTGGAAGGGCGAATGAACGTAAATGCGACATCTTTGATTTACCTGTTAAGTTTTGGGACGTCATAACCCTTGTCGATGTACTGGATACCGGCGGGTACTGCCATGGTGAGGAGCAGCCTGGGTCGTCCAGTAGCCTCCGCTTCTTTGTCAAACTCCTGCCTTAACTCCTGCACCAGCTTAGCGTAGTTGGCTCTGTCCTTAGGCTTCCCCCCATCGCGGAAGGCAGGGTACTCCCAATCGAGGTCCAAACCGTCGAACTTATTGAGCCGCAAGAACTGGAAAAGAAAAAAAGTAAGGTTAAGACAAGAATTGTTGGCAAAAGTCCAGAGAAGGCTACTAAAATGATAGTTTCTCTAAAAAATCAATCAAATGACGACCGCTTAAGAGAGATTAGTTTGAGTACACTGGAAGTACAGTACAGGAATCTAATAAGCATCTTTAAGCTATAAGATAATTTCTAAGAGATAATTTCTTTGACGTCAATAGTTCTTCCGAATCAACAAATCAAAGAGTGTTGTCATAAATTTCCGGTTTAAGGGAATTCACCGATCAGCAGAATACCGAAAAGATCTAGGGACGTCACACACGGAGTAATTTAAAAATTATGAAATTTATAATTCGACGGTGATAATAGAATACTTTATAATATATTACAATATTTTTTATTTGTCCAAATGTTTGAAGACAAAATAAAGGGTTTCACCCCCTAGGGAGTCATTAAGATTAACAACAGGGGTGGAGTAAATTTTAGAGAAAGGAACATGGAAGTCAAGGCATTTACAGGGCTTATAACCTGTCGTTGGCTGGTTTGATGTTTTAAAATTTTACGCAGTGTAAAGTGGGCACTTATTTTTAATAATTTTTAATTTATTAAAAAAGTGCAATTTGTTAATAAACATTTTTTTCAATACGAGTATTTGGCTTAGTTTGATAGTGTATTAACTTCAGAGTAATAATGCGTAACCTAGAGAGAAGCCATATCACTATGTTTCATAGAACGCAAGCGATGTTGGTTTTGTTGATTAGCAACCATTTTGTTTTGTTTGACAACAAACACATAACGGTTCTGTTGGATACTTTTGTCGGTGTCTTTGGCTTTGTTTGTAAATAACTTAGATATTTACGTTATAAAAAATAAAAATCGACTATGGTGAATTGCAATTTGTTTGGTTGCAGCAGTAGGAGCGTCAAAGGTGTTAAAACAGTCAGTTTTCACAGGTAATTGATTCCGAATATTTTCCCATGATTTACATTGATTTTTTGCATTTATTGTCCTGTCACGTGTATTATGTTGCTTAAAAACTTTTCTTATATCAATATATTTACTTCAGATACTATTTTTTCTCAATTTAGGGATAAATTTGTGAATTAAAGTATGTTTACTGTTGGTAATGACAGTTGATTAAGGGCAATATGTCGGGGGCGCACAAAGCATCCATATTAAGTTTGAGTTTTTATCGAGTAAAGGTAGATTTAAATTTTACTCGAAAATAGCAATGTTAACCTTGAAATCGCATTTAAAATGACCTTTTCTAAATTTCAGGCCGCAACGACTCGCCATTTCGGAGATGTGACGGACAAATAAACAAATTCAACACCGAACTTTGGTTCCATGGAGCTGGGATTTATGTGTCAATAAATGTAACATAAGTATATTGTGAACAAAACGAATAAAAAAATAAACACACAAATGTATTTGTAATAATAAATACACAGGTACATATTTAAAAGTATTTACAATGCAAATCAATATCCATTTGGAAATTCTCGACCTGAGTACGGCCCATTGTTTTGCTGCGAATTGCAGCTAACTTATTACCCAATAGTCAAATAATGGTTTTCTACGTTTGGGCTCCTCTATGGCTTGGCGCATTATTACTCTGAGGTATTAACAGACAATTAATTTTTTTAAACGCTGAATTTCCTCATTATTTTTTTTCGAAAATGCCTGTAGAGACGAAAACGTCCAAACCAAGCAGTTTGATTAATACAATCGTATCAATATTATTCTTTTATTTTTACATAAACAAGAGACAGACATGTCTCAAAGTCTGGTATGCTGTTGATCTGCATTCCATATTAATTTGCATACATCAATTTTATATTAATTATCGTACGTTTAATTCTGCTCTTGAAACAAGTCTAATTTTAATTATTTCCCCCTTAGAAACCAAAACAAATTATAATTTGAATCTGATATTGACATTAACAGAGATTATGATGTATCAAAAATCAAAGATCACATTTTCATTTTTTTCTAGGATTAAACATCATGATATTTATCTATTTTCATCTTTCTGAAGTAAAAGAGCTTTAAAAACGCCTAAAATACCATCATTTTCGTACCATTTAACACCAAAGCAAATCAAATTAATAATTTTATTTTTATGTCCGAACCTTTTGAACAATATTATGTGTTTTACCATCACTAAAAAATATTAATTGTATTTTATTTGTGTTTCGTTAACATTTAAGTCCTGGTTTCTGGAGGAAAATCATTTGGGGACCATGCTAACAATTTTAGATTGTTTATTGTGTATGTAGATATATTGGTAGAATTCCATACAAAAATTTGGTTAGGTACCCAAAATAAAACACTTTCGTTGGATTTAATTACATTTTTTTAAATGTATGTGACGCGTTTCGTCTGCATTATCAAATGAGTTTAATAGTAAAACAACTTTGTTTTTAACCACTAATTTATTTATTTTTTCCTTAAATAAGCTTCTTTCTCAAGGTATTTATGAATTCTTTTCTATTTTATTTTGTCTGTATGCTACCAATGAAATTAATAGATTAAGTCTTTTTTTTCTTGAAAGGATGGTAATGTTAGATGGACACGTTCGAAACTAGACAGGAGTGGACTATAATTAATATTGTTTATTTGGTTTTTTTTTTTGTCTAGTTTGGTAATGGCCAAGAGTTTGATAATGTCTTTACTTGACAAAACGCGTCACATACATTTATTAAAAAAATTAAGTCCAATAAAATTGTTTTATTTTGGATACTTTACAAAATTTTATATTGGTTTTGTTTGTGTATTTATATATATGTATGCAATATATAGTCGCCTCAATTCATTTTTATCCAACAGACCAAAACCTAAATCTGCAGAAATAGAGCTTTAAAGTTTTTTCCCAAAATAGGCATAAATAATATTCGTTTAAAAAACCCTTAAAAAATAAAAATAAAAAAACACCCAAATCTTATAAACAAAGGTTTTCTCAAAACTCCTGTACACTCGATTTCGTTAAAAATGGTCTGTTGGACGAAAACAAACCAAAGCGATGATATAGAAATGTGTTCTTGTGTTCAGGCAAATGAATATACAGTTCTGTGGGTAAATCAGAACACAAACCTTGAACGATAGCTACTTTAAATTCTTAAAAAATAAAAATAAGTGTAGATAAATCCACCTTGTAGTGTAGTGGTTTGCGCTTTCGCCTATCATGCCCGAGGTCCTAGGTTTGATTCTTGGCATGGTGGACGTGTAGTATTCGTTTAAGAACTCTTCTTAAATTGCAATATTTCTCTATCCTTGGACTAGCACTTGGGCGTAAGACTGACCACTTACCTTCCAGATGTTGACAATATGGAGACTCATATATTTTCAGAAGCTAATGAGGAACTTCAGCTCTATAGTAAATGGGATACAAAAAATGTTTTCGTGCGCGGGGTAAAAATTAGAGCATTAAATTGTCGTGCAAAGTTTCTTGAAAAGGTACAGAAAAAATAATAAAAAATATTTTAACAAAAATGCACTACTTTGAACGACGTCACTGGTTCGTGTGAATCAACCTATTATCTGAGAGCTGTGGAAGATTTCCGGTCTGCTTGTCGCTTCTGGACCAATGGAAACAACTGAATGAGAATAAGCGGAAATGAACCTCTGACGTTACACGCGGAGTTATTTCAGAAATACAACACTTTAAAAAATCGTAGCGCTGATAATACGATGTTTGAAAATTGAAAATAAAAATTTGACTTAGTTTAATAGTCTAATAACAAATAATAAATTTTAAAAATCCCCTAAACTGAACTGAAAAAATATTTGTTTTTAAGATATATCAGACTGTAATATTTCACTGTCCCTGTAGCCCTGATTGATTACATTTACTTTATGTAACATGTAATCAAGATACGGTGCTTTTGATGTTACAATGCAGTTTCTTATTTATCGCCGGGTTACGACGAACTATTTTTAATGTGCTTACGATCTTTTTATTTAACGCACCGCCATTATAACAAAATATGCTAAATAATTTGCATTTTCAGGACCTATCTATCATTAGCAGGTATCGGCAATAACGAAGGTTAACATCTGCAGAATCAGACAGGTTTGGCACTAAAAGAATGGAGTCACCAAATGAATGTGCTCCAATGCAGATTAATCGGGCCGGTCTACTTCTCGTGGAATGTACCAGGTGACCTTAGCCTGTGGTCGAATTGAGTTCATATCGCATTTTAATCAAAAATGCAATCAAATAAATGTGTCAATATCACTTTTAATGCATCAAAGATCTCCTAAAGAATAACAAAATGTTTTTCACCTAACCCAGGGTAGCACCTATAAACCGTAAGAGACTTTCTCGCCGGAAGAACCTCGATCAAATTAGCCGAGCCTGAACGTGAAAAAATTCGCAAGTTTCTGAGGGAGGTACCAAGAATACTTATTTAACTTTGTGATTGTTTCGTCCAGACTTACCAATAATCTTGGTTACCTATTAAAGTAAATGTCATTTTATTATTTCAATTATCGTTAATCTAAGTTACTTATTAACGTCTATATCATTTCATGCATAGATAAAAATATGTGTTTTGGTGACCTAATCTGACATGATAAATATATGTCATTATCTTGTTTATCAACGTGCTTTTGTTTCGTTTTTTTTCAATCTAATAATGACTCATTAAATAAAGGTCCTGTTTAAACTTATAATAATTAATTTTCATGACGCTTTTTTATAGATTCATTGCTGAAAGATTCAGTATAATTTTTAACTTACATTTTGGTGCTTACTGCGAAAAATATGAAACAATTGACGAAAAAATACGAAGGTGTCACAATTTACATTCTTCTTTTGCAATTTCCCAAAAAATGGATTTTTTGGGTTGAGTCGTTTTCTTTCTAAAGGTGCGATATATCCTTAGAACCTTAATTTCCCTTATTTTTTTATTCCTTTTCTTTCTTTGATCTTCTTCTCGTCTCCTTGCAAACTCATTACCTGATTCCACATTCCTCATCATATAATATGTATCACAAAAGTATTTTTATTGAAAAATGTATTTATATGAGTTCTATCTGCTCAACAAAAACGGGTGTTAAAAAAACACAAAGGTTTGTTTATAGAACTTTTAATCAATTTTTTCCGCTATTAGATTTTGGTTGGCTAAAAGATATTTTTTTAGCAATAAGTCCATCAAAGTACACGTATTTAAAGTTTTTTTTTAAATACGTGTACTTTTTTTCAACAGTAATACATGTAACAAAAATATAACAAATAAAATATACAGAGAATAAAATCAATGACAGATATCCACAAAAATACATTAAATACACGTACAATACATACTAGTGTGTTTGTGTGAGTGTAAGTGAGTGAGTGGGTGGGTGAGTAGGTGTTATATTGGAATGAGGGTGGACATGTGTGTAAATATTGCACAAGTGTCAAGTGTCGAAAATATAAATATTTATCAAATATTAAGAATTAGAGATAAAATAAAATAAAATAAGATAAAATAAGACTTTATGATTGAAACTAAGTATAAGACAAAAAAATATGTTTTAAGACGCGTATTTTAAATGTTATTTTTTTACTATCAAATGGATCAATAAAGGGAAGTTCAAATTATATTCACGAGCAAAACGTACAAGTGGAGAGTTCTGGGCATAGTTCATACGAACTGCTGGCACATGAAATAGAGAGCTCGACGTGTGACGGGTGCGATAGCTGGGGACATTTAATGATAACTCCGACATAAGAGCCAGACTATCAAGGCGTCCAGTAAGTATGTCAAGTATGTTTAACATAAATAAATAAAATAAAATATTATTTTGTAGTTTTTTTTACAAAATTGTACGCCCACAATGAAATGAAAAGCATTCAAGTTATTTTCATCAGAAGATTTCATAGAGATTTAATGTGTTTGAAAAACACTTTATAAACAAATGTTTTCTTGGTTCAAATAAATGTCAAATTCCTTGAGTCATTTGACATTTAGAAAATGTGAATTTACATTATTTTTACGCAAATTAATTCATTCCTATACGGTTCATTAAAAAAGATCGTAAATTAGCATTTACATTCATGATTTGTATTATTAACGGTTCGGTTATTTGTATTAATATTCAATGAATTAACGTATTCATTTGAACATCATCTTAATTTGTCTTAAAAAATTAAATATGTCTAAATTTGTTGTCAGGGAATGTCTTCTTGAGTATATTAAGTCTTCTTGGCATATTAAATATTATTTTTTTCTTTTTAATTAACGTTTTGCATTAAATATGATTGTTTACATGTTGATTAATTTCAATGTGAATGTTGTTACGAGTTTTTGCGAGAAATTTTTGTCAGTTTTATGAAAATGTCTTCAGAATTAAACGATCTGATAAATACAGGAGTTTAATCCGATTGATCAGGACTGGAATATATTTCTACAAATTTGTGTCCAGAAGAAGGCAGTATACATATGAACTGACGAAAATGAAAATATCCCTAAAACATAATTATTTGAGATTGTTCCTAAGTATTGAGAAGAGATCATGTAATATTTTTAGCCAGCAAAACCGGTACAGATTTTGCATAATATCATGTAATTGATCAGCGTAATGGCTATAGTTAGTTATTGTAATGTAGGAAATGGTAATATACAACTCATTAGGAATCTTTTAATTATATTTGTTCAATTAAATACTCAGTTTCGACACCATTGCACGAAGCAGTCACCTGGAGAAGGCGATATGAGCTCAATAAATGCGTTTACTCGTACAATATATCAAGTTTTTAAAGCGTGATATAACATTAAACTGAAATATAAGAAGCAAATATTTGTTAGAATGATCTTTTGTTGTGTTCGAAAAAACGAAAATGTATTTTTTTTTAGAAAAATTATATCCCACAAATAATGTCTCCTATCATAAGCAGTTACGTAGCGAATTATGTCGATTTCGGTCCAACTTTCGGCCAAATTTTCTAACAAATTCGGCGTTATTTCCAAAACATTGCGTGTTATATTGACTTTAAATGCTCCAATAGTTGTTGGTTTGTTTCCATAAACGGCATATACTATGGACATTTTGTAGCCTCATAGGATATAATCCAATGGCGTCAAATCACAGGATCGTGGAGGCCAAATGACAGGACCATTTTTGGAAATTATGTTGTCGCCTGTCACGTAGTAAACTATGGCTGGAAGAAGAACCCTATTCGTTTAGTGAATTGAACTGAACACTAATTTGTAAAGTAAATTTATTTAATATCCAAGCATTGTTCGAGTGTTATGCGTTCCATTATTAAATCGACTATTGTTATTGAGCACAAATGTAAATAAATACTGTCATTAGTTTGGCAAAAGACAGTATTATCAACCGAGAATTCCAGCACGACATAAAAACACCCGTTATAAAGTGTATAACACTCGGCTATCGGCAATATGTAACACATCGGGTAGATTTAATTGGACTAAACACTACCTTATTTCATAACCAGCTCTGACTGTGTACGTATAACATTCTTTCTCTAGATTCAACTTATCAAATATCAAACTGTTTTAAGTAATTTACGACCTTTTCTCCGTTAAAGTTGGAAATTAATAATAACAATAATTATGGTTTAAAATCGGGTTGTAGTCCTGTGGCTAGTGTTTCGGACTCACGGACCAATGGTCCGTGGTTCGAATCCCACTCTACTCCAACTTTGTTTTCATTTTTTAATAGTGAGTTATTGACAACTCGTTGAAAATGGCCCTAAAAATAAAATATTTGGGTAAATCATAAGAACGCAAATATTTCTTTTGTAAAAAAAATAAATAAATTACAATTTAATTACAAATCTACTACATACATACTAAGGTAATAGATTTCTCTGGATTATGTCTAGTTAGCCTAACTAGGTACAACCTGTTTTAAGGCAGACATTTTTATGCAAAAATAAACAATTACATGACTACCGACTATATAATTTATTAAAGAGTTATACAATATTTAAATATACCATTTATTATTTTAGAATGTTTTTGAGTAAGTTTTCCGATTTTTATCTACCTAAATCCAGTAACATTTTTTTGCAAATTTATATAATTGAATTTGGGTCATGGTTTTGTAATGTTCGGGTAACATATTGAATATTTTTTGGCCCAGAATCCTGAAATTTCTTTGCCGAATTCAGAGTTTGTGGTAGATCCCATGACCCATCCTTGTTAGACTTCTGGTAGTGTGGGAATTATATGCATTATTCCTTTTTTAATGCTACGTTTTACTTAGTAGGCATGTTATGTATTTAAACATAGCTTGCGAGAGGAACAAAATAAGAACCTTGGACGATTCGATGCATACACTCCGGTAAAAAACCTGAAAAAGGAATTCGAGTTTAAATGTGTCCCCCGCTGCTAGATATTACATGATTTTGTTTATTTCTAATCATAATGTTTATGGTGGACTGTGTGTACACACAAAGCTGCGTGTTGTTTCAGAAAGTGATATAGAATTATTATTTATACTTTATTTTTTAATACGTAAGCTTTCATTTTCCATTATGCTTTACCACAACTAAACATATGGCTTATGGTCTAATGGAGTTTAGGATACGTTGCTATTCTACCACTTAATAACCTTTTTATAGTGTTTACTATTCGTTGCAAATGACTCCCAAATTGAAACGTATAGTTGAATCCATGGATTGGTTGAATCATACGCAAATATTTACATAAAAAAACATATATATCCGTTAGTAAATAAGCTGATACTGTGAAACAATGACATCACAGTTATAATATCATCACTTACGGATTTGCGTGGCTAACCTATCCTCCCATTCACAATTTTTATCCTTGAAAACCTTCTAATCATGAAGTCACGACTTGCAAAAAAGGTTCGATTAAGAACAATGAACGAATGAAATTTTAATCCAACCGATTGAATAAAGCATACAACAAAATTGCCCATAATTTTACACAGTTCTTTATGCAAAGTAGAAAGTTTTGTTTAGGTAGCCATTAAAGTAAGAAAAACATTTGCTAAATTTGTTGCAACAGAGAGGGAAAACATATTTTAGAAGGGAATGTTAATGTCTTAGCATTTACAGGGCTTATGACCTGTCATTGGCTGGTTTAAGTGGCCACTTTATACACTGTGTAACATTTACCATTCTCCCTATGTTTAAACATTCACATTTCCTCAACTCTTCCATCTGTTGACTTTTGTAAAGTAAAAGAGCAGCAACCTCCGTCATCCAGGTGAGATTCATACGGCTGAACCAATTCACCTTCTTGGCAACGCCTGAATACAATTTTCCAATTTTTATACTTCTTATTTTACCAGTTTTTTTATTTTGTAGTTGCAAATTATTTGTACCTTGCTTTTGTTATGTGCAAGGTTTTATCGAATATATTTATCTTTAGATGATATTCCGTTGACTTTAACATTTTTCACCGTAGACTAAAATAATAAAAATAAAGTAGAATCAGAATAAACAAAATAACTCTAGAAATATTACATTAACAAATAATAAAAAATAAAAAAAATCGTAAAAGTTGGACACAAAAAACAAAAGGATCTAGATACCACCATTAAATAACTTAGCCTGCTTAATCGTCCATGTAATAAATCAAACAGTCTATCTTCGTGTATCATTATAGTTTAGGAGCTCAGATAGGTTATTAGTCGCAGCAATCCGAGTGTTTACTTTGCATTCAAACTCCCACCTCGGCCTATCAGACATTGGACAGTAAATAAGAAGATGTTCCACAGTCTGCTCAGTGATGCCATCACATGGACAGCAACTATCGTCTCGCAGCCCAAAGCGATGCAGATATTCCCTCATGCATCCATGTCCCGAGAGAGCCTGAGTTAATTCATATGTAGGCGTTTATTTTACCAGTAAGTTAATTAAAAATATTTTGAGTATGCTCAAATGTTTGCAAACTGACTGGATCTGAACAACTCCATGGGGAGGAAATTCAGCTGGTCTGCAAACATTTGGACATACTCAAAACATTGTTAAATCATAATCAGGGCCCCCCGATTACAACAGAAAGTTAACAGAGTTATCGTCGACTGTCTATAAAAAAAACGGTATTTGTGTTCGAAAATGAGTATTTTTGCATAAACATTTAAAGTATCTTTGTCGGTTACCTATAATTGAACAAATTTAGAAGAAACAAATGTATGCATATTCTGCTTTTCATACAGAAAACCATACAATTAAGAATAGTCTAGAAGGAGCGTAGAATCATATTTGAATACATCGGACTGTGTCCGAATGTATCCCCCCCACTTTGTCTTACTTCGCCGCGCGCATGCGTGAAGTCGCTGCATAATGTTGCCAAATAGAGAAAAATATAATCATCTTAGATAAATATTTATTTTTTTTTAAAGTTCTCGATTTCTCTAAAATTTTATTTTACTCACGGAAACATTGACACAACAGAGAAAATAAGTAAAGAATCATTTAATAATAGTCATTTTGTTACTGAACTTTGAACTTAAAAAATAAAACAAATTTTATTTTACATAAAACTGATATTCTTATGTCATGTTAAATAATAATTGATGTTTAAAAGATAATGTAATAAAATGAGCAAAGTAGCGTAAAAAATTTGACTACCCTGGCATCACTAACAAAATGTCCATTTTGTTTTCTTTGACAATCTGACAGATGGAAAAAAAATCTTTTAGTCATGCATTTGCTACTTACACATGCATTTGCAACTTACACGTGAAATGTGATCCCATCCTGTTTTTTTAAGATCCCAGCAGTATTTCTACACTTTAAAACATGTCACAACACGACATGTTTGAATTCAAATCGGGAATTGCGTACTGAGTGACGTCTACAAAGAAACTAATGGGTCAAAGCGTAATTCCTTTAAGAGTAGTTTAGTCGCCTTCTGTTTGATGCGCGTATGCAGTTTCTGGACTCTTCTTAATTCTATGCAGAAAACTTAATTTTACTTTGTAGATAAAATTGAAGATTAATATCAATTTTATAGTGTAATTGGGGCCCTGTTTGTATTTAAAAATATTTAATTTATTAAGCTTTTTAGATTATGTATTACTAATAATAATATAGAATGTTAATAATGATATCTCTCCTTAATTATACCCGGTAACGAGTATTTGATGACCGATTAATTTGTCAAAAGTAAAATACGAATGATTGATTTATTTAATTAGTTTTTTGTATTCAATACGTACAAGAAAAAATCACAAGGCTATCAAGAGACAAACTAGAGTTGGCATGTGGCTTGGAGTTGATATTTAAAATAATTGAACTTGAAATTAGCATTAAGTCATCATTTGCATATAAGTATCATGCCAAAAATATTTTTATACTGCGCATATAAAGTATTTATTTGAATTAAAGTAGTCATTTGAAAGATAATTTGAAATAAACGAAAATTTTTGTATAGATGTTTTTTTATATATTTTTTTTTATATGGGAGTTGTATTATTTTTTACCTTACTTATAATAAACAAGGTTTATATTTCAAGAAAATGATTTATCTGCAGTTAAATTACTTTAAATTTTACTTAAGTTTTTGGGATCAGGAAGGTTTCTAGAGTGGGCTAATCAGGAACTTCTCAGCATTTGCTAATGTGGAGAGGAAACCACTTAAAACCCTTCAGGAGAAGTTGGCCTGTTGACAGTAGTCAACAGGTCTTCCGTTTCACTGGAAGAGTGTTCGGCATTTTGATCCCTACTTTGGTTTATTTTACCAATTTCCTTCACTATATTGACCATGTATGATACTACCTCTACTCTCGTTCTTTTATAGTAGATGCTAACATAAGTTCAATCATGTAAAGGCTATACTCATTAGAAAAGGACATCTCCATCGGTTCGCGTTATATCGATGGAATACAGGAGAAAATAAATAAACAGAATGAAGAGAATTCATTATTGACTAATTTGATGTAAAATTTTAAAGGAAAATTATCCGAGTCGGTATTAAATAAGAAGGCTTTTCTCCAAAACCGCCATGAAAGTTATATTATAAAACTTTTGCCTTAAGTATGGGTGTTAATGTAAATTAATTTATTAAAATAAAATAAAATCACTTAGTTTTTATGTACCACTTATATTTTTTATAATTTGACAACAAGCTAGTTTCACGGCAATACTATGCCTTCTTCGGAGTTAATTACAAACTTAAATGTAGAATTTCGATGCCATCTTCAAAGTTAATAAATTATTATTTGTTAGGATATGGTTAGCAAACTCAGAAAAACTATTGTTTTTCAGACACCCCATACAAACAAAAAAAGTATATGCACTTGATTATTTTGAAATATTGGAGATTAGAAAGGTTACAGCCTTACAGCCAAGATTTGATTGTCGTGGTGTTACTTTTATTTTGTACCAGTAAAAAAATATATATTGGGTTCATTCATCCTAGTATACGTTCTTTTTTTATTATGTTGTTTTTCCTAATTAAATCAAATAAATTGTATAAAATACCTACGTGTTTCTGGTTCTAGAACCGTGCATCTAGATGCTACATGTATATTATGGTGATGTGTAGGTCTCAGTCCATATTAAACATTGTATACAATAAAGTTATGTACATTATCTTAAGGCGGAGATCCCACGCAAGATACGTCAGCATAATGTAAGAACACTTAAGGAATATTAAGCCAAAAGGATCTTGAACTTTGAAGGTTCTTTAAAAGCTGCTTAGTATTACAATTTTAAATGATTGTTTTGTATTTTTTTTCAAATATCAATCCCCACCACAAAAAACGGCTCATTAAGATAAAAAATATATATACGCTGTTTATGTTTCGATTATTTTTAGAATTTGTATTTTTAATGCACTGCGTTTTAAATTTATTTTAATTTGACATTGAGTGTCAGTTAAGACAGCAGTGATAGCACCATCTGGCGGTTAGAATTTTAAAATTCGAGCCAGTTACAGTGCATGCTTCAGATCATTTGAGGTTTAAGATGACATAGCGCGCATGTGCTGCGCGCCGTAAGGTATAATGGCAACACTGTTAAAGAAATTTAGCCAGAGTTAAAAATAAATATTAGGTACCATTTCACGTGTTTCATCAATAGCCCTGTTTTTATAAAAACACGTTGGTATGTTGACAGAGCTGGCTTTGTAATACCGAGGCAGATAGAGACAGTAGAAAAGTTAAATATACCGGCTCGATGAAGATAACGTTTGCAATCACCCTCCTGGGGGAGCAAAATCCTGTGCTTGTTGACAACAATTCAGACATACGTAGTTAAAATATTGTAAGTATAATAAATACATGTCAATCATGAATTCCCAAAGTATGATATATTTACCTTGATAGAGTTCTTGACTAGCTCTCTCCTTCTCTCCGCACTAGATACAAGGGATGAGAATCTACTGGACCCTTCATTCCACCCTCCAATGGCTATCATTGTCTTCAGGTTTGGGTTGTAGGTCTTCAGCCCGGTGAACTTAGCATATCCACCTGTAAAAATCAATCGAATATAAATAAAATAGATTCCTGCGGCGAATACCTAGTATCAGGTAGTTTGGCTTTGCCAGGAATGACAGTATTTTTTTTCCGTGGGCGCTCGAGCGGTATATTCATAAATACCCGACGCGTCATCCATTTGGGATGCTTTGGTGTCACTCGAAAATACGTCTCCCATTCGGGATGTTTCGGAATCACTCGGACTAAGGAAAATTGGATATGAAAAATGTTTTCTTCACGCGGTAAAAATTAGATCATTTCATTTACAGCGAAGCTTCTCGAAAATTTATGCAAAAATCAGTAAAAATGAACTACTTCGAACTACATCACAAGGTTTTCCGCGTCAAACAATGAGATAGTATTGTGATAATATCTGGTTTCTGGGAATCAAACTCACCAATGAGCAGAACGCACCTACTACTAGAACTTGTGATGTCACAGGCGGAGTAATTTCAATAAAAATAACACTGAATTTCCTCATTATGAAGACAAAAATAGAAGTCATTGGCAAATTTAAAAAAAATAGTTTTGGGATTTTAATGCTAGTTGTATATATTTTTCACTTTCCCATTTGCTGACAACCCTCTAAATTAGAGGGTTGGCGGATTATTCCTTCAAAAAAATTATTTTTTAAAAACTTATTGCAAAAGAGAGGGAAAACATTTTTGAGAGATGATATGGAAGTCTCGGTACTTACAGGGCTTATGACCTGTCATTGGCTGGTTTAAGTGGCCACTTTACACACTGTGTAACGTGTAACATTCACCATTCTGCCTTTGTTTAAACATCCTTATTACTCAATTTTTTTACCTGCTGACGTTTGTGAAGCGATAAACCGAAATATTTATTGATGTGAGTGAGGTTCATCGCACTGAATTATATATTTCAACTACTAGACAACGCCTGAACGTACATTTCATTTTTCATATTTTTTTTTTTTTTTAGGTTCTCCCTAGGTAGTTAAAAACAGACCTATTTACAAACGTTTCGATGTATTGAAAATATTTTAGAAAATTCTACCGTCGTAAAAACTGTTTTTTGCATTTATACAAAAAATAGAAGATTTTACTTAGATTAATTTAGGTTAATTTAGAATACTTAAAAAGATAAGCTATTTTTTTTAAAGTGAGCATTATATTATATTTATAATTTTTCTCTTACACTAAACATTTTGTTATAATAAACAAACACGAAAATATTTTATAAAAATAATAATAAAAATAGACGAAAATATACAGATACAATTGAGTGTAAGTAAAATGATCCTTAACTGTTTTTTCTCACATTTGCTACACATTTGACAGATACCTCACAAATATTTGACGAAAAAAATTGAAGGCTGACATTGACTAAAAATACTTGTTGATTACATATTAAATATTACATGTTGTTAACGGCCATTATATTCGTTTCCAGACCAAGTAACAGAGGCACAATCAGTGACATTGCAACAATATTTTGCAATATCATTATACTTCGTATTATTATACATGTCATAAATAGATAAGTGGTTACACACAGTAGCTGACCTTAATACATTTTTTTGTTGTTTTAAATACATATATATGCATTTCTGTTATGATACAGAAACTCAAATATCATAACCATCATCACATCCTTATCCATAGGCCTTGGCATAAGTTACATAAAGATAAGGTATGAACAACACATCATTTGGTTACTGAACGAGCCGCTGAGAACCGGAAAAACGACGGAGAAGAAAATGAGTGTTAGATTTTAAAATCCCAGGAAATCACCCGGGTGGGTAATGAATTGGATTGTGGTCCCGTGGCTAGTGTTGTGGACTCACAGATAAGAGATTCGGGGTTCGAACCCCACTCTACCGCAACTTGATTTCCATTTTCTAATAGTGAGTTATTAACAACTCGTTGAAAATGGCCACCAAAATTGAAATATAATGATAAGAATACTAATATGTCTTTTTCTATAAAAAAATAATAAATATATATTATTGATAACTTATTTACCATTTTTGTGAAATAATACCTCAAGGGAGCTTAATTGATTCTATGAATATTTATTTTAATTTTTCAGTAAAACTTTTTTTTTTTGCCAAAGTCCCTGCCACCGTGAATGCGCGTTTACTGAATTAATTGCACTTGTTGCGTATAGGTAGGTATAATAACTTATCTATGCATATTTTTTTTTAGATATTTCGAAGCAGAGTTTTGCAGTGACTTATACGTAAGACAGCAAAGTTTGAATTCATTCTCTGTGGAAAACTTAGCCAGTGTAATTCTTGAACAAGCGAAATATTACGGCTGACCTTAGGGATTCGAAAAATTTGTCTCGCTGTGGAATCTTATACAGAATGTAATTTTTTTTTTTTTTATTGGTAGACCTGAGTCAATTCTAATGCAATAGTCCACCCAAAACACAACAATGACAATTATTAATTGACGAGAGGAATCTGCCAACAATTGTTTGAGTATTGATTTGATTTTTATTAGCTGGTAGAAGCCGTTCAATTAGTTTAAGCACTAAGACAAAGGTCAGAATTTAATAAGAATTCCAGTAGTTTAACGGTGGGTAAAGCGGTACTGAGGGTCGTGATCATTAGTACTTTTCCCTGCCATTCTTCTCATAATGCGCCTACACCCTTCACGGTCCTGCGCACTCTCTGCAGCTCCGTGCAGGCTCTCCTGTGACATTGTTTTCACCCGGTCAGTCCAACAAGCTGCACCTCTGTCTCTGCTTCCTGACACACTGACTGTGATTTCTATTTTCTCCAGATTTTGTGCGTCGCGCCTGACTATGTGTCCTATGTACAAGTGTAGAGCGCGTTGGCAGCGTACGGCCAAAAGGCGAATTTTCACGTTACGTTCCTCAAGTATGAAGAAGTTCGTTTTTCTGGCTGTCCATGGTATCCTCGAAATTCGACGCCAACGCCACATCTGGAAAGCATCTATTCTATTCTTCTCCCGTGCTTTTCTTCTTCTTCTTCGATGGCCTTACAGCCCAAATCGAGCTTTAGCCTCTTTCAACTTTTGCCTCCAACTCCGCCTGTCCTCAGCAGCCATTTTTCATTTTGCAACTAGTAGAAGCTGAGCTGCATCCTTTTTTACTAGGTTTTCCAATCCTTCTTTTACTCACTGGATATCCTGTGATGACTCTTTTAGTTATAAGCGCTTTATACATGTCCAGCCCATCTCGACCTAACCAGTTTTATGTGCGTTGAGATACACCTGATTTACTGTCCCTGTTTCTGCGCCGTATGAGAATATTGGAAACTACATTTTTTTTCCTTTGAGAGGCTTGATCTTGCCAAATCAATCATCATGTCATTGCGTTTTATAGTAATTCGGATGCGTCAATAGATTTACTGATTTTTTAAAGTTTTTTGTCAACATTTGTTAATACACAACTCTTTTACGAATTTAACAACATGTGGCGACCTTCCAGGACATTAATTTTATCATGCTACTCATATATCAGTGATTTTAACAACGACGTTTTAAATTTTCTTTCTACTAAGATCATGTTATTATTAATCGAAAAATCAAGTACGAAGTAGGAGCGGGCGCAGCGGGCCGTCAGCAGCAAGGCTTATAAATTTTATTAATTTTGCTGCTAACGCCATGTTTAAAAAATGATTTTAATTTGCATAAGATTGATGTGTTTTTGATGTACAGACAATTGGAATCTCCAGAACTGACAAGGTATTCCTTGAAATTATTACAGCCATTTGGTTCTCTTTAATAGCGAAAATAAACACTTAAAATATAAATAGACGACTCCAATTAGACAATTAGTTTGTTATTCGTGTCTCAAAACTAAAATCGTAATTCGAAAAAAATATTTAAAAATAAACAGGCGAAGCCTTCTCACTGAAATCATTGGTTTTTTGTCGTCACGCCCCATAGGTAGAAAAACACTTAAAATTTAGAAGACAGAAAACGTCCTTATAAAGTAACTTTCTTTAACTGTTGACTCGTTACTTATTACGTATTAGTCATTTCGCCATCGAAGTATTACGAATGTATTACACACTTATAAAACGACAGAAGACTGCTGATGTCCATTCAATTTCTATATCGCCTAACATAAGTCCATCGGCAAATATTTGGTCCAACGCTTGTGTAAAACAAATGGACAATAGTCAGGTAACCATTACAACAGAACACACCTTGCCTTACCTTAACATTTGAGATGTGTTGCATAATACACAATAGATGGACACCTGTTATTTGCTTGTAACGACTGTTTGAATCCATTTTGTAATCGTATTATAATAACAGCAATATTGGGAGGGTCTAATGTCTTACAGGAAACTTGCTTGCGTATGCCAGATTTAAACTGTGCCACTCGGTTAAGCTAAGACCATATTCACATATTAATCAGACAGGGTGTAAAAAAAAACAGCTAACCGAAATATTTTGTACAATATTTTCGATATTTATAATTTCTTATTTATTAATTTTTAGTTTACAAACTATAAAAGATATGACACTAAATATATATTTCGTAAAATAAAAATAATAACAATGAAAATTTTTCATCAATTATATGTTAATTAATATTTAAAAAATCTTTGATTATTGAGTACATGAAAATAACATTTTGATATGTATAAATTTTATGTATTTATTTGATATGTAATATATTTTCTTTACTAACTTTGTATACTATGTGGAAATCTGTTATTAGTTCTAAATTTATACACTTTATCTGTTTGTTTACTAAAAATATGTATCTAGAACTGTTCCCTAATAAAATAAAATAAAATAAAATATGTGATCACCAATAATGACGAAACAAAAACTAAATACGATAAAAAGATAATATACCTTCCTTTATAATTAAAGTTCTCTCTAAAATGGATGAAATTTATGCAATTAAATTAAATTAAATGGAAATATTTATCAGTTATAAACAGTCTCAAGATATTAAGTTTTTTAAGTTACAATAAATTATATGGAATTAATAAGGGTATTAAATAATTCAAAATAAATGTAAGAAACATATTAGAAATTATACCTATTACTTTTGTTTTATTTTTTATGATTCTTCCTTCTTTATTTATTAATTTAATAATATTCGATTATTGAATTGATATGAATGTGTATTTAATTTTAATACTAAATTTCATTGTTGTGACTATATTGAATAATTGTCATTATTTCTTTTCCGCACTAGATTGATAGACAAACCGCAGCGTACCTCTATCATTTTTTGCTTTATAAAAATAAGATGATCAGTCTTACACGTCCAGTGCCAGTCCAAGGGCTATTTTTTTTTTGTTATTTTTCCAAAATTTATTTTTGAGGAGTGAATATCGAAGTCTTGGCATTAACAGGGCATATGACCTATCGTTTACTGGTTTAAGTGATTACTTTACAAATTGTGTGACATTCATCATACTGCCCAGGTTTGAATATCCACATTTCCTTAATTTTTCCATCTATTGACTTTTGTGGCGTATAATTGCTAAAATCATTATTAACGTGACAATGTTTTGAGTTTTTCTAAATTTTCGTAGACATGGACTGGATTCGACCCTCCAGGGAGCTTATTATATAAACATATTACAACAGAGACGAAGATTATTTTAGAGAAGGGAATATAACACAGACTCAAAATATTGTTGATCAATCCACTCGGTCCAGAAAAAGTATAAAAATTGAAAAATATTTTAAGGCGCTGCCTAGTATGTAGGTGAAATAATTCAATCGGATGAATCTCACCCGCATCAAGAAAGGTTTCAAACATAAATAGATTGGAAGAATCGAAGGAATATAGATGTTCAAATATAGGCAGAATGGTGAATGTTACACAGAACGTAAAATGTAGAAGTCTAGACTTCTGGGTTTCATTCTCTATGAATATTTCTCATCTCTGATGTGTAATATGATAATATTATTGATGTAGTTGAGATTCATGTTGAATTATAACCTACTCGGTAACGTCTGAAAATACTTTAAAATGTTACTTAATAATATGGTGGTTGTTTTATATTCCTGTTGCAATAAATGTCGATCTTGGTAATTCTGTAGGGGATGGAATCCCGCCTCTGTCTACAAATATTTATACGTTCAAAAAATATTGTTAATTTAATCATAATTCATAAATACATTCGCCATCACAGCATTTCATTTGAAGGTAATTCTATTATTTACAAATAATGTTTAACTCACCCTTCTCAATATCCTGGTATTTATCGAACGGTTTAAGGGTGTTTTCTTTGGTGAATCCTCCGAAGGCGTAGATGAGATGAGTACAAAGGTAGGGGTTTATGTTCTGGGGGTTGAATTTGGCTGTTCCAGGTCTATAGACGGACCAGTTAGTGTAGTAACATACCACGCGAGTCTCCGCAGCCTCTCCTGTAAACAAACAAAATTTATTAGAAACCGACTGATTAATTTTAAAAAGATTGTCGCAGTGTGCAAACAGATAATGTAGTTTTAAATCTTAGAGTAGTACACGCCTATGGATTATAGAAACGCCCATACGGACAAAAATCATTCTACTATGATTAACCACTAAGTTAGCTACAGCTTATCGCAATACAACGGGTCGTAGGCACTTGGGTCAAGAATTGCAAGCCCAAACCAAAACTGTCCGTTACACGTTTGTTGTTATACTAAAAACCAAATTTTAAACAAAAATTCAGAAATTAGTGCTATGTTGATTTGGGTATGCACATCCAAAGCAAAACATCGAAACAACGGTCAAAATGATTAACTATGTAAGTGTTAATGAAAGCAAAAAACGAGGGAAGTCACAAAAGACAATGGCACCTTCAAATTCAATTTTTCGCTTTTGTAATAGAAAATTCGAATTATCTTTATTCACAAACGTCATAAAAGTAATCCTTCAACATTCAAGTTTGAAAGCTCTTAGTAGAAGTTCATTGTAATTTATTATTGACAAAAAAGGCGAGTAATACTTTAATTCACAAATTTGGAATAAATTAATTCTATGGGAGATCGAAGATGTCTTGTATAAAAACCGGTCACTAGCTATTTCAAATTTACGAATTTATGTATGACGCGTATTTTGTTTCTATAATTCTTTTTATATTTTCTCTCCCCGATGGACGTTAGAAATCATCACAGCAATTCTCACTTTGTAGGCAGCTGCCCTGAGCAAGGACTGAGAGCTGCAATGGAACCAGTCACGCAAGTTCTTTAGCGAAGAGATGCGCATTCTACCTGCACTGCGTCTTTCTTCAATCTTTCCCCGTAGAATGACTTGTAAAATGTTTTATTTTTCGCCTCTCATCAGACGCACAAAATACTCTAGTTTTCTTTTCTTTGTGGTCTTTAGTACCTTTTTAACTTTTTTCATCCATCGAAGAGCGTCATCGTTTTGTACTCTGTCCACCCAGGATTTTAATATTCTCCTGTAGCCCCACATTTCAAAGGCTTCGATCTTTTTTTGTGGCTTGGGTGAGTGTCGACGTTTCAACGCCGTAAAAAAGAACGTAGAAGACGTCAAATCTAAGACCAGGGGTTGAATTACAATAAAAAAATATTAAGTTATTCCTTCCATTAAATAATGTTATCGGTAATATGATTGATACTTAACCGATAAATGTTCCTGAAAATTTTGTAAAAACCTTCCAACTTTGGGACAAATAAATATTAGTGGATTACCCATAGCGACAACATCCGTACAATCATTTTTCTTGCAATCGAAGCCAGTATTTCGTGATTAAATCACTTTGCCTTTAAAACGTTGCAATATCAATAATTTCGTGAAAAACATTGAAATATAACTTGTTCTCGGCGATATTTAAAATTCAAGGTAATCTTTAGAGTATTTTCATGGGAAAAGCATTATTTTTGTTAACGTATACTTTAATGACTCCTAATTTGGTACACTTTACTGTGTAACAAATCTATGAATGGAAACCGAGTTTTTTATCTTCATTCATCAATCACATATTACGAAGGTCATTACTTTTCATCAAATTACCTGCTCATAACTCATTCAAGTTATCATAAGAATCTAGAACAAAATGGAACAAATCTGTTATGAGTTAAACGTTTTCATTGACGTTTTTATCATTGTTAGATTTCTCATGAATCAAAGTTAAATTGCAAATTCATCATAAGTTATTACAATTTATCTTAAAAACTCATATTCATTAATTTATATAATTCGTAAATATGAATCAAAATCTATTATTTCATCAATAAACGTGTTTTTGTTCCTTTTATATTTTGGTATCTTTCCATGAGAGCCGTTTCGTCTTAAATATAGTTGTTTGAGAATACCCTTATTTGGCGAATCATACAAGGATTCTGAAAACATATGTTTTCATCTCATGACGATCATATTTGAAATTACAATACTGCAGAAGATACATCAAATGAAATCATTGATGGTAAAAAAATGTTTCTATTGATTGACGATTTCATCTGTTGATTTTTGTGAAGTTGGCGGAAACCAATATTGATATTTATACTTCTTCTTTTTGTACGGGTTGTTTCAATTAAAATTATTAAGGTTGATCGAATTTCACCCTTTAAAGTATTACTGGTAAAATTAATTTTTTTTAGAGAACACGGAAATTTTTTATTTATTTTAAAAATATCGCAAAAATGTGTAATTACATTAAACGCATTTGAAATAGTAAAATATTCAAGTAATTTATTAAATAAATAAAAGACGAGTGGTACTTAAATCCACAAACTTGAGGATTAAAGATGAAACTTGGTCTGACTTTTCTTCATACTCCGTATTCCGTATTTCTTCTTAGATTATGGCACTAAAGCAGTAATTTACACACTTTAGTTATTTACCATTGGCGTGTCCCTATTGTTTAGTATTTTTGATAAATTGTGTATAATGGGAACTAGAACCATCCAAAATTCCTTCAAAGTGCCCAGATTTGAAAAAAATTACATCGAAAATGGAGTGATTGATCTAGAAAAAATGGCATTTTACAAGTTGGTCAAATACCCATTTTTCAAAATTCTCAGCCATTGCATATCTTTTTAAGTATCACTTGTCCTTTATTTAAATAAAAATTTACAATTTATTTCCATCAAGAATTTTCGCTGGCAAACTTGAATATCTTAATAATAATTAATGAAAAACTTGACAACCTCGAAAAAGTAATTAAAATAAAAAATATATAATTCTATAAAAATTAGAAAAAAAAAAAAAAATATTAATTAAGAGAGATTAGAGACGTTGGTTTAGTCGGGCGCCAGTTATTCGTAAAGAATAACAATTAGATTAAAGTTGCATTCAGTTTAATTATGTCAATGTGGAGGGGTAAGAAAGGAATAAAGATAATTGTGGATATTAAATGTATTTAAATTAAATTATAAACAAAATCTAACCTAACTTAGAAGTAGCCTTAACCTACTTAAACAATAAACTTAAAATTAACCTTACGCCCTGATGCGGCGCGCGGCGTGGTGACGCGAAGGCGGCGTGGGTCCTTGGCGTGCGGCGTGGGCACAGGACGCGATGGGGCGGCGGCGTGGTGCATCGTAGGGGGAGGCAGCATCTGGCTGCGGCGACAGGGGTAGCTGGGACGGCGGCGTCCAGCTGCGGTGAGATGTGCCGCGAGGACGGCTCGTCATGAGCGGCGGCGTGGCTTCCTGTCCCGTGGCGGGGCATGAGAAGTGACGTCGGGTGCGTAGAGGGACGCACGACGTGGGCGGCTCGTCATGAGCGCAGCGGCGTGAGCGCGTGGGTGCGTGGGCTGCGTCACCGTGGTGCGGCGACGTGAGCGCGCGGGGTACGTCGTAGGCGGCAGCGTCGGGGCTGCGGCTTCAGGGCTGGTTAGCCAGCGCGGTAGCTTCTCTCCCGGGCTGCTGACTGGGTTGCTGACTGGGCCACGGGGATGGCAAGGCACCCGCCCGTGACCCTTGAGGTCAACTGACGCAGAAGAAGAGAGTCCGAAGATGAAGAGTTCCAGAGAAGAGAGTTCGGCTAGTGGGTCCGCCGAAGAGAGTTCCATAGAAAGAGTTTAAGTGGAAGAGAGACTTCGTGGAAGAGAGTCTAACAAGGAAGAGAGTCCGGGAAGCGGGCGTCACGGTTTTTATCATCTTTTCGACGTCCCCCCTTCCCGGTTGGTCTCGTCGCTCTCATTGGCGGGCGCACGCTTCGGTCGGGGCGGTCTTCTTTTCCCGCCGAATTCCGTCTTTCCCGCCAAATGGTGTTCTTAAAACTTATTCTACTAAACTTAAATATTAAATTAACCTAGTCTTATAATTAACTTATGATAAGAATCGGAATAATCGGCGAGCGTGCACGAGAATAGGTATGAAGGTAGAAGAAGCGAAGTCTATATGCTGAGATAGAGTGACGTGGCGTTCCATCCTCTCTACCTACTTTTACGGGGGAACGGCGTGATGGTTGCTGTTATAATTTTCATGTAAATTGTAAAATATAAATATGTTATTCATGGAAATAAAGTGATTTGGATTTCAAAATATAAATATTATTTTAAACTATTATTATTCGCGTTTTTAAAAGTGTCCTGAGCTTCACAAGTATTGACATGTGGCCGGTTCTTGGGGGTACCTTCTCGGCAAGAACAATAGGCTCCCGATTGCCTGGGCGAACGGACTTTTATTACTTTCAGCGACCCTTGCGAAAGGCGCAATTCGGGTCATTGTTGCTTCCAAAAAAATCTAACGGTATTTTTTTAAATATAGACGCGTTCACAATAATTATTTTTAAACAAGAAATTATAGAATTGATGGATTTGGCACAGCGGTACTTTCGGTCTATATCAAACTATTATAATAGTTGTAGAGAACAACCGACTTTTCTATGTGTACGGGTTTCGAGACGTACCCGTCTCTTCGTCAGGACACCATATTAATACCATACCATATTCGTATTCATATTTCAGGGTTGACCGTTTGACATAATAAAACAATAGGGAAATATAACTTTTTTAACAATTAAAAAATATAAGGGTCTATAAAATATTGTCTAGTAAAAAAATATTTTTTTACTACTTATAGAAGCATAAAAGATATTTTTAAATTTATAATTTTTAACTCCCGCGAAAACAGACTATTGCATTGGCCACGCCCCTAATACGTGACGATTCGGGTAAATGTTGAATTTCGATAAAATTTTAATTGAAAATTGTCACAAATCTTGACGTCACAATTATAATTTTGTCGCTTTTTTGTAGGGACGTAATTTTTAACGTATATTTTTTTTAAGTTACGAACGAAAACATTTTATTTTTATTTCCACAATATTTTGAAAATACGATTAATTTTTTAAATTTATTTCATATATTTTTATCGGTATTCGTAGTATGTGATATTTCTTTATTCTGTATTGCAACCAAAGTTTGAAAGTCCAGTCGTAACAAAAAAGCTTGATAAAAAATAAAAATAAAAATATGTGTTTAAAAAGTGAGTTACTTTAAAACTTACAAAAAAAAAAAAAAAAAATAACCCATAAAACATTAAATTTACGAATGAACGATTATAAAATTAGATTGATGGCAATGCAATGATAGAGATCTATACAAGTTTTTTTCACACGATTTATTTATATATCGATGCAGGTACACGATACCATCAGTCATGATTTATGATGTTTTTAGACACGAAATATCACTTCACGGATCAAACAATATCCTATTGTTACAACTTTAGTATTCTTGATAACAATACGAAATTGATCAAAGCAATTCAAAAACACATTATTTTTATTTCGGCGTTTATCAATGATGTTTTATAGATGAAACAACCAACGCCTCCACAGCCAGCCATGCATGCCAACATGTTATAAGTAATGAGTCTTGTTATGCAGTGTACACTCTTTGAATGAGTTATTTTATCAAAAAAGATTGTAGGTGGTGTGATGGTACTTTACACTTTATATGCTTGCATCGCACTACCCACAATTTATAACAAGGAAATATTTAATATCGTGGTTTCTTTTTTTACATAAAATGTCCGCTTAATTTGTACAAAATACTCATAATAAAAACGTAAATATTATTCGATTCATATTGAGAGTCTGCTTTATTCTCACGATTTCATAAAAATTATCAATAACCATAAAACTCTCTTCTGTTCCCTCCTCATTACTTTGTTATCTGGTCTCCATATTATGATGTTTACATAAAAAATATTGAATCAGTTCAACATCGATTTTTAAAAAAGATAGGTTGGAGGTTGGGCTTATCCAGAGACCAATATACGTATAATGAGTTAAGCTAGCTTAAATATATCGTCCCTTCAAGACCGTCGAAATAAATCCGACCTTCTAGTCCTATTTAAAATTCTTAACTCACTCTTTGACGCGCCTGAACTACTGAGCCCGATAAAATTAAATATGTCTACTAGAAACCTCAGACAAAACTTACTCGTTCATACCGATAACCATAGAACTAACTATGGTTTTCATTCCCCTATGCCCAGAATTCTTAGGACTGCCAACAAATACCAGTACACTATTTCAAAGACCCTTATTACTTTAAAAATGTAAAAAAAGGTGATATTTTCCTATTCCATATTTTTAACAGGAACTATGTAAAGCTGAGACAAACATTATCGATAGAATCAAGAAAAAGGTGCTTCGTTGGTTTGGACATGTAGAACAAATGGACAACGAAAAAACGGTTAAAAGAATCTACGATGTGAATGTTGATAGATGCAGAAAACGAGGAAGACCGAAAAAGTCATGACGCAATCAAGTTAATCAAATACTTGAAAATAAACATGTCGATAGTAGAAATAATCGGCGTGCATGCACGAGAAGATGTATGAATGTAGAGAAAGCGAAGTATGTATGCAAATACAGAACGGTGACTGTTTGTTACAAAAAAAGGCTTGACCGTGGTATTAAAATAATGGCTTTTCTGAAAAATACAGTTCGTTTATTGACAACTGTTTATGCGATTCCATTGTAATTAAGCAAATTTACTTATGTCGTCATATAAGTTGTAAATTAAAATACTCAGTAGACTTCCACTCATTTATTTGACCAATTACCGCTTTTCCAGGTGTCTCATATTAAAAAAATTACACAGAGATGAAGAACATTTTAGAGAAGGTAATATGGAAGTAAGGGGGCATCTTTAACTTCACAAACATCAACAGATGAAAGTCATTGGCTGGTTTAAGTGGCTTAAGTAGGTGAAATAATTCAATTTGATGAATCTCACCCGCATAAATAAAGGTTTCAGCTCTTCAACTTCACAAACATCATCAGATGAAAGAATGAAAGGAATATAGATGTTCGAATATGGGCAGAATGGTGAATGTTACACAGTGTGTAAAGTGGCCACTTAAACCAGCCAATGACAGGTCATAAGCCCTGTTAATGCCTAGACTTCAACTTCTCTTTTAAAAAATGTTTTCCCTCTCTGTTGCAACAAATTTAGCAAATGTTTTTCTTACTTTAATGGCTACCTAAACAAAACAATTTGAAATGCTATGATACTCTCTACTTCGCATAAAGAACTGTGTAAAATTATGGGCAATTTTGTTGTATGCTTTATTTAATCGGTTGGATTAAAATTTCATTCGTTCATTGTTCTTAATCGAGCTTTTTTTGCACTTCTATATTACCTTATCTAAAATGTTCTTCATCTCTATTGTAATATGTTAGTATTAACAGCTCCCCAGGGAGTTAAATTCAGCTCTTGTCTGTTTGCAAAACAGTGAAGAAGGTAAAAAACATACAAACAAGCAAAATTAAAATAAAAGCAAACGTATATATTAGGCACTGTCTATTCTATTTCAATGTATAACTTAATAACATAAAAATATAAGTAACTGCCTAAATGCATGCTAATCAAAATCTTAGTTCAATTACTTTTTTTATTTTTTTTAAAGGATTTACCTGCTAAGCCTCTATTTTTAAGCTTGTCAGCAGGTGGGAAAAAGGAGATATGGAAGGAGGTTATGAAAACTACACCACAACTCCCAGACCAATTGAGAAAAAATCTTTCTTGATTTTTTCTCTTGCAGCTGGCGGGAATCAAACCAGCGACGCCATTTTCACAGTTAGCTGTCTAACCAACTGCGCCACGGCGCCTGCCTGTGCGTTTACTGGGGGTTTTAATGTATTTCTTGCATAAAAACGACTAATTTTCTCCCTAAAGGGTGGATTCTGACTTGGATTCCATACGGCCGGAATCATTATGCATAACTTTTCTTTGAAAGCTAATTTTTTATTTGTGACATACTTAATGCAAACGATGTTCTCCAACATTTCCAAATGAAAACATGACGAGGAGATTCAATTGTGTAGTTGGCATGTACCTATACTTTAGTCAAGTTCCATCATCTGGCCGTTATTTATGATAATTAATCCAAATGAATCGAATTGATTCGAAGAAAGTTTAGATCACGAACGTACTAAGGCGAGTTTGAATGATGCGTTGGAAGAAATACAATGACAAGATAAGCACTTTTGTAGCCTCTGATAATGTAATCAGGCGTGACATCGAAACTTCAGAATGACAAAATTAATTCCTAATAAATAAAAATATTTCTCTCATGTATTTATTTATCAACAACATTAAATACTATAAAATATATATTTTTTAAATTTATTAAAATCTACAGCATATAAAAAATAATATAAATGTACTTATATATATATAAAGTTGGATAATTTATAAAGCGCCATTTTTGTGAAAATCACCTCAAGGGCGCTGTACAATAATAAATATCCCAGTACGTCTTGCCGCTACAGAGCGCATGGACGGTTGGGATTCTAGTTCCTCGTTTTCAATTATAACAGATACGAGCTAGATTACAGGACGTCTTGCAGCTACAGAGCGCATAGACAGTTAGAAATTTAGCCCCCATTTACACATTTTAAAAATTGTCAAATAAATTTAGTGTATCAAAAAATAATAATAACATGAATAATAAAAAGGAGTAAGATTACAACACGCCTTGCAGCTACTAAGCGCATAGACGATTGTAATTCTAGACTCCGTTGAAATATTAAAGCTAGATAACCAATCATCGTGCAGCTACGAAGCGCATGGACGAGAGGAATTCCAGCAAAGTTAAAACAATATCAACAAATTTATAAAAAATAGAGTATAGTAGTAAATTGGTCAAGTGTTCATGCCAAGAAGTAAGCAATAAAAAACTAAATAAATCAAACGCTGTTCAACTCCATGGTTAACAAAGGGAGATAGATGTCCGAAGAGAAGCTTTTGTAGACAGTAGGTAGATATCGTCGCCATGTGGCCCGCTGGCTGGTAGATAGTTTCTGGAAACGCACGTGTGTAGTACTATTATGCCTTTTGTTCCAATGACTTGGTGTCCTAGACTATTAATACTAGACTATAAATGATTTTAAACTTATAATTAAGAATGAAAATAAAAATTATAATAATTTTCTAACTAAAAACTATTAAAAATAATATATCAATAAATAAATTTAAAGTTAATCTAAAGAATTTTTTTGAACACGTGTAAAAACAACATTAAATTTTAATTAGTATGAATGTACTATTGTTTTATGTTTTTTTTCTTTATATGTCCTATGTTTTTATTTTTCTTTCTCATTAACTCCTATTTAAAATTATTTAAACTCTTATAAATAAACAACTAAAACAGTGTAAGTCACTCTCCAAGCACAATAGTTAGTCTCTTTTTTTAGAGAGTTACAGTGATAACATTGACTAGAAGTTTAAAAGTAGATATGTTTACAATTTTACAAAAACGTGTACTATTTATGAAAATTTATTAATAAAAATAAAAATAAATAATAAATAAAATAAAAAATGTTTTTACATGTAGGTTCTCGTATGTAATACATATATTATCTTTTACTCACGGCTTCGCTCATCTGGTATTAGGGAGAATTTATTTGCGCAATTTAATAATTGTATCGTTTATCAATAAGGGTTTCTGTGTATCGATAAGAATTTTCCCGATGGAAAGGTATATTTTATCGTGATTTAAAGTAGCTTGGTCTTCTGACTATCACAAGAAACACGGTCATCCGATAGTGTATTGTGACGTAACATCGTTATTCTGTTTACATATCCAAATATCATACTACAGAAATAAAATGAAAAGCAAACCAAACTAACCATAGATAAAGCAAGGCAGTTATAGAAATTAAAATAATTATTTTCAAATCGATTATTTTTGACGTCCCACTTTTCCGCCTACTCATTTTCAAAAATGTTAGTCATTTTTACAGTATTTCTTTTTGTTTAAATCTCGGAATGAAAAGGAAGTAGCTTATTTCGCTTCTTATCTCTGCGGCTATTCCTGTGCAAAAAATCAAGTCGATTAATAGATCCGTTGAGACGTGAAAGACATACAAACAAACACAATCTCGCATTTTTTTTTCATGGTCTTTATTCAATCAAATATACACATTATTACAATATTAATACATTATAAAGGAAATACGGCATCCGTGGTGTAGTGGTCAAGAAGCTTGACTCACACATGGAAGGTTCCGGGTTCGATTTCCGGTGAGAACACAAAAATTAAATGTGAGTTTTCTCAAGCCTGGGTGTTCTGTGATGTAATTCACCACTGTGATTGGGCCTCCTGGCCTTTTGTGGTACAAAAAAAAAACAACGTATTTTTATTTATTTTTTTGTTTATTTTTCCATACTGTTACATATTATGCATGTATTAAATTACATATTTTATACATTGTATTTATTAAACATTAGAAGAGAAAAAGAGAAAAAATACATATTCTAAAAATAAACATAGCCTTAAATTTGGAAAAAATGCCCACAAAGACTTAAACGTCTGAGCGTGGGCCATTCCTTTTTTATTGTTTTTGGTGAATTTTTTGGTATACAAACACAAATATGTAATAATATGTATGTAAAATATATTTGATCCCGATAAACTATTCAATAATAGTTTGTCATCGGGTACTCAGACATTACATTAGTTTTAATTAATAATCAAATAAAAAGAGTACAGACATAAAACTGCATACGTATAAAATAATAAACATAAAAAAAAATAAAATAATGAACAGATAAAAATAATTTGAAGAAATAAAAAAAAAAATAAAGTAAGAAAAAAGAGTAAAAAAATACAATTAAAATTAAAGAAGAGCAATTTACTTGAATATATTTTAAATATAAGAAAAAAAATAAGCACATATGTAAATAGTGTGTACTCATAAATGTAATCAAAACAAGATAAAAAATAAAACAAAGTTAATCGAAAATTTCAATTTATATCTACAGAAAAAATGAAAATAATAAGAAAATAATAAGTACCTATTCAAATTAAGATCTAAAAAAATTAAATAAAATAAGAAAGAAATAAAAGAAAAGGTTAACCTAAGAAAATAACAAAAATGCGTCAAGTGGCAACATATTAAATATTTTTGGAACAATATGATCCAACGTCCGTTGTCCATATTTATTTTTAAATTTTGGTACTACTAGGCCATCAACAGATGTAAATCTATGATACTAGTATAGTAGTCGGCCTCGTGGTGTAATGGTCAGGGCGATTGCCTACCATTCAAGAGGTCTCGGGTTTGATTCCCGTCATGGTTGATTTGAAATATTTATTTAAAAGGATTTTTTACACTAGAACGTTTCATAGTCCCTGTTTCTGTATCTGACGCGTAAGACTGATCGTCTTACTTTCATGTTACAAAAAAATGATCAAGATACGCTGCGATTTGTTTACCAATACAGTGCCCTATGCACCATTAGGTGCGGAAAGGGGATGATGATGAGGATGATTGACATATTAATACACATGGACGTGCCCTGAGCTCTCAAAAATTATGAGTCACACGCTTAGTCATGCCCAACGCGTATTCAGTCATTCTTTGACTGAAAGGCAGGCGTTCTTGTATTTATTGCTAGTAACCGGCCGAAGTTTCGGTTTCGGCCAGTTCGGCGATCAATCGGCGGGATGTGCCGGATTGCGTTCGGCTGTACTCGGGTGGATCTTATGGCTCACGACTCTATGTTCCCGTGAGTTCTAAAACCTTTCATATTTATGTAATGCCTTTAGTTAATAAGTCAATGTACCTGTAGCGTACATTGAAGAACTGTTACATTTAAGTTATATAAACAACTTAACAACCAGCGCTAAAAAAAGCGCTAAAAATAGACAAATTTACCTATTGAATTTATCCCCTTTATTTCAATGTTCATTTTATTGAACACTTATTTTAATGAATTAATAAAGGTTGACAATAAAAACGCCTTTATTTGGAAGTTTTGAAGTGACTTTTATCTTATTTAGAAAAGTATCGGTTTTAGTATTGGCCGAAACTAGAACAGAAGTCGAAATTTAAAAAAAAGAAGAAAACCTTGTTTCAGACTGTCATTACTTATTACTTATAATTGTGTAAATCCAAACTGAACGTATATATAAATGAATAAATAAAATTCTAGCATTTTCTGCTTAATTCATCCTAAAATAAAATTAAACCCGTTTTAAGAAATGGTATATAGACTTTGTACAAGAAAATGTAAAATTCATATTGTGATTAACAATATAACACATGTATTAGTTTTTTTTTGTACCTTGCTCACTTTCCATAAATCAGTATCAAATATCAAAATCCCATTACAAGTCTTTTAAACGTTCGTTGATTGATGACTCCAAACATTATTTGAGTACAGACATAAAATGATACTCAGTGTAATTATTATGTTAAAGTTCGTAGGATATTACACTTGGTATATAATATTACAACATCCCACGGCTCGTCTTTGTCCACCTACATTCTCATCTGCCTAAACAAACCTACTAATCAATCATTAAATACAATTTAAAACGCATATAGGTTTTAATAGTAATTTGATCTATCAATCTATCAACTAAACTCTGTCACTGCGTAGGAAATATGAATACCTCGCCATAGGCAGATTAAAACATTTATATGCTTTAAAAACATCCTTGCTTTAAAAACGTTTCTTGTTGGTATTTCTTAAAAATACAAAATATAGTTATTGAATTAACACTTAACTTTACTGTAACTTATTTTTTGTAGTTCCTAAGTTCTGAAAGTCGTGATCATTGGAACTTTTCCCTGTCATTCTATTAGCAATGCGTCTCCATCCTTCACATCTCTGCGCCCCCTCCACAAGTCTATGCAGGGTCGCCCGTGACATTGTTTTTAACATGGTCGATCCAACGGGCTGTAGCTCTGCTTCTGTTTCTTCGTCCTGGTACACTGCCCTTGATTATTATTATTTAGGTCACGTCTAGCTATGTGTCCGAAAAACTGCAGAATATGTTGGCACAGTATGGATCCTCAATAATCGACGCCAACACAACATCTCGCAGGTATCTATTTTTATCTTATATTTTAAAAAATATGAAAATTAGTTATATACAGAAAAACATTTAAAAAACATTACAATTTAAGATCCCCTAGCTCCGTAAAATCGGCTTCTAACTGTCTCTACTGACATTTCTTGGTGGAACTACATTTTTTTAATTTGTTTTATTTTGATTGATAAACTTCATAAAAGGTACATGTTTTTAAAAAAAATTCTAAACATATCTACTTTTATACATCTAGTAAATGTTATCACTGTAACTCTCCAAAAAAAGAGACTAAATCTTGTGCTTGGAGAGTAACTTACACTATTGTAGTTGTTTATTTATAAGAGTTTATATAATTTTGAATAAACGAGTATATGAGAAAAAAACATAGAATATATAAAGAAAAAAACATTTAATAATAATACGTTCATACTAATTAACATTTAATGCTGTTTTTACACGTGTTCAAAAAATTTCTTTACAAATGTAAAGTAAATACTTTAAATTTATTTATTGATATATTATTTTTAATAGTTTTTAGTGAATTGGGAAGATTATTTTAATTTTTTACACCTTTGAAGACAAAGCTATTTTGACCATGACTTGTGTGGAATTTAGGAATTTTAATATTATGTTGGTATCTGAGTGACTTATTCATCTCAAACCCTTTTTTAATTTTTTTTTATCATTTTGTATAATAGAATTTATTTTATAAAGAGTGTCTACTGTATGAACCTTAAATATGTTATATGGACTTTCCGTATTGAATGTTGAGGGTTTCTTTAAAATTACATTCTTTTAAATGTTATTAAATTTTAATTATAATAATATAAATAATTAAAATTATAAATAAAAAATGAATGAAACGATAAACGTATTTTTATAATTATGATTTCTTTAACAAATTATCATTTTCAATATTTCAAAAAATATGTTTTCTCCAATACGTGCATGTGATACAAAATATTAAAATGATGGCTAAAAATGGTAAATCATAAAAGCATACGACTTTGAATTTCTTCTGTTGACTTTATCAAGGCTTTTTACACCACAAAAAACCAAGGTAAACTGATAAATAATAGCAAAACGCATCCAGGTTTCAGAAAAACCATGTTGTTATCTAACTGGAAATCAAAAGCAAAATGTTTCATGCTTGTTACAGGGCGCCCATTTCATTCGACTTTTCATAATAAATTCTCTCGACTCATGACAAACATTTTTTTAAATCGGAATAATTTAATTTTCATCATAGACAACACATAATTTAATATTGCAGGGTGGAAAATATTTTTTTAAAGTATTTATTTTAATGCGTATGTTTATTTGCTGAACTGTAAAGCCGTAGAAGGTGAAACACCTTGCATAGTTTGAACTGTGCAAATCGATAGAAATTTTGTTACCCATTTTTGAAAATCTAGAGTTAAGAACTAAAAGTGTCTAAAATATCATTTAATATCCTAAATAGCAGCACTTAATTTCCCTTCTATCACTATGAAACTTAACATTTAACATAACGCTGGTAAAAACGTCTAAATTGAGTGAATGATTACCATTTGAACAATAATGTTATTTTTTATCGTGATAATTTAAATTGCTTCATTTTACATACATTTTAAGTTTTTAAATTAGGAATATTCATCTTGAAATTCATGAACTTTAAAAAATCGAGTTGTACCTTCTTATAGATTTAAAAATAAGGTGTGTTTGAAATTGTATTTATTAAACTCAAGCATTATTTTATTTCTCAGATTTCCGTTTCACATTAAATTCTCCGATTTGATTGAAATTATGATTTTGTCATTAATTCGTAATCGTTATCCATCTTAATTTATGATTTTTGTACTTTCTAATGTTACCTTACAAATGAAGAAAAGTGTATTATTATTATTTCTTATTAAATAACATACTAATATGGATTGAAAATTTTAAGAGAAAGCTGTTTTCTACGAAAAACAAATGGGAAACTCATGTAATTATATTTAATCAAAGACGTGAATAATAAAGAAAATAACATTTAATTATAATTCGAACCTTAAAAGTGCATACAAAGGTTCATTAAATAAGATTAACACTTTTATTGTGCGCTGAAATTCGAAAATGAAATAGCGAGGTATTTGAAGGTAAGTATTTTTTTTTTTATTATTTATCATCAACATATCTGCATCGTTCTTCTCACTGATGAGGGTCGTGACCATCCTTACTCTTTATCTTCAATAATTTATGGATTTTTGTCCTCCACCTCTTGTGAAACACCACCATCCGCATCGCTCCAACCTGATGTCCCTCTGGCAGCCTTGATTAGCTCAATCCATCTAGTGGCGGATCTTCCTCTTCCTCTAGTTCCTTCAACTCCTCCCATGGCTGTTAATTTTTCAAGACAAACGAGAATATCGTATCTGGTGATGTGTCCGAAAAATGGAAGACGTGCTTTTACACACACCCACCGGAATGGGTCTGATCAGACCCAATAGTATTGAAAATTAACGATTACGTGAAAAACCGTTTGTATACGTCATATTGACGTTTAATCTGATTGTTTTTTCAAAGAAATACGAGTTGCTTAAAAAAAGCTTAATAAAAGTGCAAAAAATATTATTTGTTCTTTCTAGAACTATAAAGAGTGTACAGAAAGATATCGATGCGCTCGGAAATTTTAAATAATAATTTAACCAAATCATGAAAAATCAAACATTTAACTTTACTCCTGTTATTACATCAGAGGACATTTAAATTTAAATAATATGGAAAATATCGGCTTCGTAATGATGGTCAGCGTGTTTGCCTACCATGCAAGAGGTCTCGGGTTCGATTCCCGACATTGTTGATATGAAATATTTATTTAAAAGGGTGTTTTGAATAGTTCATAGTCCCTGGACTGGTGCTTGAAGCGTAAGACTGATCATCTTACCTCCATCTAACAAAAATGATCAAAATACGCTGCAATTGGTAAACCAATGCACCCTGTGCACCATTCGGCGTAGAAAGGGAATGATGATGATGTGACTTTTTAAACCGGGTTTAATCTAATCCACTAGTTTTTTTAACCCAGCTGGATTTATAAGATGCAACAGATGAAGGATTGTCTATCATTTAGGTTCAGCTCTTTAAGATGTTAACTCTCACGGTCTAGGTGATTCGCAGCATACGTCTCCAGCACCACATTTCGAAGGCATCTATCCTCTGCCTTTCTCGGGTCTTCATACAAAGACAGGTTTATCATTTTTCATACTAAAGAAACTGGTAGTTTGTTGATGTGTGACACCTGGCACATCGTAATTTTAAAACGAAACAATGCAGTTATTATTTTTTTTATAAAAGTTAAAATTGATATTTAAAAAAAATATTTAACTAAATTCCTTCTCTGTACCTCATATCCAGGAATTTTGTGGTGTAAAATTGAAATATTTACAAATACGTGATGTTGCTTATACACTCGTATGTACATTGTACATATATAACTGATGAGATTACCATCGTCGGAAACAGAAACGTCGGATGGTGGCGTCACGGGTTACGCAAGGTTCGTCTACACTTAATAACATAATTGTCGTCAGTCGGATATACATTTGTAATAATAATAAAAAATAATAAAAGTAAAAATACCTTTGTCTCTACCTTGTAGACGATGAAGGGTGGTTTTAGAGCGACAGTGAAAGGGATATTGAAAGTTGTAAATGTAAATATTTGTTCGCGCTTTTTCTTACTGAATTTGGTAAGTAAAGGATGAAATTTAATCAATTCGTAATGAAAAAAAAAATTGCTTGCTTGTATGAGTGAATCCGAAGAAAGACATTTAGTCTTTAAAACGGATTCGGGTATGTGGTGGATGCTTTCAATGTACCCTAAAATGCAAAACGTCTCGTTTTCAGATTATAAATATGCATATATTAAACCATTGTAGAAAAATTATACAACATCGTACGGAAAAAATAATAGTTCCATTTCTATCGTATTTTTGATAATCTTATTTTAAAAAATCACGAAAAAAAACAATGACTATGTGAGTCAAAACATTATTTAATAAGGTAGCTCGTTTAATAGCACTTACTAGTGACTTAATGTTGTTATAAGCACCATTATTACTTTTTCTTGGTACGTTTTGAAGGTTAGTAAAAACATTACTTAAACATGTTAATAAAATTTTGTGTTCTTTGTATTTTATTTTCTTTGTACATATCTCTTGTAATGTCTTTTGTCTCGTACGCATGTCATTTGTGGGAATTCGATAACGTATAATTTAAAACATATTATTTTCTGGCTGATTAAACTGCACGAATGTATTTTTTATAGCTTTGGTTTAAAAATAAAATTGCCAAGTGCATAAAGGCGTTCAATTAAAAAATATATTTGAAACACCAACATTAAAATTTTCCATGTTAAATAATATAATTACGTTTTAAGTTTGAGCGTAAAAAATTAATATAATATAAACAGTTTAATACAACGACCGCTGAGAAATTAATCGTAATTGATTTAATTTATTTGAGTAACTTTACGTAAACTAAATATCATAATTAAATCTGTATTTTTAAATTCATGGCAGCATTTTGTTCAGAATACAAAAAATAATCATATTAAGAAAATAAATTTTAACGAGATGAAAACTTTATTTGTATTATTAACTTTTTTTTAAATCACGAATGTAGTTTCGTAAGAGTACTCCTCATATTCACAGAGGCGTAAAATATATAATTTATCATGAAGTGATACGAAATAAATACCAATTCACTAAGTAAAAATATTTAAAATGTTTTTAAGGAATATATTTAATTTATTTTTTTTAAGCTGACAGTATTCTAACATACGTAGCCCAAGTGACTGGCCGTTTTTATAGGTAAAATATAAGAAACTCGCTTAAAAATTGAGAGGTTCTCTCTTTAGAGTAGGTTATTAATTAAATATTTTTATAAATAATCCATAAACACTCTCAAGAAATGTTTAGATTTTGTCAAATCGTTATAAAAAAGTCAGTGTTTTTTTATTTATATTTTACTAAGTCAAAAATATTTTTTGTGTATCGTATTATCAGCGCTTTGATTTTTTAGTCTTGTATTTCTGAAATTACTCCGCGTGTGACGTTTCAAGTTCTCTTCCGCTTATTCTCGGGCAGCTCTGCCGATTGGTCCGTTGACTTGCCGTAAACCAGAAATCTGTCACAATTCTCTAATCATTGGTAGACTCATATGAACTAGTGACGTCGTTCAAAGTAGCTCATTTTTATTAAAATATTTTTTTATACAATTTCAAGAAACTTTCGTGTACTATTTACTTCTCTAATTTTTACCGCGCGAAGGATAACATTTTTATATCTAATTTTCCCTAGGGCTAGACTTCTTTATAATAACATTAAAAAACACTGTTGGTTTATGTATATATGTAGGTATTTGTGCGGATGTTGGAAGACCGACAACTGACCGGTGTAGAGGAGCCAAATATTTTGCGACGGTGGCATACTTCTCGGCTCAATATCTGCACAGTCCCCATGTGTATTGTATTAGTTACATTAAAAAACCTACTATACTTTTAAACACCGTTTTAATTTTATTTCTTTGTATTATCCCGCCCAATTTACAGTAACTTAATGTTCTTAAAATTAATATTTAAAAAATCTTTGATTATTGAGTACTTGAAAATAACATTTTTATATGTATAAATTGTTTGTATTTATTTGATATGTAATATATATATTCTTTACTAACTTTGTATACTATGTGGAAATCTGTTATTGGTTTTGAGTTTATACACTATATCTGTTTGTTTACTAAAAATATGTATGTAGAACTGTTGATTTCCCTAATAAAATAAAATAAATAAATAAATAATAAATAGTATTGTATTTCTTTTAAATTCATGTTGTTTGTATACTCATCTTCTTTTTTTAAACCAACTTTACTTCTTAACACTGTTCTACCATTTATTGCTTTATATTGTATTTTTCAAATTTTATTTTTTTTATGTACTCATGTTTTATATAACTTCCGTGTATGAAGGCCTTACGGGCGTGAAAAAATTATAAAATAAATATAAATTACTACTATTATGATTTTTTGTTGTTATAATTACTGTTTTTACTATTGATTTACATATGTATATGTACATCTATGCATTCATTTATGTGTGCATGTCTGCGCATATATTATTATGGATAAAAACTACTGTAACTAGAACATAAAAATAACGTAAATGAATGCCTCAACACGAGTTATACCCAAAAAAAGTTATTTCTGAAATAAATAAATTAATTAAACTGTAGCTTCAAAAATCATAAACAACCAAAAAGTTCGATGGAATAAAAATTTTGGGTTTCAAAAACTATTTTGAATTAATAAAAACTAAAATATTAAATAACTTATATCTGTCAAACTGAAAAGCTTTAAAGTGTAGTGTTGGTGCGTGTTAATAACAAAATGTTTTTTTGGTTTTAATTTGACTATCAAATCAAATAACGGTAGAAAAGCATAATTTCAAACAAGGCAGAAAATTAAGACTATTTAATTATCTATGTTCAAGAATATTAAAAAAGTATTCAAGGTATTGTATAAGAATTCTGTTACCAACACCGATCACAATAACTAACCTAGTAGGTTTTCACTTAGCATAATTTGTCAACGATGCATAGGCTTCATAACAAATTATACTAATAATACTCTGATTTTCTTCACTTCTAATATGTAGAAAGTTGTGTTAGCATGAAATTAAGTACTAGATACTTTCTTATATACGTAATACTAGTACAAATTGGGAAATGCTAATTGCTATGGTTTTCAAGATTAAAATCAATTACAACAGAGAGGGAAAACATTTTTGACGGGGCATTTATTTATTTATTTATTATGTGTATGGCCTAAGCTAGTTTTATAATAACAGTTATATGAAGAAACATGTACAAGAAACTGAACAAAAAAATATCAAAAACTATATAGCCAAGGCGAACACGGACGATAAAATAATGGTATACAGTTTATTTAAAAACATCATCTACACATTCATAAGTAAATACAAACTATTTTTTTTTAATAATCTAACCTCTTACCAAGCACTTTCTTAAATATTTTTAAATATCAATTCACATTTTGAATTGTATATATTTTTTTAATACTTAGCACCCACACAAACGCATACTCACCCTTTCATTCCATTCACATACACACACATGAATACTAACTTCGCACACATTCAATAATGTAAATTATTTTCTTATATATTATGCACATTAGATGTACAGTGGAATTTTCAAATTGGCTCTAGTATTTCAAATATATTTCTACTTATTTTTTAATGTTATAGCTATAAAAATCTCAAATAAAATAAATAGATAAGACTTCGAGCTAACCCGTGCCAATCCATCTTCATTCCACGCTGTGTTAACGGCGAAGAGACGAAAAGCCGGGAGATCTATATCAAAGCATTCCAGGTTGGGTGAAAAATTGACTGATTTACACATTCTGGACATTTGGGTAAAGGGAAGTTTATCTTAGAAGATTAAATCTTGATAAATAGCAGATTTTGACTTCCGGTGACACGGTTGGGAACGTGAAAAAAATTTTATTGCAACAGAGATGAGAAATCACTTATACCATTAAGTATTTTATGAATGCATATTTGAAAGACACATTTACAGGGCTCATGACCTGTTATTGACTGGTTTAAGTGGCCGCTTTCCACATTGCGTAACTATAATATTCCAATGTTTGAACATCCACGTTTCTTCAACGCTTTCAGGTTTAAAAATGAGCAAATACAAAGTGGTTCGCTGTTGACGTCGCGTCATTATGACGTCACAGGTCATACCGCCAAGTCTGTTTCCGACGACTATTGCATACAAGCAAGTCGCGGTTACGTAAAACTTGCATTTTGTCCTATAGGGTGCGTAACGTCTCATTTACAGGTGAAATATAACTTTTTTTACAATTTTAAATTAAAAAGGGTCCATAAAATACTGTCGAGTAAAAAAAAAGTTTTACTACATATTAGTAGCATAAAAAATGATTTTAAATTTATAGTTTTGAATTCCCGCCAAAACTGTTCATTGCATTGGCCGTGCATACGTCACGATTCGTGTAAATTGTAAACTTTAGTTGTGACTGTTGAAATTGAAATAAAACATCGTCACAAATCTTGACGTCACAATTATCAAGTGTCGTATTTATAAGTATCACATGTCGCGTTTTTGATAGGATATATTTTTTTAAATTTTTTTATTAAAGTTATGGATGAAAACATTTCTAAACAATATCCATATTGATTTTGAAAATACAATTAATTTTTTTAAATCTATTTAATATATTTTTATCGATATTCGTAGTATGTGATATTTTCCTATTCAAAATATGCATACTTTAAACCTTTGTAGAAAATTTATCCAACGTCGGCGTCGCATGAAAAAAATAATACCGTAACCCTCATATTTTTTTAAAAGTTGAGCATATTTTTTTTAAGAATGTGAAAAGAGCCAATAGGTCTTACAAATAGGTATATAATATTATAGGCATAAAGTAAGTGGCTTCTTGGGCTGCCCAGTACAGAAAGTGAAATCTTAAAGCGGGTCTTTGTACGTATTTATGCTTGTTACCATCGTTGCGAAACTATTTTATATGCGAGTATTACTCGAATATGAATCCAAACACATTGGCCTAGAAATAAGGCTGTTTATTGATTCCTTATGAAATTAATAACACAAAATAATTCATAGTTAAGTTGACTTATAGTTTTATTATTATTTTTTATCTTGTTTTGGTTGCAGTTATGAGCACCCGCTATGATTTTAATTTTTCTTAAGTTTGAAGTTTATTTAAGAAAATGTTTATTTTTTAACTAAATCGTATATTTTTACTCTATTTTTCTACATTACAAAAATATTTTAAACCATTTTATATTGTTTGGTTGAGTTTGTTTTTTACTTAAAACTATAAATATATTTTCATTATTTTATACTTGTACAATATTATGACGGTACTTTTTTATTCGAATCCTAATTAAAACTAATGTCTAAGCACCCGATGACAAACTTTTATTTTATTGTTATCAAGAAAAATATGTTTTAATACTTAAGTTTTTCTTTTTATAATGTATTAATATTGTAATTAGATGTGTATTTTATTGAATAAAAACTCTATAAATGTTTCAAAAAACTTGTTTTTCATTAATGTTTTGAGTATGTTCAAATGTTTGTAGACTGGATGGATTTCCTCTCGGAGTTATTTATTTTTTTGCAATAGAGAGAGAAAACATTTTTGAGAAGGGAATATGGAAGTCTAGGTATTTACAAAATGAGAGGTAATTTTGCCCGAGTTCGATAGGGATCATGTTTGGATCTGTGTAAGTACATTCCCAGTAGTGTCTTAGTAGTTTGATGAACTCGTGTGCTTTGCTTATGTTGGCCTCGTGGTGTAATGGTCAGCGTGTTTGCTTACCATGCAAGAGTTCTCGAGTACGATTCCCGATATCGTTATTACTACTAGAATACGACTATAAAATATTTGAACGTAGTTATGCAGAAAGCAGCAAGCCATAAAAAATTGAAACTGAGATAATAGCACCTTTGTGAAAACAGTGAATAAACAAATCTCCACAACAGTTGGAAGGTTTTTGACTTTAACAAATGATAAACAAGGAATGTACTAGTTTTTTTTACATTACAAACAAGAATTTAATTATGTATTTGACCAGTTTTCATAAATTTTAAATTCGTTAAGATTTTCTGGTGCTGTGGGTGTTTTTTGCAAATTCAGAAATACCGTTTTTGTGATTGATACCATTTTCAGAAGGTGATTTCTAATTTTTTCAAAATTGTGGACTGGCTGTTTTCTGCATAACTACGTTCATTTAATGGTCTCAGGACTACCTAAAGCGTAAGACACTATCATCTTACCTTCATGTAACATAAAATTATCAAGATTCGCTGCGATTAGTATACCAATGCAGTACCTTATGCATCATAAGGTGCGGAAAGGGAATGATGGTGATGATGTGCTTTAGAATGCGCGTCGTTTTTTTTCTGTTGTTTAGTACATTTTATATAGGGCGAAGTCTTTTAATGTTTCCTGTATGTATTTGGGTTTTGTGTCATTGTTCGTTTTTGTTACGTTTGTGTTACGACGTTCTTCTTCTTTTCCAAATCTGGAAGATACGCCTGCGGTCTCAATTTACAGCTAATACTGTATTACGTCACTGTCTTACTGGGACATTAGAAAAAGGTGACTGTACTGACCATGCGTATTTGACGGATCACAAATTGATAATACTGCAGTAAGAGGTACAATGAAAGCCTTTAAACTTTCTATGTTGTGTTATTTCCGCGATTTCATTGTAAAGAAATAATAAAATGTTGCTTAGTTGCAAAAAATTATCGAGAATGTGCGAAACTGAAGAAAGTTACAAGTATTTATAAACAGTTTCAGGAAAGGGGTGGATGCTTACACTGTAGACATTTACAGGGCTTATGACCTATTATTGGCCGGTTTTAGTCTCAATTTTACTGACTGTGTAAAAGTCACTATCTTTTAACATCCACGTTTTCTCAGCTCTTCCATCTGTTGACTTTGTCAAGTAAAAGAGCAGAAACGGTGAAAAGTTCATAAATGGTTCGTTCATTGAGGAAACTGATTAATCAGCATTACTTTCACATAGAATGTGTATAGGTGTTTCTTCATTTGCTCTGATAACAATGATAAAAAAAAGGTGTTTAAATTTATTAATTATCATAACCTGTCTGCACTGGCGTATAGGGCTCTGCATTGGTGCTCAAATTGGTTCTAGAACCTCCTTAAAGATCAATATTGTATCCATCCTGCTAGGAATCGAACTCAGGACCTCGAACATTGTAGAAAAACGCGCCAACCGCTACACTAAAAGGCGGGCTTACCTCCACTCAATTCCTTTTTCAGGATTTTAACCAGAGTCCATTATATCTATTTTTGTTTCACAACCTTTTTCAAATAAAATAAATGTTACGAAACATTGTTCACTTTTTAAAAGAGATTGTTAGTATTTTAGAGGACAAGTAAACGTTAAATTTATGATTTTAAACTTATTTATAACATTGATTAGAATAATATTTCATACGCCAATAAGAGCCTTTATAGCCTCAAGCTGAAATTTGTAGAATGCCCTTAGAGTAAATCAATTTCAAATGCCAGCATGATTCAGTGATGTTTAGGTATAAATCTTTTAAAATACAATAAAAGCATATTGGCGAGTTTAAAATAAATCCCTTGTAGGAAATGCCCGGACCGTTATATTTACTTCATCAAAAATTACCACCTCCGTTGAGTTGTCTATGTGTCGAGGATCTTGTAATTCGACTATTGTTATAATTTTATTTTATTGGGAAGCGAACAGACAATTATTAAATCATAAGACACATATTATAAATACATTTCATAATGCCCAATAAAAGGCTTTCTCGCAATTAGTTACATAAATCATCACTTAAAAATATTATGTAATGTAAAATAAGTAATGGGACGTAACTTGTTTTTATTGTAAATATGAAAATTCATGTTAACTTGAATACAGAACACCAATGTTGGTGGCAAGGTTATACATTGTGTTACATATTAATCAGGGGCGAAGGGATTATGCGCAGCTCACCATTATATTTGACTAACTTTATTTTCAGAAAAACAAATAAATAATTACTATTTATTTTAAATTATTTTTATCCTAATAAAAATATAAATATTAATAAAGCACGCCCAGCGCCTGCGGTGAGCCAAGAAACTAGCCGATTATTCCAGCTTATTTTTTCATACAAATAAGTATACAATATTTTGAATGTCTTAAGCGGGTTTTTTCTCCTAGATTAAACTTGCAGATTACACAAAAATTACAAGTGTACAATCTACTTCCATTGTCCATAGGGACAATTAGTTAGTACTCACAATATAAAATTGCTATTAAGGAATGGATAGTGGAGGTGGGTAGCGAACGGATCGATGAGTGGATCAAGCTAAATAGGTAAAAATCCGGTGCTGTTAATAAAATTTGGTCTACAAGTCTATGTGAATTTGTAATGTTTTTTTATGATTATTTTAGTTAATATTGCTTTAAGGTGATAATTGGGTTAAATAGATTAATTGCGTTTTATTTTTTTTACTATGTTAACTATGTTAAATAAATAATTTAAGGCATGTTTTACTTATTGTTAAATGTTTCCCTCAGCACGGGACACCCCAGTGAGGGAACATTATTCTTTATAAAAAGATAATGCACACATTTTAAAAGTATAAATAAATAAATATGAAATATTTATTTAAAACGGTGTTTTCATACTAGAATATTTCATAGTCCCTAGACTGGGACCTGAATCGTAATTTGCAGACATGACAGCATCAACTTAATTGCAAATTACAATGTTAACATTACAAGTATTATGAAATGTCCACTCACTAAAACAAACATCATATTTCATTTCAGATGATTTATAGGCTGAGATTGAAGCAGTAGATATTTCATTCTGTAATTAATCTCAATTCTCTTACCGACATTCAAATATAAATATTTAGACTGAAACGCAAAGTCAATTACAGACAAACACGATGGTTTTGAATTATATTTCATCGTGGTCAGTTTTTCGAATATATATTTTATTTCATTTTATTTATTTCGAATACAAACAGATCTACAGGTTAAATTAATATAAATAAAAACTACAAGAATATAGACATAGTGGGGCCTGCCATTCAATTATATGTATTCACTTGATTATTTTATTTATTTATTTGTTTTATATTATTTTATTTGGGAAGTGTGTAAGGCTGAGACATGCATTATTGACAGAATCAAGAAAGGGGTGCTGCGTTGGTTTGGACATGTAGAGCGAATGGACAGCAAAAGAACGGCTAAAAGAATCTACGATGCAAATGTTGATGGATGCAGAAAACGAGAAAGACCGAGAAAGACATGGCACGATCAAGTTCATCAAATACTTAAAGATGGACATGCCAAAAGTAGGAATAAACGGCGTGCGTGCATGAGAAGATGTATAAATGTAGAGGAAGCGAGGTCTGTATGCCAAGATAGTGTTATGGCGTTCTATCCTCTCTGCCTTCCTCTACGGGGAAACGGCGTGACGGTTTGTTTGTTGTTTGTGTTTGGGAAACCAACAGTTATACATACATATTTATTGTAAACAAACAGATATAGTGTATAAACTTAGAACCAATAACAGATTTCCACAAAGTATACAAAGTTAGTAAAGAAAATATGTTACATAAATTCATATAAGTTTATACATATAAAAATATTATTTTCATGTACTCATATATATATTTTTCAATAATCAATGAAATGTTTTTTTTAAAAAAACAGTAAGTTATTATAAATTGGGCGGGATTATGACAAGGATGCTTGAAGAGAGGATAAGGAGGGGAAGGGACATGAACATATTCATAATGATAATGTCTACTTAGTTACATAATGTATACTAACTTACTAACTACTGACTACTAACTCTAACTAACTCTTCACTGGTGACATTTACTACAAATAAAATTGACTAACTGTTACTTGGTCAATTCTTTGGATCTTAAATTTACTAATAAAAGTGACTTTGTGTGTGGGTCAGTTTTACTTGTCAAAAATCTGTGAGCTTCTATCAAATGGTCACATATTTTAAAAACTAAACTTTTTTGGTGTCGGATTGCATTTTTATTAGTCAATCATTATGCTAATACGATGTCCAAAAGTCAATAATCTCAATTTCGTTATTTTTGCAAATGGTCATTTTTACTTGTATAACCACGACATAAGAATACATTTCTGCGTGTGAAATAGAACCAGAATCCTTGAAGCGTGTTTCCATTCAATGGAAACACGCTTCAACTTCAACTTCAACACTCAGATAACAATCCTGAGTAAGAGAATTTAGTGGAGAAGTCCGCCGAGTAGAGAGATTGGAGCATTCGCATACCATGCATCCTGGCCGGGTGGATGAGAAATATTAGTCTACACTGCAATATTTCATTGTTCCTAAACGTGCATTTAGTTTCCATATAAATTGTTCAACACACAGTGAAAGAGGCAATGAAAGCAGTAAACTAAAATTCAATTCAACTTAATCGGGTTGAAGTCTCGTGGCTAGTGTCGCGGAATCACAGATCAGAGGTTCATACCTCACTCTACACCAACTTGATTCACATTTTATAATAGTAAATTGTTTTCAACTCGTTGAAAATTCAAATATTTGGATGAATTTTTAAAAAGAAAGTATTTTATATTTTAAAAACTTAAGTTAAATCGATATTTTAACACAAAAAATGTTTTAAGTATGAACGAAACCGATAGCAAGACCCTCGGTTTTTAAAACGATTTTCGGGTACGTTGAAGGAGTACTTTCACCGGACTGACACCTGAATCGTAAGACCGATCACCTTATCTTCACGTATCAGATGATCGAGATAAACTGCATTCGATGTTCCGATGAAATCATCCGTATGATATTTTTTTATAATTTTAGCGCTGGTTGATGTCCTAATACTTGAGTTTGTATTGCCTATTTGGTAATTCCCTCGCGTCCAGAATAGGTTTTGATAGCATCTCTCGTTACTCTGTCCTCGTATTTGCCAGCACGATGTACCTCCATATCTGCTGTTACAATTTACCACCGCCATTGGTAAACTGTATCATGAGAATTAGCAGCTAGTTATGTCTTCAGAGCAAGAGGTGATTATATCAACGTGGGAACTCCATATTACAGGATGCAGAAATTAACCAATTGCTTCTTAGAATGTACACGCTTAGTAGCTGTGATATTTGTTAAACAAGACCAACAAACATTTTGAGTGTCAAAACCCCTAGAGCTATTTATCTACTTTTTTAAATTATTTATTTATTTATTTAGTTCTATGTATTACATAGTCTAATATATATTTACAACACAATATTTACATCTATACTTATTCTAACATTATTTATCACTATTATACACTTAGTATCCTAATTTATAATATTTACTGTTTCATATGTACATTTTCATTAATTATATTCACTATTTACACTTTTTACTACCAAATATTTTTTACATATATACTTTTTACATTTAATTTTAAATATATTTACATTAATTTCATTTTTTATGCTTTCTGGCATTTCTTCAAATAGTTTTATTCCCTTGTACATAAGGCAGTTCTGGGACATTGCTTTTGATTTCTTTTCCAGTCTTATATTTTTAGATCCTCTTGTTGCATAGTTATGAAAGAACTCATTATTTTTTAGTTTATTTTGAAAATATCTCGGAACTATTCCTTTAATAATTTTGTTTATTTCATTGGCAACATTGAATTTGATTCTTTGATCAACTGTCGTGATATCTAGAAGTTGAATCATTTTCTTAACATTTGTTCGTCTCCCACATCTTAATATTATCCTCATCGCTTTGTTTTGTATTATTTGGAGTCTTAAGAATGACAAAATTGCTATTTTTTGTAATATGGTGTTTCGAGAAAAGTTCATTAAGGGACAAGCGTATTACAAAATTTTCACATTTACTTTTAACATTTTTGTATATAAAAAACCAGTCCTACAAAACTCTATGATATTTTATAATTAATTAATTTTAACCTTAATATATCGAAAACTTATTTCTAATAAGTTTTAAAAATAAATACAATTATTACCTGAATGAGAAGCTATCACCACAAGACAAGCAAGTAGCAGCCATTTCGTTAGTCCTTTCTGAAAGCAAATGAAAATAACATATTAATTTAAACCAAAAATCTGACCCGCATCTATTACTGCATTCCCGGGGACTGTGTCAACTGGTATTGATGAAAGTTAAAGAAATTATTTCTAAAAAATACACATTTTATGCTGATTAATGAGGAGAAAAAATGCATGGAAGTTTAGGCTTCGTGTCTACCCTTTGAATCCTTTTAGATACATAAATACTACAGATATAAAATCAAATCGAATCGGGTTGTGGTCCCGTAGCTAGTGTTGCGGACTCGCGGATCAGAGGACCGAGACTCGAACCCCACTATACCCTAACTTGATTTCCACTTTGTAATATTGAGTTATTTACAACTCGTTAAAAATGGCCACCAAAATTGAAATACTTGTGTAAATTATAAGAACGCAAATATTTCTTCTTATAAAAAAGAATAAAATAAAATGAAAATTCGTTTGTGAAGCACTAACTTTGTGGTTATTCATTATAAAATTACATTTAAAAAAAAATGTATTTATTTTATTATTTTTACATGCAATATAAACATAGCCATATTTTCCTTACTTTATTATTTTATTACATTTTTAACGTTTACTGAAAATTACATACTTACAAATTGAAAAGGAGCGTAACAACTTGGAATGCGATTTCGATTTGCAAAAACAATAAAATGGCCGAGATATTTATTTTTATTATTTAGAGAGTTTATTTTTCATTGATTTATAACAAATAATTATGTTTTCTTAAAAAGCTTTCTAGAGGCTTTTTTCCTTCGATTTTTTCTAAGAATTTTTTCCAACGCTTCAAAACTTGGGGAAAATATGACACAACATTATTATTTAAGAAATTTGTAGAACGAAATGCACAGCCACGTTCTCGCTATTCATGGATTTAACGTTTCATTTCTACTGTTACTTTTATTCTCTTATAGCTATATTCTTGAGGTTCAGGGACATTTTTGCAAAAATTATTAAACCTTGCCCAAAAAAATACAGACAATGTCTGAACACAAGTTTGAAAAAATGTGACACATGCGACACTATCGTGCTAGCGGAATGAGTGCTAACCAGAAACTGACGCACTGGTGCAGAAGTCCCGACTCACAGGTGAGTGACGCGAAGATGGAACTTCTCTTTTCTGTGTCACTCGTTATGCTCGTTCGTTATGGGAGCATTTTTTTCACAATTTGCTTTGCTCGCTATGCGAATTACTTGTTATGAGAGGTTCTACTGTATATGGGGTGCTATGTTCTTAACAGAGAACGGACAAAATAATGATGCGATCATATCGAAATTGGCGAAATGAAAAATGGATTACATACCCAAATTATATGATACGACATAACTTTTTTCGGTTCAATTGACCCATATTAAACTAAGAGGGTTATCAACCTTTGTCCCTACTACTTGATTCTTGATGTCCTTTCCACAACTGAGTCTCACAGCCAGACGTTGCGATGCGTCACGCATAATTTATTGTAATTACCTACATGGATCTTGTCATTAACTGCACAAAAGGCTTACCTACTGAACAGTTAGTCCCGTAACTAACTATGCAGTTACGAGTGTGGTGAATAATAAAACTCAAATGTTCTCATAGGCTGAATGCTCTGAAATATTCCATTGTGAAATGTTTGACATAACTACATCGAATTAATGACGTTTCAACATCCACATTTCCCTTACTCTTCTATCTGCTGACTTTTGTACCTAGACTTCCATATTCCCTTCTCAAAAGTGTTTTCCCTCTCTGTTGCAACAAATTTACATCTAATAACTCCTGCGGGAGGAAAAACCAGTCTAAAAACAATCGGACATACTCAAAATATTGTTAATGGCGTTTCGATAAGACTATTAATTTGGCTATTTTATTTACTAGCATCCCCTTTAAAAAGTAAGATAAACGAAGGATTTATAGAAAGTCTAATTATGTAATTAAATTAAATATATTAGAACAGAGATAACATTTTGCAGAAGAGAATTTTAAAGTCTAGGCATTCTCAGGGATTATGACCTGGTTTAACTTTACACATTGTGTAACTTTTACATCCACATTAATAAGGAAGTTGAGTTTTTTTTATAATAATTATTATTTGCTGATAGACTATTAAACTAAGACAATTTTATTTTTACGTTTTGTATTTTTGAAATTACATCGCATGTGACGTCCCTAGTTCTCTTCCTCTTCTTCGTCAGTTGACTTACCCTAAACGGGAAATTTATCATAACTCGTTTACCATTGGTTTATTCGAAAAAAAACAGTGACGTCATGAAAAGTAGTTCGTTTTTTATGAAAATCATTTTATTATTTTTTCGTAATTGTTTTAAGAAACTTCAACTTATAATTTAAAGCCCCAATTTTTACCGCGCACAAGAACACATTTTTTACATACAATTCCCCGTAGGCATGATCTTCCTCATTCTTCCATTTGTAGAATTTAGTTTTTACGACTTTGTCAACCCGCTCATATTGCTATGCAAACTATAATAAATTAATACATTAAAACTTTATTTAATAACGCAAAAGGATCTACATTTACTAAAAATTACTAACAGTTCACAAAATCAGGTAAATACTTTTCAAAGTATCTAATTTTTTTGATCTTCTAGAATAAGGTTAATTATGGCGCGGCGTGGATATCGAAAGTAAAAGTGTATCATGATAATAGATTAATAGAATATAGATGAGGAATGAATCACTGTGGAATCCAAGAGAAATTAATGTATGTAATACCAGAAGGTTCTGTTGAAAATCATGTTGCAATGTCACGTTCCGAGATGTCGCATGCACAAAAATCAAAATAAATTGCATAAAAAAAAAATTGTTTTTTTTTATTAAATCATACAATTTTTTTTTGTACTCCCGGGAGTTATAACAAACTTATTTTGGGACAGAAAAATATTTGCATTTGGTATGTTAACAATAATAATATAGCAACAAATAGTAACAAAGTAACAAGTAATATTATGTACATAAAAACTGAAATAAGATAGCAAGCAAATATATGATACAAATCATACATCCGCTTGCCATCCTTTAAACAATCCATAATAAAAATAAAAAATAAAATGTTTATATTTACATATTGCAAGAAAGAAATATTTAAGGTAAAAAAGAACTGATAAACTTATTATTATAACTCTTTACACGTCCCGTTTCGGATTAATGACAATTATAGTGATTCATTGAACGTAATATATATTTTTTTTGGTTTTTATTCAATACAACCATATTGCCCTTTGTATTTTTGGAAACACTAAAGCAGACGTGATCGTAGGTTTTCACGATCACTGTTATCAATATGTATCTTTTTTGGGTAATCACATGTAAGTTGGTTTTTTTCCAACTTAAATGTGAACAAACAGGGCAGGGCGCCCAGCAATGAAAATAATTGATTAATAGACACAGGACATATAGCGATCCAAAGATATTGCATAAACCTATAAATTGCGGTACGTGAATATTAAAAAAGACAATCGAAATACACAGACTCCCAAATATCATAAATAACGCGACGGGCTAAATTAAACTCAACTTGATTTCCGGCACTACGTACTACAAAAATGACACGGGATGTGACTACCGCCGACTGCGACATTGTACAAATTACTAGTAGATAAACACAAGTTTTTTCTACAAAAAATGCACAGTTGCAATGGTAGCCGAAACGTTGGAATGAGTCCAAAAAAGATGCGTCCTGACTAAAGCGGACCTCTCGCAATATAATGTTTTGATTAACTACTAACCTACTTGATCGTATAAGGGTAAATAAAAACGATCCTATTTTTCTATATAACAATATCCGAAATTGAATAATATAATTGACCGGCGCCGTGGCGCAGTTGGTTAAATGGCTAACCATGAAACTGAAACCGCTGGTTGCAAGAAAAAAAAAACAGAAAAGGTTTTTTTTCAGTAAATTGGTACGGGGTTCTGGTGTATTTTTCATAACTTCCTTTCATATCCTCTCTTTCCCACCAGCTGACAAGCTTAAAGGGTTCTTCATTTTGAAAAATAAAATAAAAAAACGCCGGTAAAAGAAAATCGTTAAAAAAATGCTTCGTTAATTTTGAGATGTTTAATTAAATCATTATCATTGGATTCACGAATGGTTAAACGAAGCTTCATCAAATCTCTGTACAATTAACGGAATACAGCCCTGATAATTTAACTGCTGTATATTTAAATACATATAAATATCCTTTCGACCCTGGTATGGTCAGTATTACCTATAATTGAACAAACAATGCCTTCTTCTTCCGGGCCACATATTTTCGATTTGTTCTTGTCCTTCCGTTTTAAAATATTCACACATCCGCCATAGTCAATTATGGTGATTCCATTTTGTTTTCTCCGAAGTTATACAAAATGGTATGTGCAGACTAATTGAATACAATCTTCAAATAATCATATCAAGGTTTTATTCATTAAATTGATATTAATAATTATTTCCCTATCCGGATACAGTGGTGCATTGGGCACTGCATTGATATTCCAATTTCAGTGTATATGGGTAAATTTTACTACATGGAAGGTAAGTTTATCAGTCTTATGCTCCAGGTGCCAGTCCGGGAACGATGTAATATTGCAGTGTAAAACTTCCTCCAAAATCAATATTTTAAATCTACCCTCCCAAGAATTTAACCAAGGTCTTCAAGCATGATAGGCAAACGACTCAAGCATTTTACTAAAAGGTTTACTTTTCTTCACTTGATTTCTTTTTTCATGATTTTTATTTGAGTGTAGCCATCTAGTCTGATATACTAGCCTTTGGTTCGATTCCATTTCACACACAGAACTGTATTTTTCATCCACCCGGATACAGAAGTTTAAATTAGAAATGTGGTTCCTTATGTAAATCATTAACAATAAGTTGAAGTCAGTCCATTTATGGCAGAACGTTTTGAATTGAAATTTATATTGTGCCTACTAACACAAACAATTTTTTTATGTTAACTTGCTTCGCCGACAGACACTAACACATTAACATAGGGTTATTCAACATTCAAACGCGTTACACGTATTTTTAGTTATAATTAAAGCTAAAAAAATACTAGGTTGTTTTTCAGACTTGTCTTAAATAACAATGACAATTTGATAAGTGGAATCCTGCAAGGGTCACACTTTGGACTTTCAATAATTTAAAATAACATTTTACTATAATGTAATACTTAACGTGGCAAGAACAGATAACTGAGGTTGGGAAGAAGTTTGACTGTACCATCTATTCACTGAAAAGACTTCTGAGTTTTCTTCGAACCACAACCAAAAAAAATCTGTCCCAAACTATTCAATTGTCATCTCTGTGCTATGCTAATATTTGCTATCTTGACGCCAATACAAAACTCATAGATCAATTAGAGTGTTTGCCGAATCAAAGTACCCACTTTATTTTTAATCTCAAAAAGTCTGACCTTGTATACACTCCTGACACTCTTTCGTTTCAATCTTAAGTGGCTTCGTTGTTATCAGCGCATAAACTTTCATCTCCTTCACATCTTCATAATATTATTTACTTTCGTTGCGTTCCAAAATATATAGTTTAGACTTTTATTTATCTTTGCGATCGCGGTCTTTCGCTTCGCTCTTCTCAGGAAAAAACACTTTCCATTCCTTGATATGGCACATCATTTTTTGATACGAGCTACTTCTTTACCTAAAAAATGCACCTTCTCTGCAACATTACAACATATCCTTAACACCCTAACCTCCCTTTGTTTTATTGTTTTTAATAATATATTTGTGTTCCTTTTCTTTCCTTGGTTCCTCTTTCTATCTCCTTCCACACTCATTACCTGATTCCACATTTCTCATCCTTTAATACGTGTAAAATAATGTACTTTTATTGAATGTAATACAAGCCAGCCTTATTTCTCCATAAAAAACAGGTGTTATTTTCAATTAATTAGGTTTTTTCATGTATGTATCTTTTGATATACCTATATATTGGTTTTTTGTACAAAGCTTTGACCAACTATTCTTTTGAACAGTCTATTTTTTAGTAGGCTGGAAGATTTTTTTTTAGCAATAAGTCTGCCAAAGTACTTATTTTATGTACTTGAAGATCTTGAAGCTCTTTCTTGTACCCTTTTAAATATAATTACAAGTTTTAAACAATTATTTTTTTCTACTTACGCACCCACACGCACGCACCCTCTCCCTCATTCATTCCCACACGCACATGTACCCTCTCTCTCATTCATTCACGCATACACACATTCACATACACATAAATACAAACGTCGCACACATACAATTACGTTAACTATTTTCTTAAATATTATGTGTCATTAGATTTACAGTTGATTTTTTTCATTGGCTCTAGTATTGTTAATATATTTCTATTTATTTTGTTTTTTGTTTATGTAACAGCTGTAAAAATCCCAAATGAAATAAAATAAATAAATAAAGATAATTTGAGTATTATATTAATAGGTTGTGAGTTGTGATTCCCGTACGGTAGACTCTGGATCTAGAAGTCAATGATTTTCCTTATCACAACTTAACTCACATTTTCAATACTCATTATAATGGCTTTAAAACAGACAAATTTATGTTTAGTTTATTCAGGTAACTCAGATTTAAAAAATAAGTATGAAATATTACTGCTAAAAACATTTTTTATATCAATTTAATACCTATACGAGTATTTACATTAACGTTTCCCATTACGTACAGAAAAATCAATTCTTGTGTACATCATGGGGAGTGACGTCTTACAGTAATTTGATTATTTTATTTTTAATTATTAGAATTTTTAGTATAACATATTAATTAGAAAAAAAAACAAAAACGGTGTTTCCAATCAGTGGTACACAAAAAAGAATTATAAAAATAAATTTTCGCTTGTTTCTTAAATATATTGTATTCCTGACTGCACTTTTTATTTTTTTGTTAATAAGAACGTAAAACTCTGTTTACAAAGAAGGAACCTACATTAATTTCTAGTAAATTAGTTGTATTTACTAATTTAGATAATTAAAACATCCAGTAGATAATTTACTATGCGAAACCAATCACAATTTTAGGAAATAACTGGTTTATAAATTTTAAAACAACTTTTACATTTGCCGAATTAATTAACATCCTGTTTCCTTTACAAACGCAGTTTAGAATATACATTTGCAACGTTTCACTTCTGGATTGATAACAAGTGTATCGAACTTTAATAAAAGGAGAAAATATTACCTCATTCGTGAGATAATACTATACACGTTGGACGATTAATCTCGATTCGGTAGACTCATTTAAATGAGATTCGCCCACTACATAAAATACGTACGAGTACAAACGTCACGATTATGTAATTAAATTGCGTACACGATTTTATTTCTTCCATCAGTCTAGTCTCACGTTCATTGCTCTACATATGAAAACCATGTGTAGCAAATCGTTTGAGGTGTTTATTCTTTAATCACTTCCCACCTTCAAATAGGGCGTTTTTTTAACAATTGCAAATTAATCGCACTACCCACATAATATTTTTTAGAAAAGATTGTTTTATAATTCTAATGCATAATGTTTTTTTTTATTATTTTTTTTATTTAACTTTTTGTACGTAATGTTATTTGTACATTGGCGGGCTTATTGCCAAATGGCAATTTCTTCCAACCAACCAATAAAATAAAAAAAATATTTTTATAATTCAAGTTACAGAACATATTCAATAAAAAAAAAAGATTAAAAAGCTAAAGATATATAAAAATAGAAATTAATGTATTTGTTTATATATAACCTTAAATTAAAACTATTACTCAAGGGTAAAAAGGAAAAAAAGAGGAAAGAAGAAAAAGGAAAGGAGGGGAGATTAAGGAAGAGAAAGGAGATGTTTCTTCAGACGTGATTTAAACAGAGATAATGTAGTAACATCTTTGATGGTGGATGGGAGATGATTCCACAGTCGAGCCGCATGGACACTATATGAGTTAGAGAAGAAAGAGGAATTGTGGATGGGTATTAAGAGAGTGCCTTGAGAATTAGAACGAAGAGGTAAACCGTGAACTGATAAGCGTTGAAATTTTTCACGCAGGTATATAAGAGCGTTAGGACTATGAAGTACATTGAACAGAAGCGAGAGGGAGTGATTGTCTCTCCGCTGTCTAATTTTGAGCCATTTCAGTTGCCTACGATAATCAGAAATGTGGTTTTATTTCCTAAAACCAAAAATGTACCTTATGCATGTATTCTAAGAAATGTTAAGTTGACTTACAAAAGTCTTAATATAACTTTTAAGCTATAGACAAAGGTGCGAGGTTGTATTTAAATAATTGCTGGACAAGTTAAATTTTGTTATATGTGTGTTGCTGCTTAAGTTTTTATTGTTCGAAGAAATAATATAATAACAATATTATTGGATGTTTTATCACAATAGGTTTTTTTTATTTTAATACAAAATATTTTTACTTGTTAGTTTGGGCGCAATGCGTCTAAAATTTATACCTAATAGCTATATAATATAATATACATTATTTTTGTTTTATCTTATTTATTATACACATACGCCTAGAGGGCTTTTACATGGCAGGTACAAAATTATAATTCAAGCATTTAATTTATTTATTAATTCATTTCAAATTACATTTGTATATATTATATTCACCGACACATTATGGCTTTTTCTATTACAAAAGTCAATATTATATGTAGGTCTGATCAAGTCTGCAACTCTAGTCTATACACGGTCAAAACAAAATGCCGATTATTCAACTATTGTATAATGCCAGTACTCCTATATGGGTGCGAATCTTGGATCCTTACTTAATCTCAGAAGACCAAACTTCTGAGTTTTGAGAGTAAGTGCTTGAGAGGAATATTAGGTATAAGGTGGTTCAATTTTATTACTAACATTGTTAGTTGCTAAATCCGCGAAGAACGGACACAGCAACCTTCTATAAAAAGTGGCTTGATGATTCGGCGGTGGACCTAGCTTGGACACGTGCTGCGCGTGTCTCAGGAGAACTTAAACCCAAGTTGCCTAATCTTTAAACCTGCGAGCTCACGCCGTCCTGGAAGGCCTTCGATGACGGGCTTTTGATTTTGTTCGGTGGAATAAGGGGCGCTGGATTGACGAGAAAAGGGGTGAGACTGATGGCTGGCGATAGGGTCTCCTGGAGGCTACTGGTAATGTCCACGTGCTCCACTTAGAAGCGGATGTGGAGAAAAAGTAGGTCTGATAAATACGTTTCTACAATATTTTGAGTTTGTCCAAATTTTTGGAGACAAAGACTGGATTCAACTCCCTAGGAAGCTGTTGAAAATGAAAATGGCCCTCAAAATGAAATATTTGCGTAAATTATAAGAACGCAAATATTTCTTTTAAAAAAAATATTAAAAAAACAGCCAATGACAGGTCATAATCCTTGTAGACGCCTAGACTTCTATATTACTGTCTCTAAAATTTTCTTCATCTCTGTTGTAATATGTCAAATATGTATCGAATAAATAGAGACATCTTTGTTTTTAAATATCGAATTACATTATGCTTTATAGATATAGATATTTACATAAATAAAGATAAAATATTACCTAAGAGTAGGTAATTTAATATTTTCACAGTTTTCGGCAAAAAAATTAAGTAAACAATCCGGTTACTTGAATACCTTAAATGAAAAAGACCTTAAAGTAAGACATCTATATAAGAATTCATTTTAATACCCCTTTCCATTCATTGTAGAAATGACAAAAAATACGGAGAATCGTTCAAAGAAGATATCCCACTACAAAGATTTCTAACGCATCAAGTTAGTAAGCTTCTTCTTCTTCGTTTTTTAATGGCCATTTCACCTCTCAAAAGTTAGTAAGCTTGATGCGTTGGAAATTTTCAAAGTGGGTAAAAAGTAAATGAGTAAAAAGTGATCAAAATACATACTAAATTCAAATAAAAATTCCATATGTAATGCGGTGGATAGTATTGTGATTAAAATTTATTTACGTGGCGAAAGCAACACCGCCAATAGCTAAATCTATTGTGGTAACGTGATAATTAACTGTGGTAACGCGATAATTCAAAGATAGCCTATGGTCATTGAAATATTGGGGGTAAGTAAACCGATAGATAGCCGATGATCTAACCGATTTCAGCCCCGGAGGCTACGCCAAATTATTTTAATATCCGACACCTCATAAAAAATAGTTATGTTCATAATTTTTAAATAAAGATGTAGCAATATTTGTGCCAGTATTTAAATATTGGGTGAACATATATGTAAATACATTTTTGGGGCCGCAAAAAAGAAATCAGTGTTATATAATCAGAGGCCATTAGAGTGACGAGTTAGTAGTGGATTTATACGGTTATGAGAGCTATTGAGTCACCAAAGTGGCATCTGACCTTTACGTTACTAGGATTGTCAACAAAATGTTGCTAATTCACATAATTTCTGCATTTCTCAATGTCAAAATTTGGGCTTGGTCAAGTGTGTGATGTAACATACAAAACATTTGTCAATTTTCACAGAAGATCGTTCTGAGTCCTCGTAAATTCTACTTATTTGTAATTTCGCAGTGTTTACTTTTTCGTTATCTAATAAATCATAGAATATTTCATTTGATTTTTAAGAATTCGTCTGAATTACAGAGAATTAAACATAAATTAAATTCATATTCTCCAAAAAATTATGATATTTGTGGCTTACCAGAATTTTATTAAAATTAGTTGTCTATCATGTTTACTTTAAGTATTGTTGTCTTGTATTATGATATTGTCAAGTATCATGATATGAAAATGCGTATTTGATTGGAAATATCAAATTATACATTAATCTTAGTAAACGAGAAAGAAGGCACTTTGTTAATAAAATAATGTACCTACTACAGTAAATATAAATAATAAATAAATAAATCATGGTTTATTAACAAAAATTACTATTTCTTTATCTACTGCATACATACTTAGGTAATAGATTTTTCTGGATTATGTATAGTCTTCCTAACTAGTACAACCTGTTTTAAGGCAGACATTTTTATGCAAAAACAAACATTAACATGATTATTTACTAGTTCATTTATTATTAAGTTTTACAATAAATATATAATTTATTATTTTGGAATGTTTTTTAGTAAGTTTTCCAATTTTTTTCTACCTAAATCTAGTAACCAATTTGTTACAAATTTATTTAATTGAATTCGGGACATGGTTTTGTAATGTTTGGGTAACAAATTGAATATTTTGGGCCTAGAAACATGAAATTTGAAAATACAACAGGTTTGTTAAAAAATAAGCAAGCTGTATTATTTTTCTATCAAAAATTTAAGGTTTTGTTTGTGTAACCTTTATATAATTAATTGTCAAAAATGCGCATTCGTTAAAAAGTCAATCAATATTACTTAGTTTAATAACAATACATCTTCCAGACGGTACCACCAGTTTCATGTACCAATAAGTAAAACATCGTGTATAAATGACTTTTTTCGTAGGACTTATTCAGTGTACAATATTAAATTTAAAGAAATAAACTACACAAATATCACTTTGTCAGATTTAAAATTGACAATTTAAATGCATTTTGTAACTTGATATACACTACAATAATAAATATTTACATCTCCCTTCTCCTCCTTTTTTCTCTTTTCTTTTCATGCATCCATGTCCTAATCTCACCTCATTTACTACAACTACTACATCAATATAACTCTGGCAGATTTAAAATTGACACTTTAAATACATTATATAACTTAATAGACACTACGATAATAAATATGTAAATCTCTTTTCCCCTTCTTGTCTTCTTTCTATGCATCGCTGTCCTAATTCCACCCCATCTACAGCAATTGTTCCTTTTTATTTATTTTTGAATAAATGTATTTTTTTCATTATTTAAGGGAAAAAAGTGGTATAATTTTTAAATGTATCATATTTTCAATACTAACTATGTAAATTTTTTTGAAATCTGTTATTGGTTTATGTAATATATCTGTTGTTTACTATAAATATGTATGTAGAGCTGTTGGTTTATCAAATTAAAAGAATTAAATAAAAGGCGTATTAAAAGGTTAGTTCGAGTGAAACACATTAATGAAGAATCACCTAAATTTACAACCTTGATTCTTTAAAAATGTTGACAAAATATAAATAAATAAGCACTTAAAAAATATGGAAAACATACCTACATTTTAAATATAAGACTTAATAAACTCTTATTATTAATTCAATTAAAAATAATATTTAGGATGCTATTTTTTTAACTACACGTGTGAACTTTTCGTGTCAAAAACAACAACAAGAAGAAAAAAGCAAGCGCTAAAAATAGCAGCAAACACATAATTACGTTTTGAAAAGAACAGTGCCGTATATTCACATCCGCATGAACGTGGAAAAATAATATTTTTCGTACATAATCTTCCTGTATTACCGACACAGTGTTATTATGTACGTACAAGCATGGGAGCGGCTTGACTTCATCGTAATATTAAATATCGACATTTTATGATCGAGCTACCAATGAATCTTGTTTGATCTAGATAAAGATAATTTATAAAAGAAAATTACGTAATTGAAAACGCAGTAGGAAAAGGAAATACAACATTTTTATGATTTCATGCCGTAATCAAATAAATTGCTTTCGCTACAGATTTATAACTCGTTTAAAAAATAATCTTCTAAAGTCATCTGTAAAAACTAGATAATAAAGTTATCTGTGACTAATCAAAATAATAAAAAGTAAAACTAAACCAAGAAGTTTCATTGATAAGTTTATTTATAATTTTATCATAATCATTCATAGATAGTTATAACATCCGAACATCATTGTAGGTGCTTACGTATATAATTGTCGTTTTGCATAGAATTTTTTTTTTTTTGTATGAAAATTATCAATTCTGAATACCATCGAAATATTGATCTCAATATTAAATTAATATTATTTACGTGTTTTGTACTTGATATTTTTGTGTGACCTAATTATGAGAACTTTTTTATTTGAACAAAGTACGATCGAAGTGTTGGTAATATACTCTTTCTTTATAGATAGATGTAAGCAATATAGCTAGTATAAAAATTAAAAAAATATTTTTAGGCGTTACCTTGTTGGCAAAGTAATTCATTAAGGTAAATCTCACCGCTTCAATAAGGGTTTTAGCTCTGTAACTTCACAAAAACTAACAGGTGGAAGAATTTAAAAAAAAGGAATAAAAGGAAAAACTATAAAATGGTTTGAAGAGTACCTTGGCGATAGATACCAAATAACGAAGGTGAATGATGAAATTTCAGAGCCCCTCAAAATTTCATTGGGAGTACCACAAGGATCGGTTCTCGGACCGGTTTTGTTTATTATATACATAAATGATATTGTCGAAACATTAAAATATTCAAAAATAAGACTCTTTGCAGACGATGCCTTAATATATATATCGGGAGAAAATTATAAAACAATTATGGACAGACTAAATCATGATCTTAATAGTGTATCACTGTGGTTAAAAATTAATAAATTAAAATTAAATGTTAACAAAACTAAATATATGAATATAGGACACAAAAGAATAGAAATTACACCATCAATTGTAATAGAAAATGAAAAACTTAATGAAGTCACTGAAATTAAATATTTAGGTGTAACCAAAACGCTAAGATGGTAATAAATAAGATTGCAAAAAAAATATCAATTTTGGGAAGGATCAGAAGATTTATTGATAAGGACTCCTGCAAAACTATTTACAAAGCAATTATTGAACCACACGTTAACTACTGTAGTAGCATTTTATTTTTATCAAACAAAGAAAACATAGATAAACTAACTGTATTACAAAATAAAGCCTTTAGAATCATTTTGAAAAAAAACAGATATACGAGGGTAAAGTCGATGGTAAATGAAATGAAATTATTAACATATAAACAAAGAATATTTTACAATACAGTGATATTTGTTCATAAAATTATAAACTCTAATAAAAAAACAGAATTTTGGAAAAAAATTGATCGGGACCAGCATGAACACGATCACAATACTAGAGAAAAGAACAAAATTAGACTTCCATTTAGGAAAAAGGCAAAGTCACAAAATTCAATTTTATTTAAAGCAATTAAAAAGTATTACGAAATGGAAAAAAATATTTATGAAGAAAAAAACATATCAAAATTTAAAATAATGGTCAAGACATATGTGATAAACAATTTGTAAATTAAATATATTTGCAATGTTATTATTAGAACACACATAACAAAATGTATGATATGTGTGCCCTACTTTAAGATTTAAATAAATAAGATTTAAATAAATAAATAGAAGAAATATGGATATGCAAGCACAGACAGAATGGTGAAAGTTACGTTGATAAAGCGGCCACTTAAATCAAAAAATGAAAAATCATAAGTTGTGTAATTGCCCTGACTTACATAATCCCTTCTATATATTTTTTTCCATCTGTTTTCGAATATGTTAATAATGAAATTTCTTTTTTTCTAAAATAAATATATTTTTAACACTATTTATTTCATAGTGGTTTAAATATTTAAAAAAAATAATAGCCGTGTTAAAAAACTAAATATGTTTTCTATTAATTTTCAAATTTATTTACACAATAATATTAAAATTGAAATCCTACTAGATTTTAAGCATACAATTCGTCAGCAGGTTCTAATTTTATCTCTCAATGTTTTATACTTAACCTACACTAATAGTAATTTTGTTTGAAAATCATTACGTATCATATCATATTTCGTTAAAAATGAAGAATGTCAATAATATAAAAAAAAGTTTTCTAAAAAAACTTTTTTCCGGCAAAACTTCAACCTTTGTTGTTTTTAGGAAATTCAGCAGAGACAATTTTTTTTTCCATAGTGTCTCAAATAATATAACAGTAATTATTGATACAGATCGTAACAAGTTTTTCTCTTTTTTTAAAAACACGTTGATTGCTTAACTAGGGTTGTATACCCCGTTCTAAAAGAGTAAAAAATATCGTAAATTATCTGTCAAAATAACTTAATTTTAATTACTAACATTTTAAATACCAAAAACATTTTCCCTCTGTGGTGTGAATAAAATGGGGGCAGTGCTATATAAACTTTGTGGTATGACATTTTACTCTTATTTATACCTCATGAATTTTTTATATTTTATATTCTGAAATAAGTTTTTGTTAACTACTACCTCATTAACGGTTTTTTTTTTAAAATTAAATTTTGTTAGGTGTGTGTACAATTAACCTTCGTTTTTCTGGACTCTGGACACATCAACACGGCGCGGCTCCGCACAGTGTTACGGCGCAGTGCCGCGTACTGGTTGTTTTAAAGCTGACGCGTTTGCAAGACTCACACAAACGCATCTATAATCTACAGGATGTTGATTTTAAAAAAGGTGATAAATATCAAATATCAAAAAAAGGTGATATTTAATTCAACCAAATGTAATATCTTAATTGTTTATCAATAAGTGTTTACATATTTTCTCCAAAATAATTTATCCTCTACATTTTAATTACACTGTATTAATTATTTTTATAATGTATAAAAAACATTGAATAAAAATCATGCTTTTTTCAAAATAAATAAATATTTGACAGTTTCTTGTGTGATTGTTTTTTTCGCTCTAATCCAAAAGAGATTGTTTAAAATATTTGAAATGATATCAAGATTTCTAAAATCAGTATTCTTCACATTAAATTTTTTTTTGTATAAATTTTGTGAAAGCGCCAGCACAAGATAATCGATCTATTCATGATTTGATTAAATGAAAATACATATTTATCAACAAGTGTTTTTATCCATAGCTTTATGCATAACGCTTAACGTGATGTGTCTAAACCCTTAATGCCGCAACTATAGAAATAAAAAAATAAAAAAAGTTTGTCGACCATACAAAAAATCTCTGATGGCAATATCATACTAATGAATTAAGCCGCAAAATATTTTTTAGTCTACACTCACTCAGAAGGTTGCAAAAATTCTTACCCATTGATACTAAATGCACCCTTGTACAAGCATAACTACTACCCATTCTAGATTACGCTGATGTTTCCATGACTGATTTAAGCTGTGAGCTACTCGATAAACTTAAACGACTTCAGAATACATGCATGAGGTACATTTTTGGTCTTAGGAAATATGACCATATTTCTGATTATCGTAGGCAACTGAAATGTCTCAAAACTAGACAGCGGAGAGACTATCACTCCCTCTCACTTCTGTTCAATGTACTTCATAGTCCTAACGCTCCTATATACCTGCGTGAAAAATTTCAACGCTTAGCATTTCATGGTTTACCTCTTCGTTCTTATTCTCAAGGCACTCTCTTAATACCCATCCACAATTCCTCTTTCTTCTCTAACTCATATAGTGTCTATGCGGCTCGACTGTGGAATCATCTCCCATCCACCATCAAAGATGTTACTTCATTATCTCTGTTTAAATCACGTCTGAAGAAACATCTTCTTTCTCTTCCTTAATCTCTCCTCCTTTCCCATTGAGTAATAGTTTTGATTTAAGGTAATTTATAAACAAATACGTGTATTTCAATTTTTATATATCTTTAGCTTTTTAATATTTTTTTCTGTTTAATATGTTCTGTACCTTGAATTATAAAAATAAAACTTTTATTTTATTGGTTGGTTGGAAGAAATTTCCATTTGGCAATAAGCCCGCTAATGTACAAATAACATTATGTACAAAAAGTTATATAAAAAATTTAAATTCTTGTTTTTATTCGTGGGTTTGCGGACGTTACCTTGTCGCGGCTGCACCACTGGCACTGCATACCAAGAGAAATGTATGTCAACGAGCCATGCAAACATGTCATTTACTATTTAAAAATACATACTTAACTTCTCGTGTTCATGTTAAATTATGTGAATGGCGGCATTCAACTAGAAGTTTAGCAACTGGATTTAAATTAGACCATTCAAATATCAAAGACGTAATTCGCTTTGAAATTAATTTTTGTTCTCCATTCATGGGCCAGTTTTTGAAATTTTTGCTGTCGTAATAATCGCAATTGAAATCTTCTTCACGAAAAACGGCTCAAACATATTTCTGTTCAAACTAACCTCGATGTCTCTCAATGGTAAGTTTTCTGTGGTTTCTTCTTCAAAAATCACTGCGAAGAAGTTCATTAGATCGGTTTATCCTGCTAGATCTTCACACAATGAGGAACTTCAGCCCTACGGTAAATCGGATACAAAAAATGTTTTCTTGAGAGGGGTAAAAATTAGAGCATTAAATTGTACAGCAAAGTTTCTTAAAAATGTACGAAAAAAAAATGCTTTAATAAAAACGCACTATTTTAAATGACGTCACTGGTTTATATGAATCAACCTATGATATGAGAACTATGGAAGATTTCCGGTCTGCTTGCCGTTTCTGGATGAATGGGAAGAACTGAATGAGAATAAGCGGAAATGAACCTCTGACGTCACAGGCGGAGTTTTTTCAGAAATACAAAACTTGAAAAAATCGTAGCGCTAATAATACGATACACAAAAATTGAAAAAAAAATATAATAGCAGTTTGAAGGAACAATAGAATGTGATCCGTTGGAAGATCATCCCGATCTAAGATTAGTTCATTACAGTTATTTAGAATTATATAGGTCACACTGTTTCGCTTCATACAAGCCAGACGCTCTAAATTCACTTAAATAATTTTGAACGACTTAAATTAATATTATGTTGACAACCACGTGCTTAATTGGTCAGATTAATACATGCGTTTACTAATAATCGTATCCCAAAGTCCATGTATTTATTTTTGATAACTTAGTTATATTAATCCGCTCATTGTCGCGCTTCGATCAAGGTTGTATTTTGAATTTAAAGTGTTCATTTTTGATAAATAAAAATTAAGATTACTTTAAAGGTAAGTAGGTTATATAGTTTTTTGTAATATGTACGTGAAAATATGGTATCCTGAAAAAAATGCTCAAATTTGGTCATTTAATGATCCATATTTGTTTATTTTTTAACTTCTCGAGGGTTCTTTTCGAAAACTTCACAAATTGGCAACTTACATTTAATTCAATGTATTTGTACACATACTTTAACGTAATATTTTTTTTAATGATTCATTCGTTTGAGTGAATTATTACATATTTGCGATATATTTTTTAACTAATTTTTCATCATAGCAGGATGAAAAACATCGCACAAGTGGGTTTCGAGACCTTTTTAAATTCTTAGCGACTAGCTTGTATGGAACGAAACACTGTGCGTCGCGCGTAGCTCCAGGACATGTGTAATCTAGATCTTATTAATTTGTACAATCGATTTTTTAGAAAATAAAATAATGAAAATGGGAGCTAAAGATCATACCGTCTATGTGCTCTGTAGCTGCAAGACGTGTTGTCATCTAGCTTCTTACTAGTATTAAATTAAACTTAATTGTATAGTGCCCATCTCCAAATCTTTATAAGCGATTTAACCCTCAAAAGGTTATTTGAATTAACATTAGTAGTGACGCTTCTTGTCATGTTATGGCCAATGCTTGTTTTATGTAAGCAGAGATCGATTTTTGGTGAGATCAAAATAAATTATCATGATTTTTTTTTTCTTTTTTGTTTTTAATAAGAAATAAAAATAAAATATAACAACTAAATACAATTGTTTACATTTATCAAATACATATATTTACATTAACGTTTTCCATTACGTAAAAGAAACAAACAATTCTTGTATATATAATGGGGAGTGACGTCTTACAATAGTATATTTTATTTTAATAAATAATATTTTTAGGATAATATAAATAAATTACAAAAAATATATAAACGATATTTCTCAAGGCTGCGTGTTCTGTACTGTAATTGAGACTCAGCCTGTTGTGGAGCAAAATTTTATAATCGGTAACAATAAATCTCAATAAAACTGGAGATTTTCGGAGAAGATATTAATAGGTTCCCAGATTGTGTTCATAATAACTCTTGAAATTGAATACTTATTTTTATTAAATGATATAAATTTTAAAAAATCACTATCCGATCCTTAGGAAATCATGAAGTAGAAGATTCCGTGGAATGTCTCAGGGTTGAATGTGCGATCTTGAACTATCGCTAACGGAGCAGTCATCTCAAGTATAAAAACCATTAGGAATCGTGTAATAAAATTAGTGCAATGCATCACTAAACAAATTGTTTAGTTCTTCAAATGCCATGGCGAGAGACTACAATGCTTAATCCAAATCTAAGTATCTCGTATTTAAATCGCAATTTTTATTGTAAAAGGGTGCACGATTACTTATAATTATTTTTGATAGCTTATAAATAGTTATTTTCGTAGTATTCTTCAAAGGCGCTTTAAAAAGTGATCTGAAGTGAAAAATATTTAACTAAAATTTGTTTGAGTAAAACACTTTATTTTTTAGAATCATTAACTTCAAAATAACTCAGATTTTAGAGCAAGTTTTTGTAGCTGCTGAACGAGTTGTTTTTGTAGAAAAGGGAGTTTCCTGTATGGGGAATAATTTTAAAAAATATATAGCTACTTTTACAGGACAAAAACATTTCTTCCAGAGAACAAACTATATTAATTTATCCCATGTTGGACAACAAAAGAATATGTGATCCGGTGAATATTAATTATGAATTTTGTGCATGGTTGCATTTAATTACTGGAATCTGTAGGTGCATGGTGCATAGAAACATTAACTTACTATACCTACTCGTATATACCTGCCTAAGCGCACTTTTGTCGTGTACTAATCAAGAAGTAAGTTACCTGTATTTGCATAGTTTTGTAACTTATTTTACTTCAAAATGCCGATACATAGGTGGAATGCGGATTATTACAGAATAAGAAATACAGAAAATAAATTGAATGAAAATTAAAATAAACAAATCACAACAGAGATTGAGAACATTTTAGAGAAGGGGATATGGAAGTCTAGGCATTTACAAAGCTTTTGACCTGTTGTTGGCTGGTTTATGTTGCCACTTTACACACTGTGAAACATTTGTCATTTTACCTATGTTTGAACATCCATATTTCTTCAACTCTTCCATCTGTTGATTTTAGTGAAGTAAAACAGTAACCCTTCTCTAAAATGTTTTCTATCTCTGTTGTAATTTATTAATCTTAATGACTCCCTAGAGGGTGAAATCCAGTTTTTTGTCTACAAACATTTGGACAAACTTAAAATATTGTTAAATGAAAATTTATTAGAATTATTTTTTTTTTCTTGCAATAGGTCGAAAATGCATGTATAAAGGCTGCCTCAAGCTAGGGTTTCCTAAGAGAGTGGTGGTGTTATCTAACGACCGTCATGTGGCGGCGAATGACTTCAGTAAAACGTCGTCTGTGCAAACCAATAAGGCTAGTTTCCTGGAGGGCGTTGAGTGTAAACAGAACGTCAAACAGCAGTGTTGCCATTTGCAAGTTACCCGTCATAGTGGTGCAAACAGTTTTCGAACGATTTTTCTCGTGTAGCAGTGAACATTTTTGTCTGTCAAAGCTGCCAAAATGGGCGCAAACGTGACGTGGACTAGTGAATTGAGAAAATTTTGATTGATTTTGTGAAAATTCATGAAGCTTTGTACAATATGAAGAGCAAATACTATAAAAAACCCAGTCAATACAAAGTTTGTGGAGAAATATCGTGACAACATCTGATATATCAAATATGTACCTACTATAATGTAAATGACGAACAGATTATGTGAATAATAAAATATGTTTATTTGCTACAAGAAAAGAGGTTATTATTCTTTGTAAAAATGTTTTTCTATTTCTAAAAATCATCTTACAATGATTTTATTTCTACATAATTGATTCCTACATTATGACCACTGATAAATATGACAGATTGCGAGCGCTTACTCCAGCGCAAATTTTTGACGGGTAGTCACGAGTGCTGCATTTGATCTAATTGGCCATAGTTTTCTTATTGAAAGATCAGAAGTAATTTTTGGAATTTCTGGCTCACTGGTGCATGTATCCAATCTTATCTTTCGGAACGAACACAATCAGTTCAAGTTACAGTTAAAAAGTCTTCATTTACCCTTCTTAAATCTGGAGTCCCATAAGGTTCCGTGCTTGGTCCAATGCTCTTCACACTGTTCATCAAAATTATTAACTCATTCGAGTTACTTTCTCACTGTTTTGCGAACGATTAACAAATCTATTCTTACTGCTCTCCTCAAGATATAAACAATTCGAAAAATCACGTGACTCAATACATTCAAACCGTCAATTATTGGATGTCAACAAACAAACTCAAACTCAATCCTTCTGAAACTGAGCTTCTATTGATAGCGACAAACAAGCGACAAAACCTTTTTGACCGATCTCTAATTTCAATCACGGGTTGTGATCTTACCCCTAGTATAAATGTTAAACTACTGGGTGTTCATTTAGGACATGCTACGTTGATTTCTTTCATCTCCGACAAATCAAATCCGTACGGAGAAATATTATTATCGACGCAACTAATGCCCTTGTGAATGATTATGTTGTTTCGCGTCCAGATTACTGTAATGGAATATACGCAAATCTTTCAAAATACCAATTTAATAAACTTCAATCTGTTTTTAATGCAGCAGCAAGGCTAATTACGGCAGTAAAAAAATATTCTTACATCTCACAACATCTTCGAGATTTGCACTGGTTAAAAAATCTAGTGATAATAAAATACAAGCTTTTCTAGAGAGTATTCAAATCTCTTAATGAAGTGGCTCCAAGATACCTATCGGACCTCTGTATTTGGGAAAATACATATCAAAGAAAATGTACTCTTAGACCAGCATTTGATTTGAAATTTTGCCAAAATCCGGCGCTCACTAAAGACTTTATTCGAAGATCGTGCTTTTTCCATTGCCGGCCCCTCTGCCTGAAACCAATTGCCTTCAAACATTTGAATCATCGACAGCCTCAGTCAGTTCAGATCCCAACTTTAATCTCACTTCTTTAGTTTATCGTACCCTCAATTTTAAATCAGAAAATACAATATGTCACTCCAACTTTGTTAGAATATAAGTTTACGTATACAATTGTAAGGCGCCCTTGAGGCGCTATAAAAATCAGCAAAATTCATTATTATTATTATTATTATTACTGTTGCGACTGCCAAATAACGACACCGATCTCTTTAAGTTTACAAATCTGGCCACCGTTAAGACAGACATCATTTTACGCCCACCACATCACGGCATATTACGGCCGCTAGATATATAATATCACCACAATCCTAGGAAATCATAGCTTCAATCCCAAATAAATAAATAAAACCCAAGAGCTAAATGTGCTAGAAATGAAGAAGAATGCAATCCAAAACACAATTTTTAACATGTTTGTAGACCTGACATTGGCTTGGGTTATAGATTGTTGTATGCCCACTACGTCTGGTCTAACTGTGATATATTTTTACGTTTTTTGGTAATAAATACTTTTCTTGCAAATTTATACCGAACGAACCAAATAAATTGTAAACAGCATTATAAACCGACAAATCTTACTTTCCCTTTCACCGAATAACACACTAAACTTATTCTTAGTGATGGAGAAATTATTTTTATTTAAATTAAAATTTATCTTTCACGAAAACGTTCTACACTTTTTATATATATTAGATGTTAACATAAGTAAGGTCCGTTTTATTCCAATTTCAAAACGTGCACCAAAAGTAAAACAAAATGGTTAAGCTTATACGTCATTCTAAAGAAAAAATTATGTTCTACAAGATATCGTGTTTGCTTTTTCATTACACATATTATTTCATTTGATAACAAGTCTTCAAAATGGAATCTCTATTATTGATATTACACCACCACTGCAGTTGGTATTAAAACCACAGTTCACCACCCAAAAAAGTCGATAGCTCATCAAACTTTGATTTTTTAGTTAATATTTTTTTTTAAGATTTTCTTATTTTTATATATTATTCAATTTTGTATAAATTTTCTATATACATTTCTAGTAAAAAATATGCTGTATTTTATATTTAAAAAAAAAAATGCTGTTGACCTCAGAACGGGTATTTATTTAACTTTTTGTACATAATGTTATTTGTACATTGGCGGGCTTATTACCGAATGGCAATTTTTTCCAATAGACGGTGCTCAAAATGTGTGCATATAATTAAATTTAGATTATTTGTATATTTTTTTAACTTCTTCAATGTTTAACAGAATATTATAATAATACCATGCTAACATAATCGCCGATTTTCGGCACTAAACTGAACTGAATTTGTAGTAGACGAAACTGAGCATTTTCGACACGTTTTTCTGTTTACATTCAATCGGAAGGAATAAAGCTGGCAAAGCTGCTCGTTATATTTTTGCAATGTTCGGTGAAGATGCTATGAATTTTTGACTGATTGGTGCTATATAATGAAGGAGAATGCAATTGTTTTAAATATTTTATTTGAAATTTATTTATTTATTTATTCATTCATTTTACAAAAATAATCAATCATTTTTTATTAATACTCTGTTGTTGATAATTATATTTTTACGCCTTTTGAAAGGTTTGTCTCAGTCTTTTGTTTAGCTGTAGTTTATTGTATAATTTCAGTCCCTGATTTATTAGTCTCGATTATCTTTGTCTTGTTTTGGAATGTTGTTCTAATATTGGTTCTAATATTCTTGTATTATGTCCATTTTTATTACATTTTTTTCCAGTTTTAGTTCTTTGTCTACAATAATAACAGTGGGTACTTATGAATAAACTTTAAAGATTCTAATTGAAAAAGTTCCTTCACATTTAATTGTTTCGTGTTTTAAAGAGTTTTTTAGTTGGTCTTATTAATTTTTTTTAGTAAAATAAATATTTGCGTTTTTATGATTTACCCAAATATTCAATTTTGATGGCCATTTTCAACGAGTTGTAAATAATTCACTAATAGAAATTGGGAATCAATTTGGGATGGAGTGGGATTTGATCCACGGACCTTTGATCCATGAGTCCGAGACACCAGCCACAGGACCACAACTCGACTCATTCATTTTGTTTTTTTTAGTGTCCTTTTGTTCTCTTCATTTGAAAAAAACGTTAATGTTAATATTCCATACATTTAAAACAGACGATTGGTTAGTACAACATTAATAAAGTTTTCTTACTAATCGTATATTCGAAAAAAATTAATGGTCAGATAATATTCGTGCATAAAGCTGTGTAAAGGTATAAAGAGATACCAATAGAAATAATAAAAGGAAGAAAACATAAAAATATGTACATTTAAAAATAAAAATTATATTACTTGTCGGTTAACAAAGTAAAAAATGTCAGAATGGTGACTTACAAAATTTTCGCGTAAATTGTACCGGCATTTTTCAGGTGATTACAAACAATATCCAACGGAACATGAACGTCTTTTAATGCGAAAACATTAAGCAAGATTACGTACTTAAGTAATTTTTGTGAAATCATATTGTTTACTTTCTCACGAAATTTCTTGATGTCAAAGATCAAATGCCACTTCTAGTTTCCATAACAGTTGCTTGATCTGTGTTAGCTGTACCTACTGTGGATGCTATTTGGAAATTTTGAAAATAACTGTGTGAACGATACGAGATAAATAGATTTTATTTATTTATTCATACATATACAAAAAAAAACGTATCCCTCACTCTGTGTTAAGTCGCGTGAAATTGTGGTGAAAGATCTAAAAAGGTACTGAATACTATACTTTTTGGTTCCTTTAAACTAATCAAAGGACGTATGTTATGTGCCAATGTAGTAGCAAACAGAGAAAGATTATTCGAAGTCCACCAGATCAACTGACAAGACACGAAGATGTTGTATATTAATTTTATTATTTAAAAGACATTGCAAGAAGCCATAATACTGTTACACTTGAAAGTTACCGTATTTTTTTAAACTTATTATTACGTCAGAGTGACGTAGTAACCACGAGAGATTACATTTCTAATTCTTCTTCAAAGAACTGCGTATGGATTTATATAATGCAAGTTTTGGTCCCATGGAGGGGTAGGTTTGATACGAAAAATAAGTACATTTAATCTTCCTGCGCGATATCCTTCAGTTCACGCAACATCATATTTCTCACACACTGAAGCATATGTTTTTTAGGTGTGTACTATAAACGACCCTTTTAAATAGAAGTACGTGATTTTTGTATTGCGTAAGATGTTAATATTGGTCCCAGGGGGTTTTTACCAGATGGTTTAGTGGCAAATGCATCAGAACTCTGGGTATATTACATCCTGAGGAAAACGTAATTTCTACCACCAGCTAACTAAATACAATACGTACTATGTAAGTAAGTACTTTACACGTACTTAACTGATTGGTACTATGTATATGGGCTTCCAGTAAAAATAAAATGGCATATTTATAAATTGGATGTTTTTTTATGTAGGAAATTCAGTATCACATCGACAGGCGCCGTGGCGCAGTTGGTTGGACGGTCAACCGTGAAACTGGCGTCACGGGTTCGATTCCCGCCAGTTGCAAGAAACAAATCCAAGAAATATTTTTTTCTCAATTGGTTTGGGTGTTGTAGTGTATTTTTCTTTACCTTTTTCCATATCCTCTCTATCCCACCTGCTGACAAGCCTCAATATAGAGGCTTAGCGGGTTATTCCTTTTTAAAAAAAGTAAAAAAACAGTAAAAGCACTCTCTCCACATACCCGAAAACTATTTTAAAGACCGAGGGTATTTCTATCTATTTCGATCATACTAAAGAAGCCACTTCATTGTCAATTAAGGGGTTACTGTTGAAAATTTAAATTTTATAAACCGTACGTTTTTTTGTTTAGCCTTCTATTTATTTTTTTCTATAATGCAACATTAAAGTCAGTCATTTTTCTTCTATTATAATTTGTAAGACATTGACGATATCATACGTGCTTAGATCCTCATTTTCTAACGTACTTTTTATTTGTATTTTGCTTGCAAATAATATTGAGTCAATAACATGGAGCATTTCTCGCAAATCATAGCGCCTTTAAATACGTCCGCATATTATCAAGATGCGTGTGGCATAAGATTTGGCCATGTATCGCGTTGAGCGGTACCGGAACACAGTACTCCAAAGAGGCGTCACGTAAACGTAACGCGGACAGCTATAGAAAAAATAGCATTAGCATCGTGAATTATTCATGATTAATTTAAATCACCTTTAGTATTTAAAAATATTTTTTTTTTCGGTGATCGGGAAAACAGGCATATAGCCTTCAAGTTCCCAATACAGAAGACACGAAACATTTAGCAATAGATTTAGTGACAAACACAATAGGGAAATATTAGTTTTTTTTACAACGAAAATTAATAAGAGTCTATGAAATACTGTCGGTTAAAAAAAGAAAAAAAAATTACTTTTTAGTAGCGTAAAAAGATTTTTTTAATTTACAATTTTCCCGTGAAAACAGTTTATTGCATTGGCCTCGCCCTTAATACGAGTACGTCACGATTTGGTTAAATTTTGAACTCTATTTGTGACCGTTTAAATTTAAACAAAACATCGTCACGATTTTCAAGTCCAAATGTGTCGCGTTTTAATAGAAACACATGTTTTAACTATTTTATTTTATACGTAATGTATGAAATCATTTCATACATTACGTATAAAAAATGATTCAATGTATAAAAAATGATTGGAGTGAGTGGTAACCAACATTATTTGATTTGTGAATTAGTAAAACAATGGTTGACGATGGAGTGTTGCTCCTATTAAAAAATTCATTTACGTATTTATATCTGGTGCATCTACAGATGTATTATTTTATGTAAGTAATATATTTTTTTTCAATTTATTAACGGACATTGTCCATGTATACAATTAAAAGGGTTTAAATATTACAATAAAATAATAGTTTAAAACATTTTTTTCATAAGAAAAGAAGCATTGACAAATATAAGGGACATCAAGACAAGATCTGAAATATTTATTTAGTGCTCGTTTAAGTTATATGTGACATTTTCCGCCGATTGGACAAAGTAATTGAATAAAAATATTTTAACCTGTTATTGTATGTGTGTAAGGTGTCATCTCAATCCATCTCAAAAAGTAACAATTTGAACCAATTTTTTTTCGTTAGTTTCAATTTTATCCGAATGAGTTTTATAATTTGGAGACCAGATGAACGAAGAAAACTTCAAAATACTTCGGCAGACAGATTTATACAGATTGATGGAAATAAGCGGATTTTTTCTTCTTAAAATAAAACGTTGTTTCTGTGAAGCACCTTTTACAGTGTTTCCAACGTTATAAAAATAAGATACATTATAGGAATTCTTGTGATTTATCTTTTTATTTATTTGGTTACACAAGTGATTTTTAAAGGAATATTATATGGTTCTTGGTTCTTGTTATGCCGCAAACGTAGTCGTGGAATTCGAGTGGAAGTAGAATGGGTTAGACCAAAATCTGACTAAATAAAAAAAATACACTTTTAAATGTCAACGAACGTAAAATATTAGGAGACTGTATGCTTTGAATTAAACATCTTAACGTTTCCAGCGGACCCAATGAGCAGCAAGCACTCTAGTCCTTCAGTCTGCAATCCTGTCAGCTTAAATTTTGCTAAATACCAGAAGATTGACATCAACTTCAGGAAGGCGGATATGAAGACTAAGCAGCTCGGGTCAAGGCTTTTAAGACAACCGAAGCGTGATACGCGTCCATTGTCCAAGCTAGATTTACCGCAGCATCTATGCAAGAACATAATACTTTTTCAAATATGTTACATCCCGGACTTCTCGCAATGAAATCAAACCATCTTAAATGTAATATTTTATGTAAATAAAGTAGCATTTCACGTGCTAAGTTTACATGTTTGGCGTACTAATTTAATTCAATAAAAATTAGCAATAATTGCCATCATTTGCGGGCACACGTCTAGTTGCGTTGTGGTTGCGTTTTTTGCCCTGCTTTCTCCACGTTGGGCAAACCCAGACAAAATGGCCGCTTGCAAAATTAATCATAATCTTAGGAATTCTACCGTTTTTTCAATCTCACGGTACAGGTATATCTGCATAATCGTGATTGCTCACCTCCCAAACAATGGGCCACTTGATGTAATTAACGAGAAGATAATCAGGTACTAAAGCGAATTATTACATTGGCTTTGGGAGATTTGCCAGCTGAAATATGTACTTTAGTGTACTTACGGACATTGTCAGTTAGGATATAAATTAAAAGTAAACGTTCGTATTTTAATTCCTTATCATAAGGAATCTATCGTTTTGTATCTTGCACATTTCAACAGAGATGGCTAACCCGTTTCAAAAAGAAATATAAAAGTATTAACCAGACTTATACGTTTTAGAAATGTATTCCTAACGCCATTTCGCCGCTAGGTGTAGTTTGACGTTTTGACGGGCATTTTGGTTTAGATACAAAACGTCCACCTGGCTGGCGTTAAAAAAATACTAAATACGCGGTAGGCATGACTGAGCGTTCGGGTATGATCTTTTTTGACGGCTCAGAGCATGTCTTTGTGAATTTATCTGACCATGAGGTTAATAAATTTTTATTAAAGAGCATAAGCCGTTTTATCTCTCCCTTCCCGGTAACGCGTAGCCAGAACACATTGCATCTAATAATTTTAATATCTCCTTAAATATAATAAATTGTCGGTTAAGATTTTCGATATTTTTTTGTTATACATTTACGCATCGGTATAAGTATTTTTTTAATGAAATAATTAATTCTTGTTTCATGACATATATACAAAATTCCTTGTTTCATGACATATATACAAAAACCAAAAATGTCACCGATATGGATATTCGCTAATAAGCGGAATGGGGAATGTTGTAGTATCTACATAAAAGTGGCCACTTGAACCCAACCTATGACAGGTCATAAGCCCTGTAAACGCTCGAATATCCATAATCTTGAAACAAAAATTCTACCCATCTCTGTAGTGATGTAAATAAAAATAATTAATACTTTTTGGGAACAGATTAAGTGTTTTATCAAAATTCAGAGTTAATTCACCAATACAATATAATGTTTACCAATGGTCCGTACGTTAATTACGTAGTAACCTAATATATACTTGTCATACACACTCATTACGTCCCACTCTCAATAATGTAGGTATATTCATGGGCGAGAGAGACAAATTCACGTGTCACGCGCGCGAACAGCAAGGTTTCTGGTACTTCTCCCAGACGTCAGTTTTAGTAACTATCCGATATTCGTTTGAGCTAATATTTTTTTTATTTTTTGGCAATTAGATTGAAAATATTAACGCCTTTGACTTCAATTTTAAATAGTTGAATCAATTGCCTATAAATATTTCATTTTTTCGATTTAAAATCTCTCACTTTTTATATGTGTAATGACTACCCAGTACACAGCACCGTAACGCGCGGATGTTTTTGAGACAGTAGGGGAAAGGTTAATTTCGTAATTGAAAGAGTAATATTTTTTTTTTCGATGGCTAAAATTATAAAATGACATCACCTGTGATATATTTGTTGCCGGATCTAGGCCACTAGTAAAAACACAAACCCGTTTCGTCTAAGCGTAAAAATATAAAATGAGTGGGTAATAAAAATAACGGTGATTAACGCAATATTGAAGAACTATTCATTCTTAACACGCAACGTGTAAAGAAAACATAATAAATTTAAAAAATAGTGAAACACTTAAATTCGGGAAAGCTGTATTTGAATTCGTTGTATAATAGTAACTACTTTAATACGATTAGATCTAAACTTGTTGCAACAGAGATGGAAAACATTTTTAAGAAGGGAATAACGAAATCTATGCATATACCGGGCTTATTTTTATTAAATTTTTTTTTTAAGTTTTTTATTTATCCATTAAAACCGAGTTGTGGTCATGTAGTAATTTTATTTTAATATTTAATTTTATTTTCTTATTTTTCTTTTATTAATTTTTCACGCCCCTCAAGCTATATAAAACATGAGTACATAAACAACATAAAATTTTAAAAATACAATATACAGAAATAAAAGATTGAACAGTGTTTAGAAGTAAATTTGGTATAAAAATGTAAATGAGTATATAAACCTCATAAATTAAAAAAATACAATATTAAGAAATAAAAGATAGAAGTAAAGATGCTAGGAGTAGTGGATCAGAGGTCAAGGAGGAACCCAGATCTACCACAACTTCTTTCCTATTTTCTAATAATGAGTTATTTACAATTATTTACGAATAACTATATTAACTATATTTTAGATATAAACTCTTTTTTCTTTGATATATTTTGTTAGTTTTTGATAATAAGGAATATTAATATGTTTTTTTTTTTAATTTTTAATGACTATAAAATGAAAAAAGTACTTTATAATCTTTAACATAATTTTTTTTTTCTCTTTCTCATTTTACACAAAAATATTATACCTCTCTATTTATTAAAAGAGCAAAAATTCATAAACATTTCTTGTATACCCACGAACAGGCTATGCCTTTGTGGGATTTTTTAGTGTCATTTTTACTGTTAATATGTATTTCATTACTATGTAATTATTCTTTATTTTTTGTTTACTCTGTTTAACCTCTTGTGTATATTGTAAAAAAACCAAATAGATTTTTTAAAAAGTCTCTTAAAAGTCATATATTTGTTTAAAATTCCATTTTTGCACCTAATAGTGCATAGGGAATTGCATTGGTACACCAATCGCAGCCAATCTTGATCATCTTTGTTACATTAAGGTTAGATGATCAGTCTTACTCTTCAGGTACCAGTCCAGCGACTCTGAAATATTTTGGTGTAAAAACACCCATTTAAATAAATATTTTATATCAACCATGTCGGGACTCGAACCCGAGACCTCTTGTACGGTAGGCTATCGCTTTGACCATTACACGATGAGGCCAACGACGATAATTATTATTTACTATGTTAAAAGGAAACTTTTTTTTTAAATATCGTAAAGCCGTTTTAACATTATCATAATTTCCCTTTTTGCAGCCATTATTGCATTTGGCACTGAGTTGGTAAGCCACATGCATCGTATTTCGATAATCTGTTACTTGAAGGTAAGGTCAGTCTTACTTTTTAGGTGCCTGTCTAGCAACAATAGAATATTCCAGTTTAAACAATATTTAAAATTAATATTTCACTTCCACCCTGCCAGGAATCGCACCCAGCACAGTGACCGAGGCAGGCGGAATTATCTCCAAGGGATGGGTTTATTTAGGATTTTATAAATCGGGATCAAGAAGAGTCACAAAAATTTAACTTTTTTATACGCAATAGCCGAGATAGCGTATATAATATAAAGTTGGAATGAGATTTTAATAATGTGATATTTAAAAAAAATCTAATTCTAAACAATCAAAAGCCTTATACATATGGTTTTTGAGAGACAAATTTCACCACCATCCACAGCTTTCATTGGTCCTAGAGAACTTTTTGTAAGCCACACTATTTTAATGATTTAACTCAACTTTATTTTGATATTTTTAACAGCTTGCCGACCACACCGCACACCGCATCTGAGGACATAAGTCTCCATGGCGGTGCCCACATACACGGAAAATTTTCTCGTTGTCAAAAGAGAAAAGCTGCCTGAAGAAGCTCTCTGAAATCTGGTAGCCTTAGCATCTTTGTGCTAAAAGAAAGTAATCCAGAAGTACATAATATGTACTTCATTGGATTGAGAAAAGAGAAGAGTGAACTTTTCACTGACTGGGATTAAATTGATCGGACATGATCAATTCGCCGAAATGATTATAAAACTTTTTAAAAGCCTTGAAATTCTTTTTGGAAGCCACCAGACCTGTATATCCAACAGGACCTATAACAGGGCCACGGATAGTAGCAAGAAGCTCCATTTGGTTATTATAGAGAAGAGGAAAGGGACAAGACCACATGATGTGTTCAGAAGATTGGTTGGGATAACCGCAGCAGCAATATATTTTAAACAGGTGATTTTAATTTAAAACAAGGACTTAAATAACTCGTAATCAATGGAAATACACTTTTTCTCTACTCTAGTTTTCCTTAAGCCTCCATCCGTTTTTTTTGTAGTACAATCGTTGTTCAAGAACATCATAAATAATACATACACATACGAAATATATCATAACACAAAAAAAAAAATTAAAATATAATTTCTACTAATAAGTACAGCCCACTTGAAGGTTTCCACGAAAATGATCGGATGAAATATAACTTAATAGTTTTCATGGTAACAATCTGGCAATTGCCCCATAAAATTACTCTCGTATCAACTGAAAATCTTTAATAAATGATAATATCACTTAATAGCAATAAACAGCGCAAAATAGATCGTGTTGTTCCACTTGATGACATCATAATTAAGTAGTATTCTTTGGGAACAAAAACTTGATCCAAATTCTAATTTTTCATCGGAACAAAATCGTGCCTGTAATAAAACAATCACGGAACCAAATCAAAAGTTCAACAGGTCATAATTATTACAATATAAATTGGACACGATCGACAATGAATTCATAATTTTGAGAATAACGATGCAAAAAATCTGATGCGGTTGGCTGGCTACATATAGCTATTTGCCAAAGTTTCAGATTTTTTAGTCTTAGACAATAACTGCTGTCAGTTTGTCAGTTCATATCAGATTAAATTATGGGACGCAAACCCTCAGTCATAGGGGCTGCTTGTTGACGCCATAATATGTGGATTCATGATAATGATAAAAAATATCCTTAAAACATATTGACAATTGATGTGAAAGTATGTACTATTATGTATAAAATAAATAATACACTGACACTTCGGAACGTGCCTGTGGGCCAGTGGAGTGGCTACATCAATAAATAAAAAATAAATAAACATTTTTTTAAATATTCGGGCAGATAAAACAGACAGCTGTTTACATATTTTTTTATTTGCTCAATTTAATTTTATCACCAATTGAAAACGTGCGGTGAGCGGTACAATGCTAGCTTTTAAAGTTTATATGCTTTGTTATATTCGCGGTTTGATTATAAAGAAATATAACATTTTCGTTCAATTAGTTTTGAAAAATTGGTAGTGAATATGCGAAACTAAAGAAAGACACTAGTCATAATTTTATATTGAATACAACACATTATATTCTGCAAGACTAATAGTATTGCACATAAAATATCCATCTACAAAAGAGCGACTTCCTGCAGTACATTCACGCCAATAAGACATGAAGAACAAAGGAACGTGGCCTATAAAGAGACTACAGGGCGCGGTAACTCCCAGTCAACCCAACCAAGTCAGCTGAACGCTGTCACTCAGTTCTAGCATATAGTCCAAGTGCAGTCAGTTCAACACCTAATCAACACCGAACACCAACATTGTATATAATGTCAATCTCCAACTGGAGTAACAAAACTCTCAACAACCTGAATCCTACAGTAGTCATTGGCATATTATTATAGCGAATCTGGTATCAATCTGGTATCCGGGGTTCTTTTCAGAAAAATAGTTGCATACCAGAAAAGCGAAAATACAGTATTTAATATTAGATACTTATTTACTTAGGGGTCCTAACCTCTTGAGGTGGTCCTGACCAAAAAGCACCTAACTCAGCCTATTCAAGATGTTTCTATGTCTATTTTATAAATTTAAAGCTATTACGTAAATATGAATAAGAAAAGTTTGTTGTTGAAAAGTCACCAAATAGCGCCCCTGACTCCTGGGGGCCTAGGAGTTCTAGATTCCTTAATGCGGTACTGTATCTATGTTATAATTCACCATACATTATTGTATTACGCTTTTTAATTATAATTTAATATTTAAAATGCGTGTGTATTGAGGCATATTGTTCTAACATTCTTATAATGCAAGAAAGTACATTACGTAAGCCAGTAAAGTATAATGGCTTAGCATTGAATATAGAATTTTATTTTATAAAAACCATAAATACACTCTCCGAGAACATTTCACTGCGCAGGCGCGAGTTGAGTAATACACTAAAATGAATAAAATTACGGATTTGCATATTACGAATTTTTCTTAGCCATTACGACTGTCAAACTGTAAATGTGTATTTATAGTCTTGTTCAGAACAATTGATTTCTTATAAAATCAATAAAACTAAACGAGTATGTATATATTGCGGCGCAACACAAGATGACAGCCACTTACAGACATGCCTGCTCATGGGAGAAGGCTGACCTAATTGTGGCAAATGACAAGCGATATTCGTCGCCGCATATTAGAGTGGCAGGATAAATAATACAGATCCTTACAATCCTCTGCAAGTGTTTTAGAACCGACTGCTTATTTATAGTAAAAATTCTAATAAGGTAAATCAAGTGGAGATAAGTCCGCCTCGTGATGTAGTAGTTGGCGAGTTCGCCACAATGCTTTAGGCCCTTAGTTTGATTTCTGGCAGGGCAGACGTGAAATATTTGTTTTAACTCTTTGTTTTCTGAACATATATTTAGTAGAGATTTTGAACTTTTTGTTTTTTAATTATATTATTTATAGCTTGAAAACGTATTTTACTTGCTTTATTTTGAATTCTCTTTAAATAAAAAAAAAAAATGCTACAAATTTGTACCATAAGGGAACAGCAATACAAAAAGTTGTTTTTTTTTCAATACGATATTATCTGCATTTAATTTATGTATCTTTTCGTAAATACTATGTATACTACCATCAAGATAAAGGTGATATTGTATTTTAGTATTTGCATGTTGGTGTAGTGAGTCCTGACGAAGAGACGGGTACGTCTCGAAACCGGTAGGCATAAAAAGTCAGTAAGTGGTTATGTACTAATATTTATTACCACGTTTATTTATTCATTAACGGACGTATTAAGTCCATTAACATTGGTAATTACACGTCATAATAGTATATACAGGAACAATTAAAATAAAATACAACTAAATAAAATTAAAGCTCGGACCACAATTGAATAGTTTTTGCTACCCGGTCTGGCAAGATCAAGACAAGATCTGATCTATTTATTTACAAATATAAATTTAAAACCCGCATAAAAATATTTGAAAAAAAACTTGATTGCTAATATTGAGGATTGTAAAGGAGTAGTAATTTTACACTACCAAACGGGTGACAGCTCTATGCAAAACTGATCACAGAAGTAAATTTTTTGAAACGAATTACTTTTTAAATGGTCGAAACAAGTTAAAAACGTCTAAATATGTACCGACAGTGATTAGCTATGTAAAATGCATTCTTATATAAGAAATATATGAGTTATTTAATTAGAATGTACCGCGATATATTTTAGAGATATATGGCCATTCAATTAGAATGTACCGCGATATATTTTAGAGATATATGGCCATTCAATTAAAATGTACCGCGAAAACCCCAAAAAACGCCTAACTCTCTCTGTGCTTGGAAGAGAGGAAACCAGTAAGGCCCAAAATGCGATGGATGGACTGCATCAGAGGAGAGAAGACAAAGTTTTAAGTGAGGAACTGAAAAGGAAGGGCAGCAGACCGGCAAGAGTGGGGGAGACTCCTGGATTTAGTCATGGCCATGGTAATGATACGAGTTATTATACACCTGGACAAATTCGTACCGTAAAAAAAATGATTAGTGGTATTTTTACACTGCAATATTTCATTGTTCGTTGACGCACTTAAAGCGTAAGGCTTTATGTTTGACATCGCCTTCAATGTAGCAAAAATTATCCGGATATTTTAGGTGCTTATAGAGAAATGATGATGATGATTATTGTACAATACGTAATTGATAGTATTGTATTCATCATCAGCATCACCATAATTTCTTTTCCACATCTAATGGTGCATAGGGCACTGCATTGGTACACCAATTGCAGCGTATCTTGATCATTTTTGTTACATCAAGGTGAGGTGAAATATCCTAGTGTAAAAACCGCCTTTTCAATAATACTTCATATCAACTATGTCGGGAATCGAATCCGAGACCTCTTGCATGGTAGGCAAAAGCACTGAACATTACACCACGAGGCCGATTTGAAATATAATTATTACGACAAAACCTTTTTTGGATAAAGTAAAATTATAGTTTTTAGAAAGTACTATTCCTTTAAATGCAAGGAGTATCTTTTCGATGTGGTCAGACATTATGGTAAACCCCAGATGGCATAAAAACACAGTATATCCATTTTTATTCTATTAACCACTCGTATCAACGCAATGCAATGCGTAAAAATTATGGCAGCCCAGTATATGTATAGCTATATGGGATTTATCTGTATGTATATATATATATATATATATATATATATATATATATAGATAAAACATAAAAAAATTATACTGGTTTTTCAGACAAAAACAAGGTTGGTTCGCAAAATATAATTTGATATAGTTGTTGCAAGTTTTATCCTTTTATTTATAATTTTGTAGTAATTCATTTGCTAATCATTCCGAACCACATATTTACAATCTCAATTTAAAAGCATACAGTTTATCGCAGCTGCTGGGAGAAAGTAATTTTTTGGTTATAGAAAAAATAGGCTCGGTCGTATTATCTTGTGTCACATAACAAGACTCCCATTCATTGTGTGGTTTAGCGCTTTTGACTCTATACTGACCTGAGGGGCAGTCACAGTCCAAAATACGGAAGCCATATCTTAATAGTGACGGTATGGTTCAAGATAGGTGAATTCTCCCTGATGATTGTGAAGGTAAAGCATTGCAAAAATAGAAGTTAAAAATCGTAGTTAGGCAAGATTTTGTTGTTTTTTTTTACGATTCGTTAGTATTTGAATTGATTTTAAGGTAGCTACTTATCTATTTTGAATAAGTGTATATTTTTCCAGCACAGCAATTTTTGGAAGCTGAGATTGAAATAGTCTATCTAGATACAGCTAACAGCACATGAGTCAGATCGTTTGAACGTAGTTATGAAAAGTGAAACTAAGATAATAGCACCTTTGTGAAAAAAGTTAATAATCAAATCTACACAACAGTTGGAATGTTTTTGACTTTAACAAATGATTAACAATTAATACATTAGTTTTTTTTTACATTATAAACAAGAATCTTATTATGTATTTGACTAGTTTTAATGATTTTTAAAGGACTCTAAGATTTTTCAAGTTTTGTGGGTGTTTTCTGCAAATTGAGAAAATTCGTTTTTGTGATTTTGTGGCACCATTTTCAGAATGAGATTATAACAGTTTTTTTACGTTTTTTAAAAATGGTCTGGGTGTTTTTAGCAGAACATAGAATTGACCTTACTGCACTCGATAACATAAATATCTATTTTTTTCAAAATTGTAGACTGGTTCATTTGACAGTTGAAATGACAACATGTGCATGCACCGTAAGAAGCAATGGCAACACTACTGATGAAATGTTGCCAGTGTGAAAAAAACACAACACAAACAAGACATTTATAATTTAAACATTACATCTGTAGTTACAACTTCTTAAAAACATATGGAAATCTACATATCGGTATAGCTGACTTGGAAGATAGATATAGAAAGAAAGTTAAGCAAACCGTCTTGGTACGTACCAATGAAGATTGCATTTGTTATCTCCCCCTAGATAGGAGTACCTAAATACAATTAAATGTATATATTTATTTCGCTGTTGTAACAATGTAAAGAGGATATTTGTTTCGGGTTCTGACTAGTTATAAAATATTGCAAATTTAACACAAGTTCCAAGGAATAAATAAGTCCAGGTATATATACAGAATCTATAAATGACTAGCTCGTTGGTTAAAAAGACATTATCTGAAACTAGCCAATGCTTTCATATTCAAACGAGCCATCAATTACATATTCATGAACAAAGAAAAAAATAACACAGTCATTACAATCTAGCGCAGAATAGATTACCTTACTTAGAAGAAATCATAAATCAGTTGTAGAGGTATACAACGTTTTTATATTGTATAAATCAAAAAAAAAATTAAAACTAAATAAAGTTGTCCCAAACAAATTTCGACATCGCTAAAACATATAATAAATATAAGTTTCAAAAGCGGTATATTCCCATCCAATTATAAGAAAACAATTATTACTTCTTTATTTAAAGCCGGCAATCCTAAGGAAATAACTAACTACCATCCTATTTCAGTAATTTCAAACATGGTTAAAATATTTGAAAAAATTGTTTTAAAAAGGTTGACTGAATTTATAAAACATAATAAATTGATTCACCATTATCAATTTGGTTTTATGCAAAATAGAAGCACTCAGGATGCTTTTGCAAAATTATCCACAAATATGCATAATTCATTGGACAAATCATTAAAATGTATTGGTATATTTAATGACTTAAAAAAAACATTCAATAATGTATCACACAATAAACTTCCATCAAAATTAAAAGATGTGGGAATGGGTGGCAAAACCATTAAATGGCTAACAAGTTATCTATTCCAACGACGACAAATGATAAAAATAAAATGTACATTTAGTCAAATGGAGACTTACAATTCAAGATACCCAGGGTACGGTGATAGGTCCACTTCTATTTATAATCCATGTCAATGACATATTTTGTCAAAATTAAAATTCAAAAATAATATCATATGCCAATGATACGGTTGTTTTAGTTAAGGGAGTTAACTGGAACTCAGTAAATTTAGTAGCTAATGACGTTATAAATAAATTGAAATTATGGTTTGACAAAAATATATTATCTTTAAATAAGGAAAAGACAAAAATCATCCCATTATTTATTAACCAAATTTAGATTCAGTAATAAAAATAATTATTTACCAAAGCAATTGCAACAAAACTAACTGCGGTCTAACATGTTCAGTACTTGAAACAAAAGATAAATTTTAATATTCCGGTGTATACATATACCAAAACTAAAAATGGAAAGACCATATTAGTGAACAAGTTAAAAGAATTAGAAAATTTACATACATATTTATTAGATTAAGGAATATTTTAAAAATCAATAATTTAAAAATAGCTTATTACTCAATTGTACAATCTTTCTTACAATATGGTTTTGTAAGATGGGGTTGTGAATTTGCCAATATACTAAAGTGATTTCAAAGAAACCATCAACATTCAATACGGAAAGTCCATATAAAATATTTAAGGTTCATACAGTAAAAACTCGTTATAAAATAAAATCTATTAAATAAATATATAAAGAAAAAAAAGAAAGAACTTGAGGTGAATAAGTCAATATAGATACCAAAATAATATTCAAATTTTTAAATTCCACACAAGTCATGGTCAAAATAGCTTTGTCTTTAAAGGTGTAAAAAATATGATAATCTTCCCAATGAACTAAAAACTATTAAAAATAATATATCAATAAATAAATTTAAAGTAAATCTAGAGAAATTTTTTGAACACGTGTAAAAACTACCTTAATTTTAATTAGCATGAATGTATTATTGTTTCGTGTTTTTTTTTCTTTATATGTCCTGTGTTTTGTTTTTTTTTTTCTCATGTACTCGTATATTTAAAATTATATGAACTCTTATAAATAAACAACTACAAAAGTGTAAGTCACTCTCCAAGCACAAGAGTTGGTCTCTTTTTGGAGAGTTACAGTGATAACATTTACTAGATATTTAAAAGTAGATCTGTATAGAATTTTAAAAAAACATGTACCTTTTATGAAATTTATTAATAAAAACATAAAAATATTTTTTTTTAAATCATAAATTATTATTGGGTGAGTTTTTGTTCTTTTTGCCTGCTTTTCGGACCGCTTTGCAACATGGTTTAGAACGAATAAACATGTTGTTGATACGCACAAAATAACTTTATCACACAAATTATACAATAGGTTTTAATAATTTTTTTAAATTAGTTTCCTACCTGGATCACGAGAAAATTCTTTGATGAAACAATTTAATTAGGGAAATTATAAGGAGGTACGCAGAAATACTTCAAAAATATATCTACGACGCAATTGATTTATATCTTTGTAACCATATCGTTTGACTGTTTTTCCTCCGTGTTAAATGTACGAATAAAAAAAAATGTTATTACGTTTATGTTCCCATCGCACCGTGGTAAAATCCATTGTTCAAAGTGTCATATTGCTAACATGCACTTCGGTGGAAATTGAGAGCGAGATTACGTAGTAATATCTTACTGTTTCATTTAGTTCACGATTCCTATGTAATGACTGTGACGTAATATTTGAGTTTACTTATTTTTGAGCAACAACTAAATCCGTTCATTGTTTTAAGTGTCATCATACCAGAGAATGTGCAAATAATTATAATAGTACCTTTTTTTCTAGAAATTTATAATTAATAGATTTTTGGTGTTCCGTTTTTGCATAGATTTTCAAATTTTAGAATCTCTCTTTCATCTCTTATCCAAGTTTACTTTATTTCATTTAGTTAGCTAATAGGTATTACATTTGCATATCAACTAATATTAACAATTATTTACATTGCTATTTACCAATTTATAAATTTACATTATTATAATAAAAATAATTTGTTTTTAAAAATCAACAAGTTTTTATTCATTCTTTCAGGCATCTCATCATACATTTTTTACCTTTATACATATGTTCCTTAATAGAGCATGAAGACATCATGCGTGGTTGGTCCATATAACGCATGGAACCGTCGTTTCCCCTAAATTTAACCAATAATTCATTGTCTATAATATATTCAAAAAATCAATTATTATCGGTCATAATACATAACATGTATATTACTTTAAACAAATAATACAATAATAATGGTGTCAATAATCACGATAAACTGTGGAGTTTATAAATTGCTGCCATACAAAAATATCTCAATATAGCGGTGCTTCCCCTACACGCATCTATTCATCTGCGCGATCATGCGCATACTGGTTTGGTTACTAGCTAATCTCGCGCTAGCAAAAAAAAATAATGGGATTGAATAGAATTTCGCTTCCAGTAGGGATATCTTAATATCCGCGCTTGCGCAAACTGAGATTCTTCTAGGTTGTGGAAGCGATCGGATTATCTCAGTACATTATTTTTCATATGTTCATCTACGGCTATGACGCGCGACGCCGCGGCGCATCGTGCCGATTCTGTGATAGTATTTTTGACAGTATACATAATTATAAGAATTGTTTTGTGATAATGTTAGTATACAAAATTAAATACAGAATTTAATTAAAACATAAAATTTATAATGTTTACTTGCCATAAAAAACAAGTTTACAATCTACAATACTAATTTTTAAATCGCTTTTTGCCCTCAAATAATGACAAATTCTTTTTGTTAAAAAATCATATTTTATAACAAAATAATACCTGTCATGCATATTTATTAAAATTCTTATTTTCATTTAAATGCATTTCAATATATTATTTGCATGTGCATATATTATTTAAAATACCAACTACAGTAACTAGAACACAATATAAAAAGAATGTTAATGAATGACTCGACACGGGTTATGTCCAGTGAAGTATTCATATGGAAAAGAAAAAAAGGTTTTATATGAATTAAATAAAACATAATAATATAACGCCACTAAATACTTTTTTTGCACCACAATAGGTCAGGAGACCCAATAACAGTAGTAAATTACAGCATAGAACACCCAGGCTTAAAAAAACACATTTAATTTTTTGCAGTAATTTATAGTAGCATCTAGTGAAGCGGATTGGTTTTAATTACAATTCATTACTATATAAATATGTGTATTGATAATTATGGTTTCCGAATATATGTATACAGTATTTAGTTATTCTTGATTTTTCACCTGCATATAAATTGCTTCCATAATCAAAAACCTCACTGCAAGAACCCGGTAGGCATCACTATGCACCTCCAGGAGAGCTGATCACCAGCCAGGACTTTCACTCCTTCCCGAGTCAATTTCACATCCCTAACTTCCAAAAAAAAAAACAAATTTCCGATCAAGCCAATAATAAATGTAGCCGAAAAATCGTCATCGACGGCTTTTCAGGGCAGCAAAAGGGGTATAGTATTTAGTATTTACGTAACTTTGCACTTTTACTGCATTGAAATGCTTTGTGTATTATACACGCATCAATCCAGCGCAGAACCTTATACATCATTGAGTGTGGATGAATATACATAACATGTACAAAAAATTAAAATAATCTTCCCGATGAACTAAAAACTATTAAAAATAATATATCAATAAATCTGGTCCATGAAAAAGTATAGGAATTGAAAAAATAATATTTTCAGGCGTTGCCTAGTATGTAGGTGAAATAATTCAATTAGATGATTCTCACCCGCATAAATAAAGGTTTCAGCTCTTTAACTTCACAAACATCAGCAGATGAAAGAATTGAAGGAATAAAGATGGTCAAATATAGGCAGAATGGTGAATGTTACACAGTGTGTACAGTGGCCACTTAAACCAGCCATTGACAGATCATAAGCCCTGTAGATGCCTGGACTTCTATATTACGAGTACCTTCTCTTAAATGTTCTTCATCTCTGTTGTACTATGTTAAATTTGAAGTAAATCCAAAGAAATTTTTTGACCACGTGTAAAAACTACATTAAATTTTAATTAGTATGAATGTATTACTGTTTTTTCTTTAAATATCTTATGTTTTTTTTCTCATATACTTGTATTTAAAAGAATATAAACTCTTGTAAATAAACAACTACAACAGTGTAAGTCACTCTCCAAGCACAAGAATTAGTCTCTTTTTTGGAGAGTTACAGTGATAACATTTACTAGATGTGTAAAAGTAGATATGTATAGAATTTAAAAAAAAAACATGTACCTATTATGAAATTTCTTAAAAAAAAAATTAAAAAATGTAATTTAAAAAAATATTTCAAATGTTTTCAATGATCACCTTTGAGTTTGGATTCAGAGTTATGTGGCATATATCAAAACTTGGGTAAATGCTCTCTTAAGGCATTTGCAGCACTTCCACCGCTGCAATGGTATAAGGGATTTCGGAGCTATCCATTAATGGAATTATTGACGTAATCTCTCCATAATCGATTTACTATGCACTGGGTATCGCAATTCCATCTAACTTCTTGTAGATTGGGGTTTCCTTGCGATTGCCTTAAGTACTTTCATCTCTGACGTTCTGAGCAGTTGTTTGGTTTTTCTATTTAGTTTTTCTATTTAGTTTTTCGACTTGGTTTTTCGTATTTTTTATTTTCTCTCTATCTATCTTTGCCTCTGTTGCATTCACCGTGATTTGGTCTGACACACGTTTTGTATATCCGAATTATCTTTCCAAGAATCATGTGTTTATTTGTACTATACGACATTTTCTAGGTATCTAAATGTTCACTAACTGGGATAGATATGTTCTCATCATCACAATGGCAGCATCATCTGCATGGCATGTGATGTTAATGACCTTATCTTCCTTAGTAGATTCACTACTTTTGTTTTATTCTTAAAAGCGTTTTTTAAATATATTTATTCTGCTTGTGTAAGAAAAGGTTTTAGGCGTATATATTGTTATGCTATGTTTAGTTATAAAGGTGCTTAACTTGCTTTGTTTCTTTGTTGTTCGCAATATGTGTTATTTTTTTTATGTAAATATTATTTATGTCCCAAATCAAGTTGTTGTAACTCTTGAGAATGTAATTCAACGCATTATACTTGTAAAATACTTTGTATTATATGATTTGTAAATAAAATAAATAAAAATAAATATTTTTAAGTAAATTAAAAATTAAATTAAAGGCACTGAAATAAAATTAAATAGATAATAATAAATATTAGATACCGCTTGTCCAACACATATCACATGCCGCATCTGAGGACTTAAGTCTCCTTGGCGATGAAAGGATAAATTGCTATTTGCCAAATGAGAAAAGCCGCCCGAGGGAGCTCTCTGGAACCTAGTAGCCTTGGCATTTTTGTGCTTTAAGAAGGTAATCCAGAAGTAAATTATGTACTTCATTGGATTGAGGAAAAGAAAGAAGTTAATACTTCACTGATGTATTAAGGACAATGGGAAAATGACAATATTTATGTCTTTTTATTATATACATTCTATTGATACTAGTATTAATAAAAGGTAAGTGTATGTACCTCTTCAGGCACTGGAGATTGTCTGTTGTGGAGAGGAACAGCAATAAAAACAAAAACGTTACATTATAATAAATTAAATATGTATTGAAACCGAATTGTACCTTAATTCCATTATATTTTAATAAAATTAATACAAATTCATATCCGGATTAATTTTTTATGCTTTCCATAAATCACTTTAAATTAATAATTTGTTAAAAACTTAAATGTTTCGAAACATTTAATGACTTTTGATGTATGTAAGCACTCTTAGTGTGTGGTAAGTGGTGTAAATACGTAGATACCGATCATCATCCTATTAGTATGGTTTCTAACATTCATTCCACGCTTTGTAACCGCAATAATAATTTCTGACATCTCTTAAATGTATTCTTAGCAATTTACAAGAAAGAACACAACTGGTGTTAAAAACTACCATTTATCACTCACTTAATAATATTATGTAAATACTACAAACGTATTATAGTATTGTAAAATACTAAGATCAATATTTCTTGACGTTATATAATTCGTTTTCTTTATTTCAACGCATTTTTTGAAATTATTACATAATTACGTACAAATGTAAACTAATTTATATACTACAAAATGATTATAATTGTAATGGAAAAAACAACATTGGGTTTGAATCTTGTCTCTGCGTTGACGATCAATTGTTGCGTAGTATTTATATGCAAAATATATTCTGCCCTCATAAGCAAAAAAACAGTTATTTGCAAGAGTCATATTTTGAGATATGACACTGTTTAGTAGTCATCAACTTTATGCAAATTGAAATCATAAAACACAGTATGTCAATTGACGTCATATCTACACTGTGTATTTGCTTACTTTTTGTATAATTTTTTAAGGAATAATTTAATTTTAATGATATTGGTAGTATAAAATTGATTTACTTCGCATACGTTCGCTGTCTCCTTGAATATGCCTCCTCTGTGTGGTTTCCTCAGTATTCTCCAAACAAGATAATATTTTTGCGACATCTCAATTGGATATCCAGTTTTACAGACCTAAACTATAAAATTTCTCGTCATAAACATATTTTTTTTAGTCTTGAGGATCGTTGTTTGGTATTTGAAATGGAGATTTTACATGCCATTCTTAATGGACATCTTAATAGTCCTGTTCTGGTATCTGAGTTAGCCCCTTATGTACCTGGCATAAATTCCTCCTTGTGATTAATCAGAATATTTTGGCGGTTAACGCAGTTCGCCAATTCATAGAACTGACAGGCCATGTGACAAAAATAACATTACAAATAACAAAATATTCAAGATGTTATATTGGTCCAAATATCAAACCAGGAACCCTTAAGCAATAGTTCGACATTGTTAAGATATAATAGTCTTCAATCGCAAAAGTATTTGCCTCTTAAACATAGTTTCACTGATGTGAAAGATGTCGATCTCCAAAATGATAATGATTTGCTGTCTGACTGCTCTTTCAGTCATTCATAACCAGAGGCAGATTGGTTCTGAAAGCCGGGGGGTAGTGCTGATGCTGTTAGAGTAACCATCGCGAACATCCAAATTGATACTCGCTAAAATGACTGAGTTCTCGATAAAACCTCTTAACAGTCTGAAAAGTCTAATTCGCAAATTGTTAGAGCTGTGGATAACTACCATACTTCCTCATGTAGAGATATCTCCGATTTTTTTTCTAAACCGTCCCCAACATGAGGGAATATCTTGCTTCGTGCGGACTCCATATCACCGAGGCACTCATTTGCCTGTTCCAAACCAAATGAGTTGTACACAGGATTCTGAGTCTATGGGAATCATCGAAAACCCTGCCAATTTGAAGAATAAAACCCAACATGTAGATGTTGGGTTGTAGAGTAAAAGGTCACATTTTCTCTTGATGTAAGCATGAAAAGTCAATCTGCTTTCATAGATGATCCCAAGTTCCTTAATTGCCGAAACACGCATGATTTGGTGGTTATCCATTGTGTATCTGTGATATACAGTACGCAATTTTAAAAATTCTGTAATGTTCTGCTGGTAAAACAACTTTGTGACTACAAATTGATTGTAGATTACTTTGTTGATCCGGAATATAAAAAAAGAGTTTCCCACACTAACAACACTAGATTCAAAACTAAGGGCTCCCTGTCTGTTCCCCGAATTACAAATTACTTCGGAGAGCGAAAATTAAATTGCGTTGTTCCAAGATTGTTCAATGATCTCCCACAAACCATTATTAACATGAAAAATCTTCAAATGAAAAAAAAGAACTGAAGAAATATCTTCTAGATACTTTATAGTGCCTGTTTATAAATAAATCTGTAAAATATAAATAAAAAAAATGTAATATAAACCTGTCAAAAAAAATAAAAATAATGTGTCCCACCGAAAAGTCTTTAGACTTAGTGGGTAACGAATTCTTATATGTATTTTTTAATTATAAAATAAACGCTGCTCTGCAGCACTGAAACTGAAAATAAATAAATTAATAAAAATCTTCTAGTTAACGACAAAATTACGCATTTTGAAATATTGAAATACATTTAGTTGGTAGTACTTAAATTTAGGATTTTGTTTATTTCGGACTGTAAACACAAGTAGTAGATTGGGTTTTCTATCTTAAGGAACAATTCCAAGTCATCGGCAAATAAAAGAAATCACTAGAAGTTGATGACTTTTTATAAAAAAAGTTAAGACGAGTGGACCAAGGTTTAATCCTTGTGGTACTCCGGAATAAACTAAGAATGGTTTCGATTGAAATATTTTCATAGTATTACTTTTCTACACTCGATTTTCTTTTTCGGAGTTTTACCTAAAAGAATGTCAAAAATACGCGTACGGTTCTGGTTCCAATTTACAATAATTTTTTGTTATTATTAATTATTTGTTTTGTGATCTCATTGGCTCCACTCCCATTCTTACAACTTTATGATTTTGTTTTATTTAATACTAAATTTCTCTGGAATTATGACTTAATAAAAGTTATTATGACACCAGATCGACGGTAATGGACTGTGCTACTGTTGACAATATTGTACTACCTCCGTTATTAGATTTATGAAACCACAACTCTCCGCCGCAGTATTTTTATGTAATAATATCTATCTTGTGTGAATAAACCAGTCTTGCCTTATCAAGTCTAATATCTGCCTAGAAAGATAATGTTATGGTATTATTACTCTTTGACAAAACGATTGTCCGGGCTAATAAAAAATAAATACAAATAATTACAAACTCCCGCTGTCCGAACTGAATAAATAATAATAACCAAAAGTTCTTTGTGTGAAAAAGAACCAGAATCCCAGTCACGCATATTTAATTCGATTTTTTAGGCAAAAATTCCTGAGAAGAAAATCGAGTTGAATTAGTACCTATGCCATTTATTTTTAAATATTTTTTTATTATCATTTTTTTTTGTTTTTTTTTAATAAAAAATAAATATAAGCATTCTTCTTACTAACCCAAATATTTCAGTGTTAGTGGCCATTTTCAACGAGTTGTAAATAACTCAGTGTTAGATAATGGAAATAAAGTTGGGGTAGAGTGGGGTTCTAACCTTGGACCTATGATCCGTGAGCCCGCAACACTAGCCACGGGACCACAACCCGGTTTAAATTAATAAATAATGGAATAAATTTTATTGGAAAGTCGGCGCCAATCAAAGCCCATCTCAATATTATTTTAACTGCAAGCACACATTCTTTGTAAGGTGACTGTATGACTCATTGATGTGAAAACAATAACATCTAACATTCAATACAATATTATTACTCACAACTACAACAACTCTTCGCGCGGATACTAGCTTAATGTCAAGGCTAAAGTATGGCGCATGAAGTTTCGATAAAATTGCAAAATAATGTAGTTAAGTACCAACTCCAAAAGACTCAGACTGCGAAAAAACCCCGTCTTTTGTTAACACCGCTAACATGTATCTTCGCCTTGTTAAGGCCGCATTAGATGCTGCAAGAAATAGTTGTAAGGACCAGAGGCGGATCCTTAGATCCCCTAAAACCACGGTTTGAGCGATATAGACTATGCTCCATACCGGTGAATCGTGCGTTAAAGAGAGAAAATAATATAAATTCTATGTGCAGTGCTAGCGTATGTGCAGAAATAAAGTTCGCTGATAATGTCACTTTAAACGTGCGTAGGTACTGACCGAATAAAAGTATGAATTTAGGTTATTTAGTTACGTGTAATGTGCGTATAATGTTAGTGCGCATAAAACAGTATAGAAACAAAAACAATGGCGGATTTAGCGATTGCGGCTGTCAATGCACATATGCTTATTACTAGTTAACCATGTCAGACTTTTATTATATTCTTATTCAACTTAATATACATATTGATAAAATGTAAATAAATACACTGCCAGTGTTTTTGGTCAGGAGTTTCTTGTGGTAAAGACCATTTCTTGTACAATATCTTTTACTGAAAACGGTGTAGGCACACGCAATATTACCTACGTTATTATTTTAAAAATACAAAATAAAACAAAATCGTGAAAAACAGTAATCAGTAGGGAAAGGGAAATCTACATTTTGCACCATCCCAGCCGTGTCCAGTGGGGCATAGGGCACTGATTTATTATTCAAATTTAGCGTATCTGGATCACATTTATTACATGGAATTTAAGGAGATAAGTCTTACGCTTCAAGGCTGCATTCGGTACATATCAAAACGGTATGAAGTAAAATTGATATTTATTTACGAAGACGTGTATATTTGTATGATAATTTAAAACTTTATTTTACTTTGTAGATAAAACTGAAGGTAAAAGTTAATTTCCCATACGAAATACGGCCCCTAGTGCTTGTCCAAGAACAATGAAATATTTCAGTGTGAAACCACCTTTCAAACCAATGTTTTACGTCCACCTTGCCAGGAATCAAACTTTGGACCTCAAACATAAAAAGAAATTGTACCAATTACTCCACTACGAGACGGACATTTCACATTTTTCTTTTTTCAAACTCACCGGATCCAATTCTATGTTTTATTTACCTCATCATGTAAAATGTTACAAAAGTCGTTTTAGTAAAAAAAAATTAATACAAACAAGGTCTATCTGCCCATTTAAAACAGATGTGATAAAGACAGATAACAATATATTACTGTACCTTACAGGATTAAACACGTGAGTCCACTTTTTGCCGTTTTGATGTTAAAAATGCAGAAATTATCGCAATAAGCTATTTTATAGGTAAATAAAACACCAAAGCCTACTTTTGATGTAAAAATTATCTTTTATATTTAGAAATATCTGAAGTTCACTTTGTTTAAGTGCAAAAAACTTTAGTAGTCCCTAATTCACTATTTAAAAATGTACTATAACTATAGAAAAAACATTGATTTACATTGAAAGTTCTTTATAGGTAGCAATTATTTCATTTAGTTCAAAAATTGATATTTTTGAAATCGCACTATTACAAAATCTTGCTTCCTGAACATTTTGTTCAATGTGACTCGTGGTTTATCCTCTGAGGTATAGATATATATGAAATAAAATGTTCAAATTGGGACCAATATTCACCAATCTGATCTGAATCAAGATATTAGTTTTAGTAATAAACCAACAAAAGTGCATTTATTTTTAAGGTACTAAAAGTTTGAATAATCCAATATAAAAAGGTATAACAAATTACGAATTCTCATAACATTTTCAATCGCAGTGCCCAAGGTTGTTTTTGTAGAAACACAAAAATACCACTTGTTAGATACCTTCTTATAATAACATTTTTGATACACCGAACATAATATTGTACAAGGCACATCTTGTTTAGTTCTCATTGCTCATTGAAGGCTTTTTAGCAATATAAATTACAAATTTCAATGCATTTTTTACAAGTCTCAAGGATAGATCAAATCAAATAACATATTGTTCATTATTTCCCAGTTATTGATTGATCTATTCATGTGTACACTGTACACATAGTGTATTTATAATATTTCATTTCATACACTATTTTTACATCCACATACTTAATATATTTATGCATAGGTATGTTTATTTGACACTTTATATACATATACAATATATATACATATAAGGGCGGGCATATTGTCTTAAAGCAATTTCTTCCTACCTACCGAAACCGTTCAGTTTGAGAAAATTATAAATACATGGACATATTGAATCTTACAATTTTATACAAAAATTAAAACCAAAGATTAACAAAAATAAATCTAAATTTAAAAAAAAATTAACACTATACTATGAAGAGAGGAGATGGGACGGGAATGAAAGAAGAAGGATAAAGGAACAATTTAAATATTTAGATAGTGACATTTCAATATTGACTTAAATGTAAATAAACAAGGGGCGTCTCTAGCATTAGTAGGTAGTTTATTCCACAATTGACCGGCTACTACTGTGAAAGAGGAGGCAAGAAAATTAGAGTGATGACAGGGTATTTAAATACTTCTATCGTTACTAGAACGAAAAGATAGTCCGTGTTGTGAAAGAGGTTGGATGAGCTCTCTCAGATAAACAGGTGAAGTGGGATTATTTAAAATATTGTGAACTGTAAATTATTTTATATGTTAACTATAAACTATTTTATATTAAAAGTATTGTATTCTAGGTATTTAGTATGTAGTACCTATTTAATAGAAACAAATCAATGCATATTGGAATTTTTAGGTAAATTAGGTGTTGACAAATTAACAATACTTTTTCATAAAGAATGAAGAACTTCAGTCCTACGAGAAATCGGATACAAAAAACGTTTTCTTGCGCGCGGTAAAAATTAGTGCATTAAATTGTAACGTAAAATTTCTTAAAAATGTACGATAAAATAATAATACGTATTTTAATAAAAACGCACTACTTTGAATGACGTCACTGGTTTATATGAATCATCCAATAATATGAGAACTTTGAAGGATATCCGGTTTGGTCACCATAAACGAACCAATCGAAAGAACTGTCATAGAACAGCATCTGACGTCACACGCGGAGTTATTTAAGAAATTCAAAAAAATCACAGCGCTGATAATACAATATATGAATCTAAAAATATTTTGGCTTAGTTGAATATTCTGTTGACAAATAAAAAATAAAAAAAACACTGAACTTTATCATTAAGAATAAATAAACCTTTTGGATATAAAGTTTATATTTGAAGCACTAACTTTGTGGTTATTCATTATAATAAAATAAATAAAACAACTTTGTTTTTAACCACTAATTTTTCGGTTCCAAAGCAAACAAGCTTCTAAGCTGTTCCAAAGCAAACAAGCTTCTAAGCTGTTTGCTTTGGAACCGAAAAATTAGTGGTTAAAAACAAAGTTGTTTTATTTATTTTATTAAACCTTTTGGAGTTTATAACATTAACACCATGAAAAGAAAATTAACATAAGTTATTTGAACCTACACTTTCCTATGAGTCATTATATTATTAAAACTTATTTATAAAATATTTTGTATGAATTTCATTTTTTATGATGTGATAACTACATAACTTACCAATGATATTGAATCAGGTTTGACTCTTGTCTTTGCGTTGAGATATTCTAATAATTGGAAGCAAAATGCAGGCGCTTGTATTAAGGGTTAATATTGTACAATGAATTATGAATTACATATAATTACTTATATTATAATACTTATGGTTATACTTAAGATTCAGGGTTCGATTTCTGGCAAGGTTTGCATGAAATGTTGACTAAAAATTTGAATTATTTATCATATTTGTTTATCTACTGAAGTAAAGTCGAAAGACGGCGGATAAAACTGGGCGCTTTTGTGGATTATTTATGAAACTCCCTAAGAAAGAAATGCAACCAGTCAGCAAGCAATTGTATATCCTCAAAATATTGTTGAATTAACTACCTGGTAAAGGAAGAAGTATTAAAGTTGGAAAATTGTTTTTAGGCGCCTAGTAGGTGAATTAGTTTAGCCGGATGAATCTAACCCACCTAATAAATGTTCTATTTTACTTCACAAAAGTCAACGGATGGAAGAGTTGAGGAAATGTGGATCTTCAAACAGGCAGAATGGTGAATGTCCATATTCCTTTCTCTGAAATAATCTCTATCTCTTTTTTAATACGTTAATCTTAATATCTCTATAAAGGGTGAAATACAATCCTTGTCTTCAAATATTAGGCCGAATTCAAAACATTGTTTGCAATTTTATAAAATAGTGTTTTACATCAAAATGCTTCTTCGTGGTGTAGGGCTCATTTATTTACTGTAATTAGATACGTTCTGGTCATTTCTCATTATCCATCATGATGCCTCATGAGGCAATCAAATTATTTCGACGAAGAAAGTTTAAACCGCGGGTTAACATATTCAGAGTATTAAATATGTAAATTAACAGAATGAATCGTGTTCATTGCGGTGAAAAATGTTTAAATATTCAAGACTTTTACGTACAAGTAAGAATCTTCTGACCGATTATTTTATTTCGTCACGTTACTCCGCGGTCCAGCTTTTACTTTTCGGTGTAAAATCTTCGGGAAAATCGGACAGTTCCAACGACAGCTGTTTTACTAAGATATTGTTGTTAGTATGAGTACTTCAGTAGGTATCAGAGGCGTCCGCTATATTTTTAAGTAGATATAGATAGTTGTATGTTCAATTAATAAAAAATGTTTTGACTATTTACAAATGCTTTTGATTATTCGTTACATTTTCTTACTTGTCATCTTTTTGACAAATAATTTTACCCATATATTTAAAAAAAAAGGGTTTTTTTCAATTGGGTTGTGGTCCCGTGGCTAGTGATGCAGACTCACGGATCAGAGATCCGAGGTTCGAACCCCACTCTACCCCAACTTGATTACTGTTTTTTATTAGTCCGTTATTTACAACTCGTTGAAAATGTCCCCAAAAATTTATATAATTTTGGACATAAGAACGCATACATATTTTTTTATAAGTAAATAAATGAAAATAAAATACATAAGTAATACTAAAAGGTAAGCATTTAAATCAAACTTATCTAACTATTAAAAAAACCTCTGAACTTTACCATTTAAAATATACCTTTTTTTTTTTTTTTTTCAATTGACTATTTAAATAGTGTTGCTGAACTCGTTTTCAGATACTCTAAAACTTTTTTTGTGAATAAAGTCGTTTACATTTGTAATGTTTTTTTAAAAACTTATTTACATTACTCATTTTTACTTCAATCCAGCTTTTTGTAGATCATTTTGCAACTAAAACAGTATGGGTGAAAATAGATTTGGATGGTTTAGCAAAGTCTTATGTCTTTCGTTCTTATGAATATATTGTATACCATTATTGTATTGACTTTGTTTATCTTTGCTACATAGTTTTATGTTCTTTTTGTTTAGTTTTTCGTGTTTCTTCATATAACTATTTTAATTGGCTTAGGCCGTATATTCAATAAATAAAATAAAATAAATTGATCTTATGATTTACTCAAATATTTCAATTTTGGGGCCATTTTAAACAAGCTGTAAATAACTCACTATTAGAAAATTCCAGAATTTATTTATAAAATTACATACATGGTACATACACATAGTACATACACATAGTACATACACTTATTCAATAAAAAATATTGGTAGACCATCTATATTTAATTATTTGTAAATAATAATTTATAATAACAAGAAATAATTTCCCTCTTTCCAATTGTTCCAAGAAGCTTAATTTTTAGACCTAAGACAAATATATTGTTATCAATGTTTGATATATATATCTATGAACCAAAATTTATTTACAAGTAATTCAAATAGATCAAGTCAAAGAAGGAATCGTGTGTTAGAAAAAACACATTGTAAAACGAGGCTCGCACAGAGACATGTATATTTTATGGGCCCAAAAATATTTTATTCTTTTTTTACTGATAATACTTCATTGATTCCAATATTTCAAAATTTTAATTATTTTAAAAAACATGCACTATCCTGGATTCAAACTAAAGATATAAACACTTTTTTTAAATTAATTTTGTTGCCTTTTAATAATAAGGAATATTTTTGTGTTTTTTTTAAATATTTTTTATTTCCTTTTTTAATTACTTTTAAAAAAATACCATGTAATCTTTTACGGAATATTTTATTTTTTCTTTCTTATGTTACACAAAAATATTATAACTGTCCTTTATTTATTATAGGAGGAAAAATTCGTTAACATTTTCTGGTATACCCACGAACAGGCCATACTTTTGTGGGATTTTTTCGTTTACTATTTTTACCATTAATATGTATTTCATTGCTGTGTAATTATGCTTTAGTTTTTGAATACTCTGTTTTATCACGTATGTTTATTGTAAAAAAACAAAAAAATAATAAAAAAAATAATAAGTATAAAAATTATAATAAAAATAAATAAATAGTAATAAAGTTATAATAATAATAATAATAATAATATAAAAATAATAAAAATAATAAAATAAAAAAAATTTAAAAACTAAGTCAATAAAAAAAAAAACATAGTACTATGTTTTCTATTGTATCATACGCGTTTAGTTTTGTTTATTTTTATAATTTTGTATATTTTATTTATTAAAAAAAATAAAGAGTATCTTAGTGAGTCTTGTGTATTTAATAATAATAATTGTTATTATTATTATGTAATGCACGCCTCTGTATTTACTCTCCACTTTACGTCTGTTTATTATTCAAAAGAGACGACTAGGAACAATGCCAATTGATACGGGTCGATATCTACTTAGAACATAAAGTTGAAAGTCAATCTACATTACAATCATGTTAATCTTGTATCAAATTTCCAAAAGAAACTGCAGCTGAGTCACTGCATTGGCTATCTTTTTTGTAGGGTGACCTTTTACGTTCGAAACTACATTTAAATTGAAGACTTCCAATTAAGACAACTTTTCTACCGGATATGTTGAGACTTTCAAATTAGCTTGGATTTATTATAATTATATTGATGATGCTATACGACTCTGGCTAAAAACACATAAATATGAACCAACCTACATATATTTTCACTAACACTGCTTAATTAAGTTGTTGTAATTTTTTAACTAACTCAAATTGACTTTCATTCTCATTTGGACATTTTAAATGGAACACAAAAAGAAACGACCAACATACCTTGACTGTTGAATTTTCTATTCGAAATATATCGAAAATTGTAGATCATTCAAAAATACAACTCCAATCTGCGCATTGTTTGATACACTTGTGTGATAGAACTTGTCCGAAACTAGAACACTGCACCATAATTTGGGACCCTTCTGAGCCGAACCGCATCCCTAACACAGTACGGATTTAGGACTGCTAGATCAACTACCTCAAAGTTGCTGGAATATTCACATACTATTACCAAAGCACTTGAGAGTGGTCAGCACGTTGATGTTCTCTACACAGACTTTGCAACGGCATTTGATAAAGTTAACCATAAACCTCTTATCACTAAATAACATGCTCTTGGATTAAGAGACCCGTTATTCCCATTCGTTGAATCTTATCTATGTGGAAGACAGCAAAAGGTTAGGATTGGGAATTGTTTATCAGCCAGTATCGATGTTACATCAGGTCAGTGGCGGTATTTCCATAGAAGCCCAAAAACCGGGCATGCCTAACCGATTTCAAATTAAAATGACCGAATGTGGACTTTACGATTACAAATAATTCATTTCGTTGTTTGAAATTCAGCCCGCTCGTTTGTAAAGTCGTCATTCTAATATGGAGACGAATTTACACCCCGTATATTTGCTGAAACCCGCATCCCATAAAATCCGCGTGCGCGGACGCCGGCTTCTTGTGTGGCTTTCTCGTCGCAAAAAAAATTACAAACTTCGCATTGCGAACACGAGATACAAACATAAGGGTAACAAATTTTAGTCACCTGTATAATATATTGTTCTTTGTATAGAGGTTAGAAGCCAGCTTCTTTTGAAGTGATGTTAGTTGCGTGCGGATGCGATAGAACAGATCGAACGTATTTAAGATTGTTTCTTTTGCGCTTGTTTTTCTCTCTCTTTGTTAGGTTATTATTATAATTATTATGGATAACTTATACAGCGCCATTTTCGTAATATCTTCTTCTTTTCTTTTCTCTAAATTAGTTTAAGACCCGTATTGCTTTTATGTTTACACGCAATATTTTTTAAAAAATTGACTTGCCTTACTGGTTAACCCTAGGCACGCTACTGCATCAGGTGTACCCTAGGGTGCCCATCTGGCACCCCTTCTTTTTAATTTGTTTATTAACGATGTAGCAAATTTATTCTCCTTTACTCGTTTTTTGCTCTTTGCGGACTACAATAAAATTCTTAAATTATTCAAAATACAAATCACTGTTTGCTGCTTCAGTCGGATATTGATTATTTTTATATGTGGTACAAAGCCAGCTACCTAGAATCAAACATTAAAAATTGTAAAATAATGTATTTTTATAGAATTAAAAAAAAAAAATCCTTGGAAAACAAAATATAAAATATTAATTTAGATTTAGTCAAGTCTATTTTAAGGACCTCAGAGTTATCATGGACTGTAAACTTACCGTTAATGAACATAATGATACTATGATTAACAAGTCACTAAAACTCTTGGGTTTTGTTAGCAGGACATCTAGTGACTTTACTAATATGTTCACGGTTAAAACACTATTTTGCTCACTTGTTTGTCCTGTTTTAGAATATGCATCCGTGATCTGGTCTCCCTTCTATGTAGGCCGGATAAATCATATCGAATTGGTGCAACATCGTTTGCTAAAAAAATTGGCATGGATTATCTTGAATACTTTTATCTAAAAGAATGTGGTTACTATCCATTATTACATCCATCATTATTTATGGCAGGGATGATGGATTACAATATCCTCGAATCTTGTTGTTATATTTTATTAAGAAACATTTTTAAAGTTTATTTCAAGATATACGTAAATCTTGATGGGCGGGCATAAGAACAAAACTGCATTTTCGTTCATTTTGAGATTTATGTGAGAAAATATTCTTTGTGTGTGCATACATCAATGATATTAACATTTATACGGGCTACTCAAAACAAAAATAAACAACTTTGTGCCTTCTTAACTTTGGTTTTAATAAATAAGTTTGCGCATTTATGTCATATTTATATTTTTAGTGGCACATACAGTATTAAATGGACTCAGTAATAAAATAAAACTCATTTCAATCATTTATTGAATTGTATAAATAGAATGTTTAAGTAGTATAAAAAGACTTATTTCTTTCCCATTTTTAAATGGTTTAAGTATTATATCTGGAATATTGCTGTTATTTGTACAACTTAGTCAAATGTGGTTACACAAATGAAATGAACTGAAAGTAAAAAACCGTTTCGCAAAATATGAGTTTTGTAGCAAAATAATTGGGTTCATAATAACGTATTAATCTCTCCTGAAAAGTTGTGTATGTATGTATGTTCGCCCATCAAAGAAATATAATCCAAATATATACTGAAATAGCTTATTTCGTGTGTTTCTAATAACTAACTATAACTGAGCGAGATCATCTGAACAATTTTACGCACTCAGAAGTCATACGAATCCAAATCAGAATCCACTTATTAATAGGGCAATTTTCTTACTGAATACGGCTTCTGCGTATGATATGGACATATTTTTCTATACATTTTGACAATTTAGCAGCTATCGCTTTTTAATTCATTATCTTTTTGACGTTGACATTTTTCACGTCTCTGAGGGAGTTTTTCGCTACAAGATACTCTTACTTTTTTAACATATTATTATCTGGATATTATGTATAGTTATGAGTTATTTTTGTATATACCTAATTTTACCTTATTATTTCCATATGTATGAATTAAGATTTTCAATTTCGTAATGTACATATATTTGAATAAATAAAATTGAAAAAAATTGAAAACTTTTAATTCGTAATATTCTATTAAAATTCACGGTCTACATTACGAAGTAAGTTAATTAACCCGTAAATTAATGCTGACCACAATTGTTAAATTAATAAATAAATTATATCGTTAATTAAAATTAACGTAGTTCCCGGCATTACAGACAGAAAAAATAATATATCACAAACGGATTTTTTCAAATATAAAATATATCTACCCCCTTTGGACTGTGATACAGAACGCCCCATAATAAATTACCTATGCATGTGTTTGCACTACACAAAATCTCTCTGAAGATGACCACTGCAATGGAGGTCAAAATATCAGATGAAAAAAAAAAGTCAAGACGAGTTCACCCAGAAATAAATAGGTAAACGCTTAAAAAAAATGTGTCAGAACACAACGAATAAGAGAGCAATAAACTCATTTTGTGTATGTTTTTACTTTTGTTCGAATGTTTTTATTTTGTTGATGAGTCATTTTTATTAATAAAGCATTGACATTGAAAAGAAAAGTACAATCTAACAGCTGATTGTTGGTTTTATATACGGTAAAAAACGTGACTACTTTTACTAACTTTATTTATTTTTATTTTATTGAGTTAATTCATGACATCTTAAAAATTAATATAAACTTTTAAAGGCATTACATTTTATATATAACATTTTAAAAAATGATTTGAAATATTTCAAGGCGTTTTCATTTCTTTTATTTCTTGTACAGTTTTTAACCCATAATTACGTTATTAATACATTTTTTTACATAAAAGCTTTTTTGTTGATTTACCGTTGCGAGAAAGCCAATTTTGATGGCGGTCGATGGCAAAAACTTCAGGGGGTGCAAAAAAAGACTTACCTGATGGCTTTCGTAGAGCAGATAAATCATAGATAAACCATATACATAGTTGACTAATAAAAAAAGAGTTTTCCTTGTTTGTTTTTTTGTTGAATTAGTTAAGTTATTTTAAAAACATATGTTTACATGTTTATGGAGACGCGGGAACAAAATAATGTAAAAAAAATATGTATAGCTTATCACTACCATAAAACCAAGCCGCTTTCGTGTATATTTTTACTTAAATTATCTGTTATCCATTTTATGTATGTTAATCATTTTTTCAACTCAAGACACCTGAATTATATTTAAGCAAGGCATTGGATGACCTAGTGCCTATACATTTTAGGATTGGATTTGACAAAAAAAATCGTCGCTTCTCCTATATAATTATATTGTGCTTTTTTTGCCATCTACTTACATATAAATAAAACATGGGTATATTTTTAATATCGGTCTTTTTTTATAATTATTTTTCTATCTTTTAAATTTTTATATGCTTTTTATATCTGGAGATCGCGCTATAATTTTCCTTAATCAGGACGTACTTATCGAAGTAAATATTGAATTATTTTAGTCATATTTAATGTACACACTATTCCAACCTGACTGATTGTTCTATTCGTAATGTAAATAGAAATTCGCTTTCGCCTTCGTCCGCGCAACTGAAGAGTTGCGACCTTAAGACTGACCTTTACCAATTTCGTTACCTGCCTTTGCGAGGTGCGCCGCGTTCAAGTTTCGTCCAAGGCGGATATCAGCGCAGCCTGTGTACAGGCTACAGATACACAAACACAATCTCACTAACACTAGAGTGGATCGAGCTGAGAAATAATTTTCAAGACTTTCAAAATAATATTTTCTAAATGGCGGATTAACAATACAGTTCTGCGTGTGGAATAGAACCAGAATCCTGGACGAGTGATTTAACTCTACTTATCGATAGATAAGTAAAAATCCTGAATGAGGAAATCAAATGGAGTTACGTTTGCCTCGTTCTGCCGTGATCAGCGCGTTCACCTACCATGGACGAAGATTACTTACTGGTAAGGTTGAAATATTGATTTAACTGGTGTTTTCTACACTTTAACATGTAATTGTTGACTAACTGCAATACAAATTTTATAAGTAATGATTATAATCTAAATCGATGTTATTAAATTTACAAAAACACTATAATGGAAAGTCTACACTTTTTTACCTTAATTTCAGTTTCAATTTTAAATTTATTTATTTTTTATACGTTTAAAAATATTTATAACATAACACGAAAAAAAAACTAATTAAATTTAATATAAAAAAATGGTAAACTAAAAATACCCAATCAGTTGTGAAAAAAGGATGCTTTCCCCTGTAAACTTTATTTCACTAATATGAAAGATGTCGATATCCGAAGAGATACGGTTGACATTACATTCAACTAATGTATGTACTTATACATAATTCAATGAAAAAAGTAAAGACAGACTTGTATCGATTTATATACACATATTGTTAGTTATATTTTTGTAAATAACTATATACGTTTTTTCCCGCATTTCTTTTGAAAGTAAAATGACACAAATAACACTGTTTACTTTATCAATTGGTTTGAAAAAATTAACACTAGGCAAAAAACCAGCTAATGTACGAAAGCCACAAAAGTTAATTGACTAATTTAAAAATCAATCCACTCTATTGATCACACGCACACAGCCAACTTATCAACAGACTCCGAATGAAGAAATATAATACCTGAATCTCGGATGTTCGCGCAAAATCAGAAGTGGATTTTTTATTGTTTTTATTAATAGGCGTTTATAGAAACACGGAAAAGAAATTACTTGATTAATTGCCAGAGGGTTTGCCTCAAAATCTAATTATATGATGGACTCGAAGAATATTGTTTTATGGAACGGAAATACGTCGTATTATTCGAGATGAATTCAAACATGATGAGAAGGTAGTTTAATTTATTTGATGGAGATGGAATAATTTCTCTTTTTTTACAAATGTTTTTAAATTATTGTCTAATATTTTTTATCCTTAATGCAAACATCAGTTCAAATTATAATCATCTCAAATATATTTCAAATGTGAAGAGTTATTCTTTTAACTGACGTCGCGGGTTCAATTTCCGCCAGTTGCAAGAGTAAAATCCAAGATGTACATTTTTTCAATTGGTCTGGGAGTTGCGTTGTAGTTTCTGTTACCTCTTTCTATATCCTTTCTTTCCCACCTGCTGACAAGCCTCAAAACAGAGGCTAAGCGGATTATTCCTTTAAAATAAAATAAACAAAACAATTATATTTATTACTAATACAATGCATGCAAATTCAAAATGACAAAAATCAATCAAGTATTTATATAGTTTTTACTAAAAAATATTTTAGTTGTATTCTGAATTTTAACCACCGAGGATTATATTGAATAGTAAATGACAGGTCACAAGCCCCTTTTATGAGAATTTAATTGCCATTCATAATTCATAATCGTCTAAATTCCTTTTTAAAAAATGTCATTTTCTTCATCAAAATATTTATCAGTCTTGACAACATTCTCGGGAGTCCAAATCCAGTACTATTAGTATAACTATTTTTTACTACTCGAAATTGAATTATTTACTCAAGTAAATAATTTCATTAATTTTAATTATTTTTTTCTAAATACTCTATTTATTTCTAAGAAAGGGTCTCAATCTAGATCGTAGGTCCGAGGTTCGAACCCCACTCTACTTCAACTTTATTCGTATTTTCTAATAGTGAGTTATTTACAACGCGTTTGAATTTGTACAAATAATAAGAAAGCCTTTTTTTTACTTCAGTAAAATTTCGAGAGATTTTAAATACTTTTCATGTTAAATTGGTTCTATTAAATAACTTTGAGAGACAGCGTATTGTGCTACTATTTCCTCAGTTTTAAACAATTAATAATATGAAATTTCTTATAATATCAACCACAAACGTTCTAATTAAAACTGACAGATGTACTCATATGTTTTATCTAGATTCGCAACAATTTGACATATCCGTAGACAAAGATCTACACTTCCTTCGTCATGAAAAATTGCTGTCAGATTAGCGACGTTAATTTGTGGATTTTGTTAATCTGATTGTTATCGAAATGCGTACTACCATTGGCGTACTAAATATTAACCGCCATCCCTGTCAAATAGAAATCATATCATTGACACAGTATAATTTTATTGCCATTTATAATTTGATAATCAAGAGCCCGATGAACGAATCAGATTAAAGAAAAATATACATGTTTGCCTTATGAAAATTATGATAATGAAAAAACTTTTTGCAAACCACTTTTGAGTGCACAAAAGTGCTCAAAATGGAAATACTTGGGTAATACACAAAAACGCACATACATACATCATTTTCATTTTAAAAAAACTGAAACGCTTTTACGTGTATTCTAGAAATGAAAAAAAAACAACATTTTTCACTCAAGTCTCGTGCGTTCCGTTTTGCTTCTAAATACTGTTAATTAAGACATTCATCAGAGCAAATCGGGCTTTTTTAGGTTATTTTATTTACTCAATTTTAAGATCCATTAAACTAGAACAAAAGTATTCAATTACTCTTAACAATACCGAAGGAAACTATTTAAACGGTTCAAATTAAACAATGTTTTGAATTTGTCTAAATGTTTGCAGACTGGCTAGATTTCATCCCTAGGGAGTTATTTAGATCTAAATTTGTTGCAACAGTGGGAAAAGATTTTCGAAAATGGAATATGAAAGTGTGGGCATTTACAGAGTCCAGCCCATCTACATACATTCGGACCTACTCAAAACATTACTGAATCAACTAACTGGTAAATAAAGAAAATTGGAAAATTGTTTTCAAGCTTTGCCTAGCAGGTGAATTGGTTCAGCTGGATGAAGCTCACCCACATGATAAAAGTTTTAGATCTTTTACTTTTACTTTTGTTAAGTAAACGAGCTGAAACCTTTATCATGTGGGTGAGATTCATCCGGCTAAACCAATGCACCTACTAGGCAACGCCCGAAACTCCCTAGGAAAGAAATTCAGCGAGTCTGCAAGCATTTGGACATACTCAAAACATTGTTGAATTAACTACCTGTTAAAGGAAGAAGCATTAAAATTGGAAAATTGTTTTCAAGCGTTACCTAGTAGGTAAATTGTTTCAGCTGGATGAAGCTCACCTACATGATAAAGGTTTAAGATCTTTTACTTTTACTTTTGTTAAGTAAAAAAGAACTGAAACCTTTATCATGTGGGAGAGATTCATCCGGCTGAACCAATTCACCTACTAGGCAACGCCTAAAACTCCCTAGAAAGGAAATCTAGTTAGTCTGCAAGCATTTGAACATACTCAAAACATTGTTGAATTAACTACCTGGTAAAGGAAGAAGTATTAAAATTGGAAAATTGTTTTCAGGCGTTGCCTAGTAGGTGAACTGGTTCAGCCGGATGAATCTCACCCACATAATAAAGGTTCTCTTTTACTTCACAAAAGTCAACAGATGGAAGAGTTGAGGATATGTGGATGATCAAACATTGTTCAAACAGGCAGATTGTTGATATTACACAGTGTGTAAAGTGACCGCTTAAACTAGCCAACGGCCGGTCATAAGCCCTGTTAATGCCTAGACTTCCATATTCCTTTCTCAAAAATGTTTATTCTAATCAGAGGCGGTTCCTTAATTTGTGCATAAGTGCAGTGCACTGCCAAGTAAAAATTTGTGCAAATAAATTAGTGATTATATTAATAGTAAAAATATGTTTAAGTGGGTAGAAAGATCTAGCGAAATCGACTCTAGCGGACGATTTTCTTATCATGTCTACGCATGCGCAATCGTCCAAGTGCATATTCTATTTTGCACAATCTTTTAGCCTGAATTCGTAAGAAATATATCATATCTCCTAAAATCGTAATTTGAGCGAGACAGACAATGCTTCATACCGATGAATTGTGCGTTAGAGGGAGAAGATAATATACACATTCCGGGCATTGCCAACGCATGCGCAGATCTGAAGTTCGTTTGTAATGTCACTTTGAACATGTGTAATGACATGATATTAGTACGAATTTAGTTAACTATAACTTGCGTATTATGTTGGGCGCATTTAGCGTTTCTGGTTCTGATGCGTGGGCTGTCATACTATTGCTCATTGAACTTAATAATATACAAGTTGAGAAAATGCAAAGAAATGCACTGCCAATGTTTTCGGTCAGGAGCCGCTAGTGATTCTAATAATAAAATGTAAAAAATCGTTATTTTTACAAGGTCCTGTCCGTGTTTGTTCACAGGAAGACAAAAGGACTGCTGACGGTTGTGTGCGTTGGTGGGAGTATCATTGTTCTGCGGAGAAAACCTGCTACTTTATTTCGGTAAAGATGTCTCAGGATGATTTTTTATGCTACAAATTAAGCTTTTGTGATACTAATTAATACAGTATTTGCTTCTATTCGTGTTTGAATGGTCATGATGACGAATGACAATATCCTAAAAAGTCCATCCATATAATTTTCTAAACTCACGGTGAAAGGGGCAGTGAAAATAGTAGAGTAAAATTCAATTAAAATCGTGAAAATTTTAAAAAAAGAAACTCGTTTATTTACAAAAAAATATCTTTTTCTTGTATGAGTGAACTGATAGGAAAATCTTCGGTCTTTAAAACGGTTTCAAGTATGTGAAGGAATATAATTTCACTACCCTACAAATTGCCATTTACACGTGGACAATGATCGAGTCCTGGAACAAAACAATATTGTATTAAAATCTGTTGCAACAGAGTAGGAAAACATTTTTGTGAAGAGTATGTGGAAGTCTAGGCATTTACAGGGCTTATGACCTGTCACTGGCTGGTTTAAGTGGCCTTGTAAATACTTCCATATACCCTTATCAAAAATGTTTTCCCTCTCTGTTGCAACAAATTTAGAAATGAATGTCTCACTAGGGAGGAAAGGCAGCCAGTCTGCAAACATTTGTACATACTCTAAACATTGTTCAATATTGTATTGTCTACGTGTAAATGACTTTTAAAGATTTCGGGAAGCATCCGTTGCTTTTTAATATAATTACCATATTGGCTCGTCAACTTTTATAAAATTAGAATTTTTATAAACAACGAACGTTTTTTATTGATTAATTACTTATGTATACAAAAAAGTAATCATGAATTTCACACACAAGAAATAAAACAAACAATATTCATAAGATTGTATCTTTTATTCAATCACATAAACAAATATAATAAATATCAGTGCTAAAAAGTCTGTAATACTCGTAATAGAATCTCAGATTTAAGTATGGGAAACAGATAAATGATCAAAATCCTTCAAAAACCCGTAAACATGGTTTTTATAATACATTGTACAATTTGGAAATCTATTCTTAATTAGTCATAGGTAGAGTTCTCAATTAGAGGTTATTGAAAATGCCTATAATAATTTGCTGTATAATATTAACAAGGCTATCTGTCTCGTACGCCAAATATTATCTTCACAATCAAATTTGTTGACGTCGACTCAAATTAATAATAATGTCCAATTTGCTGGCGCCAATTTAAGCGAACATTTCATAATTTTGGCGACGAGCAGAAATAAGACTTGTATTTTGATTACGAACCTACGGCTGCGCAAATTGAGCAATACGAAATGCATTTATTTCCATGTAAATACAAGTGAATTGATCGAAATATTTCCAAATTATTATTGTATTCTTGTTTTTCACAGCAGATGTATATAGTAGTAATTAAAGTTACGTATTGCAGCATTTTACGAATATAGACCACAGATCATGATGACTATGATGAATATTTTGAGTTTATCCAAATGTTTGTAGGCAAGCACTAGATTTTTTTCGAAAGCCCCACCACTTACTCGGATCCGTTTTTAAGGTCTCATGGCCTCTTTTCAGATCCGCAAATTGCAAAAACATTTTTTTAGGTGTATTTTTTTTCAAAAATTCTTCTTTACAAAAGATTTGCGTTTTTTTTTAGAATTTACATTTACTGCTTTCAATAACCCTATCGCTGCCAGAGCAACCTAAATATATACAGTCAATTTGCCTTTCATTTTCAATCTAATTTTGCCAATTCTGACGACGATAGGGTATGTTAGTTCATTAGCTTATTAGTAAACCGTAATAAACAAGTCCGCTCGGGAGAACCTGAGCCGTCATCGCCCCTCTACCAGCCAAATAATTCAAACAATGACTGGATTGTACCCCCTAACACAGACAGAGATCGAAAACAATTTTTAAGAACGGAATATGAAAGTTTTGGTATTTACAGGCCTTATTTAAGTGGTCACTTTACACACTGTATAAAATTCACTATTCTGTCTGCGTTTTGAACATCCCCTTTGCTCATTTCTTCTATCTGTTGTCTTTTACATCATAAATGTCAACAGACGGAAGGTGGGTGGCATAATTGTAAATTTGACACAGTGTGTAAAATGGTCACATAAACCAAACAAGTATACAGATTATAAGCCCTATATATTCGTACTAATACATGTTTTCTATTTGTCTTTTTACATAATAACAATTTTTTTAAATATTTTAACTGTAAGAGATTGCTAGTGAGGAAAAAAAGCCATTTTTTACCATGTACACCTGAATATTTTTTCAATTTTCAATAATTCGGTTCTACAAATTCAGATACAGGAAAATGTTGAAGGAAAGCGTTTTCTGGGTAGGAAAAAGCTTTCCTGACCGAGGAACATACGCAACTAGACGATGTTTGGTGTGGGGGAGTTGTTCCAGCCAGCAAACTATTGTGATCGATACTGGTAGGCTGTTGGTACAATTTGTGGCACATAATGGAAGCCTCTGAACACCTAAACTCGGACATCACACCAAAAGAAGAAGAATAATATTTTAGATTTTTCTTTCTCCTCCCTCTTTGCCTACTCATCTCTTTATAGTAAAGCGTAGATATTTAGTTAATTTTTATTTTTAAATATACATATTTAGCAATATTTTGTTCTACAATGAAAATATTATAATATACCAACAATACGTTCATATACCACTAACTTTCTCAAATTTAACGATTTGGGTAGGTAGTAAGAAATTGCCTTAAGGCTATATGCCCGTTCTTATGCATTTCTATATAAACTGTATATGTATACAAAGTGCTTAAAATAAAAGAATATGTTCATGATCTAAAAAATCCATAAAAAAAAATTAAAGCCGATATGCAGAATTTACGCTAAAATTATTATGCTAGAAAGATTTGGAGATGGACATCGTCATTCCTCTGCTAGGAACATGAATATGTAACAAGAGCCAGAAATAATATCATTGTCAATATTCCTCCATTTACAGAACATTTGGTCTAAGATGTAAGGATTATTTTTCTGCCAAATTGATTAATGTTCTTCTCCACAAAATTAAGTTAACTTAAAACAAAAAATATTTCAAAAAATTTTGATTACAAAAAATAAAAATAATATTTGAGTGACATGTGATATATGTAAATTTTCAAACAGATATCCCTTGTGAAGACTCTCATAAAAAAAATCGAAATAAATCTATAATCTATCAAATGGGAAATTTTTAATTTAACCACAACGAGACAATAGTGAATAAAGTTTAATAATCTAAATAACTTTATATTCAAATTTCTTGCACTTTTCACTTAATTTTTCGTGTGTTATTTTTACATTCTTAATTTAAATGAATAATTTAACTGTATATTTTTATTGCATATTGTTTTAATCGCTACTTTCTTTATCTTGGCTGTTGCACGTGAAGAAAATTGAGGAAATTCCTATGCGGCTACATAAGTAAATGAATGTATGACAGTATGGTCAGAAGTCGTCAATGACCAAATGGAGAAAGCTAATTATTCTGCCGTCCATTTGTTGTAAAGAAATCAGTGAATATTTAACAAACTAGCCGTTTTGATAACACTTGTAAGAAAGTTTTAAAGAAGATAGTTAAGACTGTATATTATACTCGTATAGATATTGGATAAAGGAAATGGATTTACAATTAGCAGTTCACAATGGAGTCCTGGTACCGACCCTTATGTATGGAAGCAAAGTACGGAATTGTAAAAACAAAGATTAAAGTAGGCTCAGGCGAATGTGTGGTAAAACTTTGTACTATAGGTGCACAAATGTCGAATTCTGTACATCATGTAAGGCTGAGACAAGCATTATCGACAAATTTAAGAAAGGAGTTCTGCGTTGGTTTGGACATGTAGAGCGAATAAACAATGAAAGAACTGCTAAAAAGATTAGGATGCGAATTTTGATGGATGTTGAAGTCTTCAGTTGAAGACCGAGAAAGACATGGCATAACAAAATCCAACAAATGCGTCAACATGAACATTTCAAAAGTCGTAATAATTGGCGTACGTGTGTGAGAATATGTATGAATGTAGAGGAATCAAGATTTGTATTGAAAGACAGAGTGATATAGCGTTATATCATATATGCTTACCCTTGCGGAAAAACGGGTTGCGGGTTTATTTATTTTGTTTTTTTTTTTTTAAATTGGGTTTTACTTTCTTCAACAATATTTTGACTTTCTCAAAATATTCCTACACAAGGAATGGATTTAACCTCGAAAGCGTTTAAATACCAATCAAATTTAGCCGATTTTAGGACGTTGTTATTAAAGAAAAAAACTGTCGAAAGGGATAAGTTGTGCCAGAGGAATCAAAGTGAAAAGATCTCTTTATTCATTTTAAGCAGTGTGTAGAATTGGCGGTAAATCATTATTCTAGATATTAAATCGAGGAGACAGGAACGTCTCGAAACCAGTAAATATGAAGAAGTCGTCAAGTGGTTAAACCGTACACAATTATTTACTGACATTCAATACATATTCTAGATATTTACTAACAAATGTTCATATCACATATGCCATGCGCGAGATCTCTCGCTTGTGACATCTAAAGGGTTAGGGAGTTATTTATATGAAAATATTACAACAGAGATAAAAAACGTTTTAGAGTAAGGAAAATGGATGTCTAGGCATGTAGAGGGCTTATGACCTGTCATTGTCAGGTTTCAAAATCAACATAAGGAGGAATTGAGTCAAAATCATCATCATTTCTATTCCGCAACTTAAAGAGCACAGGGCACTGTATTGGTACACCAACCCCGGCGTATTTTGATCATTTTTTTTTACATAGGAATAAGAAAGTCTTACCCTTTAGGCACCATTCCAGGGACATTATTTCATGTTAACCACGTCAGAAATCGTAATCGAGACCTCTTGCACGGTAAGCAAGACTACTGACCATTAGACCGTGGATAAATATTTGTATGAATATATTTTAACTGTTTCTTTTCTATATGAACACCCATCTATAAAAATACCGAGATGAAGAATTAAACTTGGTTTGGGTTAGAAATTAAACGCCTTGGAAGTGTTGGATTTTAGTTTCTGACTTTCCTCTTAAAATGATAGTAAAATTGAGAAGCAATTAATGGAACACCTAAATACTTGTTCTTTATAACTTTTGATTCGTCGATTGCTGTTAGCGAAGTTAAAGGTTTAGATCACAGGTTCCCAAACTGAGAGTATCTGCTCCTCAGGGGGTGCTGAAGGGGACCAAGAGGGCGATGTTGGCCCTGGGATAAGTAGGGGGTATTGGAAACAGAAATGGGACAATAACAAATGGGACAATATATATATAAAAAAATAATTAACTTTTTGTACATAATGATATTTGTACAAATATTAATTTCTTCCAACCAATCAATAAAATAATATTAATATATTACAACAGAGATGAAGAACATTTAAGAGAAGGTAATATGGAAGTCTAGGCATCTACAGGACTTATGACGTGTCAATGGCTGGTTTAAGTGGCCACTTTACACACTGTGTAACATTCACCATTCTGCCTATATTTGAACATGAATATTTCTTCAATTCTTTCATCTGTTGATGTTTGTGAAGTTAAACAGCTGACACCTTCATTTATGCGGGTGAGATTCATCTAATTGAATTATTTCACCTACTATTTATACAAAACAGAGGTTAAAGATTGAAAATTAAAAAATAAACCCAACGTTGAATTATTTAACGAATAGGTAAACACACGTGTATTCCCTTTTACTAAACCCATTGTAATAATTTTACTAATGACATTTTACCTTTTGTTTTTAGAAATCATAATGGACAGAAATCAAATTCACAAATGATGGGACAATAAAAATTATATACAAACAATACTTACACTCATTAAAATATCATGATATCAACTTATTAGTTAACCAGAAACACTTTTTTAAATGCAAAAATAATTTAATTTATTTTCATATAATTTTGAAGTCTCTATCCTGACCTCTATTTTGTATAATTACATTGAGTTTTTTAATCAAGATACCGTCTCGAAGATATCGCAAAAGCGATGAAACCGGTCAATGAATATTTTAAATTTGTGGATTAAAGTATCACTCATCTTTTATTTATATAATAAATTACAATGAACTTCCATCTAGATTTTTCACTTACAATCGTGAAACTTCAGAGGAACATTCCTTATAGATTTTATGAATTTTTTTGTGGAGTTTCGCGGTATGGTCTTAAAAAACTGTGTATTGTGGTATTTTTTATTTATTTTAGAGATGCGCGCTCATTAAACAATATTTACTCACCGCACTTTTATGTTTTGTGTAAATATAGAAAAAAGGGACACTAAACATTTTTTCCTGAAAAGGGGACGAGGAGGTGGGTCAAAATGTTTAGGAACCTGTGGCTTAGACGAAGAAGAAGCGAGTGGAGTCATCAAAGATGAAAATAATAATCATTAATCATAAAACGACTTTCCTAACTACATAATTATGTGTATTTTATACAACACAAAGATCTCGATTCGAGGCGATCAACTAAATTTGATCGTTATCGATAAAGCTTACTTCCTATCAGAAATCGCATCGAAAAGATAAATTAATTGGTTAAGATTATGCAATTAATCTTTTTTATTACTTTCAGTGCCGCAGAACAGCGTTTATTCATTATATTTATTAAAATTAATATAATATTTTTTTGTTACCCACTAAGTCTAGTGACTTTTCTTGGTTTCTTTATTTAAACCAGCACATTCTGCATGAACCCAGTTTCCACACTTTATGCATTTTAACCATGTTTCACCTGGCTTTGATCTCGTATATAACTCATTACAATAAATGCTTGAGCAGTCATCTTCATAGTCTGTAAGTAGAAGGTCTTCGGTGTCTGAATCAATAATCAATTTTTTACATATACCTTGTTTACACTTTTCCAGGATATATTTTTTGGAATCTTTAGTTTTAGCCTCTGATATATTTAGAGTTGAGTTGAGTGAATACTCAAATGTCATGTTTTACGCACATAATTGCGAAGCATTATTATTCTTCTAAAGAAATAAAAGTATTAAGTGGAGAAAAATGACATAGTATGTCATTGTACCCATATATGTCGTTTTGCCCCACTACGTGAGTTTTTAAAAACATTAAAAAATATCACATTGCACTTAGTAAATTTTAACAAAATTATAGTTTTTCATGTAGATTAACAATAACACAACATATCCTTTCAGTTTGTGTTGTAGAATAATAAAAATAAAATAATAATAATACCTTCGGTGTCCGCGCAACAAAAATATTGTTTTATTTCACAAAGTAAACCGCAACACGTTCTTCTCGGGCGGTCGCCATAAGCGTCCTAAATATTGGTGAGTATTTATGTGTCGTACCAGTGCTCATTCTTGTGCAGGTTCAAAAATGACCAAGAGTTTGGTTTCTGAGATATGATTACTATGTCATTTTACCCGCCTATGTCATTTTGTACACCCTTCCCCTACATACACATACACATATACATATAAAATACATTTATTAGTTACCTTTGAACATATTTACTGTAAAGTAGAAACAAAGTATTTTTTATTCTCTATTATTCTACACTCCCAACACACGTATTCCATAATATTGTCCCTTTCTTTTGCATATAAATATTTTTACATCATTTTCGTTTTTTTCTATGAACTTAAAATTTTTGTTTTGTATAAATCCTTTCAACTTTGTACAATGTTTACCAATCTAGAGATGCCCGTTAAATGGTAAGAGCGCTTATTCGTCAAATAAATTACTCGATGTGTATCATTTTACTTTTGAGCAAAGTGTCACAAAACTAGATCACATTATAAGACATGTAAAAACATAGACGTCTTTCTATATTTTTTTATTTAACTTTTTGTACGTAATGTTATTTGTACATTGGCGGGCTTATTATATTATTATTATGATTATATTCAAATTTATTTCAACAGAGAGGGAAAACATTTTTGAGAAGGGAATATGGACGTCTAGGCATTTACAGGGCTTATGATCTGTCATTGGCTGGTTTAAGTGACGTCCATATTCCCATCTCAAAAATGTTTTCCCTCTCTGTTGAAATAAATTTAAGTATGAATAACTGTTATTGTAACTGTTCATTTTTTATCGTGTTAGTTTGTAATTCCAGATCCCAGCAGAATGCTCGAACAAGGTTTTCCTGTAATTTAAATTATGTTATACCGAAAACACGTACAATTTTCGCTCCGAGAAAAGTATCTTTTGTGGTCCCAAGAGCGTTCAGTGTCCTTGATGAACATACTTGATGAACTACTACGGACCACATGGTGACGATATCTACCTACTGTCTACAAAAGATTCTCTTCGGACATCTATCTCCCATGGAGTTGATACAGTGCTTTATTTATTTAGTTTTTTATTGCTTAGTTCTTGGCATGAACACTTGACAAACTTACTACTATGCTCTTTTTTTTATAGATTTATTGATTTCATTCTAACTTTGCTAGAATTCCACTCGTCCATGCGCTTTGTAGCTGCACGATGATTGGTTATCCAGCTTTCATATACCAACTTAAAAATACCTAAATTTTGTAAACGGGGTCTAGAATTCCAATCGTCTATGCGCTTAGTAGCTGCAAGGAGTGTTGTAATCTTACTCCTTTTTATTATTCATATTAATATTATTTTTTAATACACTAAATTTATTTGTCAATTTTTAAAATGTGTAAATGGGGGCTAAATTTCTAACTGTCTATGCGCTCTGTAGCTGCAAGACGTCCTGTAATATAGCTCCTATCTGTTATATTTTTTTATTGATCTTAATTGAAAACGAGGAACTAGAATCCCAACCGTCCATGCGCTCTGTAGCTGCAAGACGTACTGGGATATTTATTAATTGTACAGCGCCCTTGAGGTGATTTTCACAAAAATTGCGCTATATAAATTATACTTAAATATCCCAAATGAAGGCCATTTTCAGGAGAAGTGTACAAGAATGGGTTTTGTCTAAGGTAAGAGACCATTTCAGGAGACTGCTGCGAGACATTGCATAGATATTTACATGTAACTATTAAGCGTGTTGTCCAAACGTTTATTTAATTTTTAAATGTTTTATTTTATTTTATTAAAATAAACGGCACTCAGTGCCTTTTACATATTAGTTACAAATAAAGTTAAATATACATACATGTAAGTATAATTATAAGTAATACAGAGTATTCAAAATAATATTATTAATTTACAAATTAAAAAAGTCTAAAAAAGATAAACCACATAAAAAAAAAATTACCACTTATAGAATTATCAATAAAAAAATATAATTTGGTATCAGAAATACTTTGAACCAGTTTAAAAAACTAAGAAAACAATTTTAAAGAACACTAAACGATATATTTTTTTAAATATGTACTTTTATCTAAAACTAATACTTGGGTATGTAATATTTTTTATTTGTAGTATTCTTTAATAATATGCATTCTTCCACATTCTATTTTGTTTTATCCCAACTCAACATAGGGTTCTTGGCTTAATAAAGTCAGGAACACGTTTTTTTATAATATGTGTCTTTATATGAATAAAAAAAATATTTTTAAAAATTATAAATTTACCCTGAAAAAGGCATAGTTTTTTGTAGAAACTAGTTGGTTATTAAATTATTAACAAAATAAAGTGGTACATACAAAACAAAATTCATTGTAATACATTATGTTCCACGAAGTTAGTGCTTCAAATATTAAAAATGTTATTTTGCCAAACAGGAAAGTGCAATGAAACGTGATCAGTATGTGTCCTTCTTTTGTGTTAATATTAAGCTCAACAATAAGTATTTAACCTTTATTGTACTTAAAGGTGAAGATTTTACAAGATACGAAATAAACGACTAGTTGTAACATTTCCATCTTACAAGATCCATTTATAAACCAGCGAATTAAAAAATAATACAGTACAAGAGTATTCGTTATTATTTTAATACCAGTGCTTTCCTATATTATTTATTATCGAAGGCAAGAAAACAAAGTTGTATATTTTTAAGTTTCGTGTGACCTTTTTAAGTAAGAAAAGTCTTGTGTGTAAATGTAAATATTATGACTAAATATTATTTATTCCGATTTGTATTTAAAAAAAGGTGTTTGATACCTGCAAACTACTGATGACAAGTTGTGGACTTGAGGTAACAACCCTTCCAGCAAAGTGTGTCCAAAAATTAAAATTCATACGGTGGCTTAAAAAATAGCAGGTGCTTGATGTGAATCTTCTTGATGAAAAAAGAAACGATGAAATAAGACGTTGAACCAAGGTGCTGATATTATGAACCATGTGGCAAATGAAAAACTAAAATGGCAATGGACGGGACATTATGGCTAAACAGG